>NW_005842144.1:1502213-1525112 GCF_000455745.1 Alligator sinensis
GCGAAGGAAATGGGGTACATAAGAAAGAAATTAGCATTAACCTTCCAAACCAAAGACAACTTTGTAGTAGTAGGCTGAGTATGGTTCATTCACGAACATCTGGAGGTACTGTTTCATTCTCAGACAAGGTTCTTTGTGTGAATCTGATATCTTTTATTAGACCAACTTAAATAGTTGGAAAACAATTTTTAAGCAAGCTTTCGGGTTCAAAAACCCTTCGTCGGGCTAAGGAAGTTTTCCAACTATTTGAGTTGGTCTAATAAAAGATATCAGATTCACCCAAAGAACCTTGTCTGCCTATGTCCTTAGACCAACATGGCTACAACCTACACCCCTGTTTCATTCTCCAAACACATGTGCAACTGTACACAATATACATAGGTGATCCTCCCTCCTTTTATCATATGACTGGCACTTAGACAAATATTGTAATTGAATACAATGGGAGTGTCCATATGAATAAGGTTTGGGCCCTATCTCTTTAACACTCTACCTCTGTTGGCTCTATTTCCTACTGTATTACATGCCTATGTTAGTATTCATGCCTGAGTGTTTTACAGGTTTTATGCATGGACCACCACTGAAATGCAGCCGCTGCTGAATGAGGAGGCCTGCGAAAAACCAGAATACCAGGGTAAAGGCCAACCGAGAAAGGGCAGGGCCAGTATTGGTACAAGGATACTAATTTGAAGGGCAAACATAAGTTTTCTGAAACATGCCTAGAAATCATAAACTCTGACCTTGCAGTGAGCTACACATTGGCATCGGTAAGACTGATGCTTTATGACTGGGTCCTTAATACCTAATAGAAGAGGGAAAACCTTGGTATTAAGATTGCATCCAAAATATCAACACACAGTAATTAAGGTTAAAGCTGAAGATTGAAAGGCTGAGTTTAAGCAGCTAGGTTTCTAACTTTGGGGTCTATAATCTATTCTGAACCTGATTCTTCACGCACAAAGTTCCCCTCATCAGCATAGGTCCCACTCAGGAATACCTGCTTCGTTGGAAGTTCCCATTAGAGGCAGGGCAATTTACACACATTCATTCTGTTTGGTCTACGTAGTTTTTTATATTACTTTCCTTACCAACAGCACTCTGAGTAACGTGACTAACATTTGTCATGTATGGTTCATTTTGCCTCGCATCCTCCTCTGCATACATGCTCCTATGTGCTTCTGTCAAAGAAGTCAGGTCAAAGAGGCAATCCTTGTAGATAGACTGGAAAGTGGTAAGGTCTGTGATGTTCCTGAGTTCCTGTGGGAGTTCATTCACTGAGAGGAGAATATACTTTTTAATTTGCCACTGCTTTTTTAATAATAGGGTGGAGGAGAGGGAGAATGCAGTTTGTGTGACATGTTTTCACTTTGATTGAAATTATTTGGGAAATCACATCAAATTTCTAATGACAAACCCTGAAGTGGATAAATAGAAATCAGTTAGCTTCTCATCATATTCATTGGCAATCTGGCTTCTTTCTACAGCTATAAATGTAATACAAATCTGATATGCATTTGAAAGAAGTTATGTGAATGTGATGACATAGAAAATAAAGTGCATCTCCCTCTGGTGGCCAAAACACTGAATTAAAAAGTAGAAACATTGACCTTCCGACCTAATGGTAAATTCAGATTTGCTCATGCATAAATAAAAATGGAGAATGCAGATGTGACTTTTTCCCCCATCCTATCATAAATACTGTCTTTCAAGCTATTTGAAAGGCTATTGTGGTTGTAAACAACTTCCATTTTCATGCTTTTATACAAGAACCACAAGACTTTGTTGCTGCAGTTAAATTAAACCAATGTTCCTTTTGATTAATTAATATTTATGCTTTTGATTTGAAAGTCTTTGATTGAGTTGGGTTTTTAAAAAAGCAGATACAATATTACATTATTTCTATATCACTGCATGTACCAGAGGCGAAGCAACGGAGGCTGAGACAGACAGTGGGGATTGTGGCATGAAACAAGAAAATGAAGGAGCAGGGGAAGTAATAAACACTGTATTCCACAAAGGCAAGCGGCAAAAAAAATGATCTAAGGAGAAGCATGTGAAGAAATCCTAGCTCGTTTGTCTTTTTCATCCTGAAATGCAAATACATTAATTGTTTATTAAAGGAAACTGATAACACTTCTGCCTATGAAGAAAAACTTTCAGAAACTAAGGCTCATGTTTATGAAAAACAAATGGGAGTTTAAAATCTTTACTAACTTAGAATCACTTTTGATAGAAAAGATTCTCTGTTTAAAGTGATTGCAAAAATATGGCAAGCGTTTACCATGAATTATTATATATGTCAAATAGGAAATAGTGTAAATATCATTTAAATATCATGTGCGCCTTTTTGTCCATAGAAAAACCAACTATGCTGTTATCAGAGGACATGTTATGAAGAGAACAGGAACTCAAGAGTGAATAAAGTTCACTGAGGAAGCGCAGAGTGTCCAGTACTGCAAATGGATGCAAGCTGACTCTTGTGCAGATGTCACTGCAGTACTCCTAATATGTACATATATTTTCTGTAGCATCCTCCATATCAGAAAAAAATAGGTACTGAACTCTTCAGATGCATGTGTAGGGGTAAAACACAGAAAACAAAAGGCAGCATCATTTCATAGGTACGGTATATATACATGCTACTGACTAATACATGTTTTTCTAGTAGAGACAGTAGCTTTCATTCTTTCATCCTTTGCACAGAAATGTGGTAATACCTCTATTAGAAACCTGGTTTCTGTAAAACTGAATCATCTTCCCTTATGACTCTAAATTCAGGGCATCTTCTGTTTAAATGTAATTACTTAAACATAATTTAATTCCCTTGTAGGTTGCATCATGATAGTACCAATAACAACATTTTAAACTACACGTTAATGTACCCTGATAAAGGTAAATAGGGAAAGTCTGACAGTTAAACAAAGGTGGCAACTAAACAAAGATAAATTAATTGATTCAAGAAGGGAAAATTCTTCATTGTGGCTCTTGGTAAGATTTAACATCCTCCTGTTGAGGAAGGAAGTGAACCATAGCTTATATGAGCTTGACTCACTGGAGCTGCAGGGAGGTGAGGGGTGCGGGTCACTCCATTTCCCTTGGAAATCAATTACAGTCTCCCACTACCTGCTATTATATAATACCAGTATATTACTGTGCTACCTCTCTTTTCCGTTATAAAACTGTCCTACTGCCATTTCCACTTTCAGTGAAGACTAGAACTGACCAGAAATGTTTTATTTAAACATAAAATCCCACATAAAAGTGGAAAGTGAGTTTGATTGAAAATGTCCAACAAAAATCAGGTGCTGATGTCCGACCCTCCTCTCCCCCTTTCTCTCCTGAGGAGTTGTTACAAACTATGCATTTAAACTAATGTATTTTTATTGAGGCCCTTGTACAGAAACTGCAGAACTCCTCTGGGGGAGACTAAAAGCCACATTCTAGCCTGATTTAAAACAAGAAAAAGAACTGCAATCTCTATTCTCCCTAACTTCAGCCCGAGGTAAAACACTCTGTTACCTAGTATGACTACAAGGGGACTCCATAAACCCGGGTCCAAACTGATCACCTGCAAATGTCCACAAGTGATAAGTGCATCACACTATCATATAAACCTATTGTAAATGCTGGTGGTCTAACAGAGATCAGAACTATATACAAATGTGTTTATATAGCAGCATGGAAAAGTAAAGCCGGAGGGGACCTTAGGAGGTCACCTAGTCCAACCCCCTTATTTAAGGCAAGATCATCCCTGCCTAATAAATTCAATTTTTTTTGTCTAACCTAATCTTGAAACTACACAAACAACCCTATCACCAAACTACCAGGCACGTTGCCAAAAACACCCTCAACCTGCCACCCATAGAGCAGGGGATGGGGAAAGTGTCGGTGCCCTGCTATTAAAAGGATGGGAAGTGATTGTTAAAATATGTTTGAGAGAATCACGGCAAAGGACTATAGCCGTCCTGTCCCCTGCCCCCACTACACAGAAAGGCAAACCCCCCACCCCCCCCCCCCCCCCCCCCACCCCACCAAGCTGACCCTACAGTAAAATTCCTTCCTGACCTAAATGTGGAGATCAGTCTGACCCTGAGCAAAGGGACAAGACTTTTACATCCTATTAAGAGGGGGGGTTTTCATTAGTTTAAGTTTCCCTCTTTGAATTAATGTTCTAATCTAACCAATCGATTGGTTGCTTAGTGACTACAATGGCATTGCCTTTGGCTTAAAGTTTTACAATGCAATGGGTTTCCAAGAGGATGGCCATCATACAAATATTTACGTTTAACCAATGAAATGCTATTTTCTTTATGAAAAAGTCCTATTTAAGGAGGTTCTTACAGGTGTAAAAGGCTAATACCGGCCATGCTTTATAGAGAATTCTAGACAAATCTAAAGACATTAACAGAGGGGGAAAAACGCTTTTCCATAGGCTAATTTAACTGTGCTTTCGAATCCTATGGCAGAGATATAAAGGTCTCCGGCATTCTACAGATAGTTTAAAAATATTTAAAGGTTTTTGCTTTTAGTTAAATTCTATAGGACTTTGCAAAGGTGCATTTTGAATTCTCTGATAGGCTGTCACTGGGGTCAGCAGACATATCTGTAAGCCTTTATAACATGCAACTCTAAGTCTGTTCCTTATTTTTACATCTTGATTGCATTTCATAATGGCAACCAGGCACGCCAGACAGAGTTTTTAGGGCAATTACTACAATTCTCGGGTGGTCACTCTGCATTAGATTTCATGCCTTATAAAACAACATGAGGTGTGCTATAATCACTCAGAAATATACAGCCTTTCATGTCCTATCGCTTAATTAAGGAGGGTGTTTCACAGTAGAGATACTATTACTAGACTGTGGTTTTTAATTTTACTGTATAGTAAAACCTCACTAATTCACAGTAATAACTGGCAGACCCGTTGCAGATTACTGAATTTTGTGAATTAGAAAATAAGTGAATATACATATTAAAAAATATACGGCTACTGCAATGCAAAGGGAACTTTGTTTGATCATTCTGACAAATGTAGGTTGGCTTTAATTACAATGATACCTGATAGTTTACTACTGCAGATTTTTTAATTGGAGTAAAAACTTAGCCCCCCCCACCCCTCCTAGTCTGTGATTGGTCTCCCATGCATATGGACTACAAGGTCCCAGCGAGAGCCGTCTGAGTAGAGCTTGTTACGTTCTGGAGACCTGTTGTTATTGCATTACTGAGACCTGGACTATTGCATCTTGGTGCAAGATTTGGGGATGTTTATTGAGCTTGTGGAATTGTGAAGTGAGAAACAATAAACTACGCCTGTGTTAACCTGCTAAAATGTTGAAGCTTTTAACATTATGTTTTGATGTTGTTTAAAGGAACAGTAGTAGGTAAATTAGTCACAACATTTGACTGCCTTGAAAAAAACCCTCTCCGTTCCAAGCAGCAGTGAATGCTGATCTCTGGGTGCTTCTGTCATCTTCTTTATAAATCCACTGGGACACTGAAAAGGAAAATACACTATTATTTTTATTAGCTAAGTGCTGCATATTCATGATTGTTAACTCCTCCTCCTCCTTTTACACAATGACTCTTTTCTCCAGCCATTTCTCCCACCTCTCCTCCAATTATTTTCTTGTCATTAGTGTTCATACACAACTGGAATGCTAAAATTTTTCCATACCTTTGTAGATTAGCAGTCCGTTCAGTCTACGATTATAGTCAGTGCTACCAGCAATACCCTGTGCCCGTGGTTTATAACCTGAGGATGTAAGAAGACACTTCCCATAATCAGATGTCACAGCAGTGGCTGAGCTCCCCTAGCTGGGCATTCACCAGCGCTTTCTATGGTACACCCCCATCCGCAGGGCAAAGACACCTGTCAGAAGCCGGCTGACTCCATATCCACTGAAACAATCTATGATACGACCATTTCGTAACTTCAGTCAGAATTATAAAACTTGTACAAATTCTCACAGGCAGGTTTTTTGTGCAAGTTTTTTTTTTTGCTCCTTCATCTGGTGGTAGTCCCTGCCAGAGCCAAGGCAGTGAACAAGATGAACTATTGCTCTCAACCAATGCAGCGACTGCTGTGGGTGAAATTCCTAGCCAGTCCAGCCAGTGGAGGCTTTGACTTCAGTGAGGCTAGCATTTCACTCCAGATTCCCGAGGAAAAATGACATAATGACCTTTCTGTATGCCAGGATGCATTCTGGCCCCATCGCAAGGATCACATGATGTCCTCAAACATGATATTAATCTATTCATTGCCACTGGTCACTGATTACCAAGCCCTTTTACAAATCCAATTTGGTTTATGACCCCCTGAAGCAATGAATTCAAGAGGCTGCCTACATGTTGTGTCAAGAAATACTTCCTTTAACTGGTTTCGAATTTACATGTCACTCTTTTCAGTGAAAAACACATCTTTTCTTTTTCTGTGGGAAAAAGGAACTGGCTGCTCTATTTATTTATGCCCGTCATAATCATAAATATCTATTCCAGTCTTTTCCTGACAAGGCTAAATAACCCTACAGAGCTATCTCTCATCATGAGCCCACTTTGGCGCTCTCTCTAGTCAATGGCAAAACTCCTGTTGCTTTCACAGGGAACAGGAGTGGGCTCTGCATATAAGCCCTCCCCATACATCTAGCCATCTGTGTTGAAGTAAATAAAAAGAGCCGTATTAAAGTCAAGCTCAGCTGGAAACAGAAGGGGAGGAGGAAATACCAGCAATTGCTAAATATAAAAAGATAAACAATTCTCAGAAAGTGTTACAAATAATGGATGATAAAAAGCATTACCCTCCCCTGTTTATATTTTTTATTTTTTCCATGTTTTCTCTTTTGCTGTTATTTATTTGATTTGCATACTGCATAAAATCATTCATGTAATTTATAAAAATGTTTCACAGCAATCTTTGCATATGATTTATAATATATTACTTTTTCATTTTTTTGGTTCTTTCAAGGCGAGAGACTCGTTCAGCACTAATCCTGCAACTTGTTCTGTGCATTTGGATTCTTGTCTTTACAAAATGCTGACTTCACTTAGCTTCAGTATTTGGGTTTGAAGACCCAGGTCTGCAAACCTGAAGTCTGCCATGGCCCCAGTTCAATAAAACATCCCTGATTAAGTCTCATGGAAGCCAGGAAAACTTAAGAATATAGTTACATGCTTTCATGAATCAGGCTCATTAGTTATGTCACATCTGTGATGTCCAGAAAATAAGGATTTACAAGTTCAGCCTAATGACAATATAATAGGCCTCTCTTTCCCACCTCTTTCCACCCAAACAGATGTTCTACAGCATCCCTTCTCTTGTCCCTATCCTTCCATACTTCGTTTAAAGATATTTTCTGGGGGGAAAACATTTTAACAACATACAGCTCTTGCTGGATCAAAGGATTTTTATCTGAGTACATAGTAGAACCACTTGGTCCATATGATTTGGTTAAACACAATATTAACTCACACTGAGCTGCAATGTATGAGTCAAGTTACCAACTTTAAGAATTTTCTCACTGCTTATCAAAACTCTACCAACTGCACACCCGTCCTAGAGCCCCGGGCAGGGAAGGTTTCTAAATTACTGTCAATGTTTTCCTATACAGAAACCCTTCCTGTTACCCTAGTTATCTAAAATTGACATTATTTAGAAACCTTATGTTACTATCAAAAACTAACTGTTTCTATCTTACATCCTAAGCAAGCTAATCTAGAGAGCACGAGGTCTACTTCATGCATTCCAGTCCTGAAATGAGAAGCCAACAGTAACAGTCCAGGCATGCTATGTCCCAAACAAAGACCCCAGAGGTGCTGTCTGAACAAAAGGATTTCTTTCCCGCTAACAGCCTTTGTACACTGTTTCCTACTAATGGCCCGATCCAGCCACCATTGAAATCAATAAAAAACATTGACTTCAGTAGGTCTGAAAGAAATTGTACCAGTACAGAAGTATGTAAGAAAGAACAAAGGCAAAGAAAATCTCTCTCTCTCTCAAGCTGGCTATTTATATAGACCTCAGCACACTAGGATAATTCTGAGGAGAGGTGGTTGGAAAATGTTTTTATTGCTCAAGTAAATAAATTAATTAATTAACCCAACTTACTGCTGAAAACTGCCAAACCCTTTTAGGTTTTTGGTTTTCCAATTTAAAAAAAATTTTTTTTAAGGAAAAACACATATTTTCCAGGAAATGTTCTCTTTAATTGGATTGAAAACACAATTTTTGGTCAAAAAAGCTTCAGTAGGAAATGTTTGACCAATCTCACTTCTGTGCCATTTGTCAAACCAGGGAAGGGGTTTTCAAAAACATAATTATTTGGTGCATTTCCCCTTTCTAGGACCTCCACATTTTCCTCTCCACCAAACAGGGATTTTGAATAGCTCTAGAATAAGTGTCAGAGCATAAAGCCTTCATTAGTTGTCTACAGTAGGAGAATCCCATCTCCTGCTCCCAGCTCATGCCTGTGGAAGAGAAAGGGTGATGGTAAGGAGGGAGGAGAACAAATAGAAGCAATGGAAATATGACCCCAAAGGATCCTTTCAATAGTTTTACGTGTTATTATGTTTGTTGGAGTTTCCCTCCTTTCCCTTGAATATGCATTATATTTTATTTAATTTCAAATCTAATGCTTGCATAACTTCAGCAGCTTTATTGCTCAGATCTCCGCCCTGGAAACCTTTATACCCATGAGAATTCCCATTAAAGTCAAAGCTCTTATTGAAGTCAGAAGGACTATTCAGGTGGACAGAATTATTCATATGCATAAACTGCATCAGGCAATATTTTGGTCCAAGTTTCCTGGCAGCACATCTTGTTTCTAGAAGCTTATTGGACCAAGGTTTGTTTATGGCCTTACTTTGGGAAGCACCATTGTAATATCCCCACAGGACTTCAAAAAAGCCCAAGGTTTTCTAAGGAAGATGCTTAGACATGTTGAGATGTTTCTATTAAAAAAGTTTTAATTATTTTTCTATTTCATCTTAATTATACTTCAGTCACTCCAACAGGATTTCCCATTGTAAATTATGTTGATATGAAAGAGAAACGTGGAGCAGAAACCTTATGCAATATGCTAGTTCTTTATGGAAAAGCACCACTTTCGCATGGCTGCTACCACGTCCCCTTCTGTCTATGCTTAGCTGAACACAGACATACTGAATGTGGCCTTTTTTCCTCTTCTGGTAAAGGCAAGGAGTGATGATAGAAATGCTATTCCAAATAATATACATACTTGATTGAAATCACTTCATTAGGATACTGTTTCGTGCATGAAATTCCCATTGACTTCCTTGGTAATTCTTCACATTAACAATGACATCAGCAGACCCTCATTCGCCTTTTGTGTTTAGCTCATCGGGTGCCCTGCAAAATACAAGAAGCAAGGTTCGTTTGGTAATGTATTTTATTGGACCAATTATATAGGTTGGAGAGGTGTTAGTCAAGTTTGTGGGCACAAATGCCCTTACTCAGGTTTTGCAGAGAAAGAAGCAGGAACAACCTATCCCTAATACCATGTAAGAGTTTAAGTTTGTATTACTATGCAGTTCTGCTGCTGGAAGAGGCAGACTATGGCTTCTCCTGCAAAGGGACCCAGACAGGATCCGGATGAGTTTCTGCTGTAAATCGTAATGTGTTGTTAACAGAAATGGCTCGGTATTTAAATAAAAATAGAGGTCATTCAAATTAGTTTAAAAAGAGAGCAGGATGTGCAGCTGTGTAACTAATGTGCGGTTCAGTAAATTACCAGACAGATGTTTTGCCACCTACAGTACCTGCGCCACTGCCTGATGTTTCAGGATGCAGATTGCGCTGTCTAAAGAAGAGCAAAAATTGATCTAGTTATTGAAGAGTAATTAGCTCTGTCTAGACTGACTATTACAGGGGTGGACTGACCGGTTCATAAACTAATAAGCTATGCCACAAGTACAGTACAAAGAGAACCTATATCTTCTTCCCTGCTGTGAAGAGAAAACTAACTGCCACTCTTCTCCAGTGCTCTCCAGTGCACTCTCTTTAAGTTAACATGAGTGATGCTGGTGTGTGGTACTACTGAAAGCTAGGAAAAATGACTGCAAATATGTGTTGTTGGGGAAATTTTCACAGGCTTTTTTTCCCCCTCTTTTCTGACCATTGCTCAGTGCACAACACTTAGAAAATGTGTACTGTTCAGAAATAACTCACAGCCAAGCAGACTGACACAGGTACTTCATTCAGTGTCTGAATTCTAACTGATCAGTTATTGCCTTGTTTCGCAGGCATCCATTGATTGCATATACACACTGAAGTACTATTTAAACCTTTTTCAGTTGTCCTCTGCAAAATTTTACTCATTTCCATTGGCATCATTCTGAGACGGCAATGCACAACATGCTGAACTTTTAAGGGTTCGCATCATTACTTCATTTTTCTTATTTCGGTTATTTAATGTTCATGACACAACTACTCAATCGCTCCACAGCACTTAGTATACTTTTTCAGACCTCTTGTTTCTTCTCTAGTAAAAATAGAGTCCCATATAATTATGACATCACAAAATGTTCTCAGTTTTTGCTGGGAACAAGAAGTATAACCAAAGTATTCATTGCCTTGAGGTTTCAGTGACATTGCTGAAGTTTTAATTAGCAATTAGTAATGAACTATTGAACAATATTTAAATAAACAAAGGGATACTAAAATCAGGTTCTCTAATTAGGAAGACTTTTGGATCTTTTCTATGTATCCTGCATGATTTTAGCAACCAATAATCTCAAACACATGAGTTTACAAATTAACAGCTTTATACCAGATCTGAAAAACAGAAAACTTTTTTTGAAATTTAATTGAGGGGTGTTTTTTTCTAGTAACTTTATTTCAATACCATTCAGAAGCGCAGATTACAGACTGCTAAATATCTAAGCTTTGGTACCACCTTATGTAGTTTTCAAGATATCAGCATCTACTGGTACCAGGCAAGGGTGAACACAGTGGATTAAAAGGCAGGATGATCATCAGAAGGTTATGATTTTAAGGTCCAAGACCTAGTCATTGTGAATCACAAAGAGTAGCAAGCACTGATGAATATGATGCTAGGCACCAGTCCTTTAATCTCTTATGTGCATGTTAGTCACTCAAGTGAAATACTTGTGGAGTATCTGTAGTAGTTAAGGACTCAGGACCCTAGATCTTTAGGAATCCCAGCTTGTTTTGATGTTTATCCCTGGTGTCTCACAAGATATCATATTTTAAAACTGTCATTCATGTGCTGGACCAGGTAAAATTAGAGCCATTTGCCAGAAAGGCCAGGGTGTTTTCAGCATCTCAGATACCCTAAGTTAGTCTGTCACTGGGCAGTGAAGAGCAATTACATTTAAATTCAAAGTTCTTATTGTACCTTTCTAATCCTAAATTTCTGAAAAGATTAGCCGCTTATAGAAAGCATAATAGCATCTGCAGCCACTCCAGGTAGCATAAAAATTATAAAGGTTGGCAAACTCTGTGGATCAGAGTATAAACTAATCAGCGGCTGGGATTAGGAGGGAATCTCCTCCACATTGGTATAGGCTTACTCAAATACTAAATGAAGCCCATCATTATATTTTGCTTTTAATAACTCAGGTGACATTTGCCATATCCTATCACAGAGCCTAATGTCAATGTGAATTTTATCTCAGTAAGGCCCTCCAGGTTCAGCCTCAAAATACGTGTCCACTGCTTTGCTTAATGCTAATGCAATGGCAGGTTGGGTGTTTCAATGTTTAAACAATTTCTGAACACAGTAAGGATTGCTCGGAAAAGGTGTTAAGAAAGAGGGCAAGGGTGGGAATTCCTGCAAACAAGGCTTTGATAGAGCACAAATGTCAAGGTAGGTGACTGTTTTTCAGTTCTCTCTCCTAAAGCTATCCCTTTAACTTGGAAACTGCTGTGAATCTGCAATCAAACCACATTCAGAGAACAGTTATTCTAGCATGTCTGCAGCTACATTGAAATGGTAATTTTACCATGTTATTCATAAGCTGAGTTTCTTTACTGAGGAGAAAATAAACGGAAGGAAAATGCCTTTCCTATATAGTTAGAACAAAACTAATTTGGGAGAGG
The DNA here is from genome assembly GCF_000455745.1 of Alligator sinensis. Classification (NCBI taxonomy): domain Eukaryota; kingdom Metazoa; phylum Chordata; order Crocodylia; family Alligatoridae; genus Alligator; species Alligator sinensis. The sequence goes on from NW_005842144.1 coordinate 1,514,287, forward strand.
CCTTAACACAGTTGGGGCTGGGGTGAGCAACTGCACCATTGATTTAGCTAAAGTGAGCTTTAAATGGCACTTAAGGAATTCTCTGCTCTTCTTCTGCCCCCTCCAAAATCAGCTCTTGAGATGCTCTGCAACAGGAGACATATCAGGAGGAGAACATATCAAAGGGAGCCTCTCTCCTAGGATCAGGATCAGGACTTCTTTATATGTGAGCTAGCAGAAATAGCACATACATCAGAGAGTTGGCATACATTCTGCAGCAGAATAAGGGCACCCCCCAGCAATGCTCCTTTTTTGTTATTAATTCTTCTGATTTGATAATATTATATTAGTCCCTCTAGGCCCCCAGAGTGTTCAGACTGTACACAGATACGTAATAGTCTCTGTTCCAGAAAGGTCATATCCTGGACTCCAATCCTGCAAATGCTTACCTGTATGTGTCACTTCACTCCCATGGGTATGGCAGTGAAGTCAAGGAACTGTGCGCATGAGTACAGCAGTGCATATGATTATATGGGCCCAGTTTTATGATTGTGACAAAATTTGGCCCTACTGCATGTGCTCACTGATCATTAACACTTGTTTCATAAACCTAGGCCTATTTTTCGGAATGGTTTTGTGGAAATCATAAAGCGACAACTGGGAATTACTTGAATTACCCGCTGTAGCGGGGTGAGGTGAGTGGGCACCAGAATGATGCTCTCCAGGGACCTGTTATGGCAACAGCTGCAGCCAGTGGGTAGGGAGCCAGGGTGGTAGCAGCTGCAGCCAGGATCTTTGAAGCTCAGGTAAGACTCTCTGGTGCTCGTGCCCCTTTCTGGCTCTCCACTATCTCTTCCCATGGCATCAAAACTGCTAGTTACACCTCTGATTCTGATCAATACCGTGGACTGATACACCTTGTTTGAAACTTTACCGTCTGAATTTTTCCAGCTTTGTTATATAAACAAGCTGAATTTTATACATATGCAGACGTACACGCAAACACACACACAAGAATACTTTATGTAAACACACCCACGCACTATTTTTAAGGAGAAAATAAAACCACTTACTAAAAATAGAAATGTATTGGTAAAGGGAATTCCGCAAATATGTATTTATCTAGGCTAGGAAACAATGTACAAACAAAGTAAGTATCTCCTTAAACAAAGATCCGGGTCGCTCATTCGAGGTGCTCACTAAAGGACAATACAGAAAACATTTTCCTTAAAAAAAGAACAATAGGTGAGGTTTTTGTTAAATTATTTGTTTATCATATTGCATTTAACATGAGCAGATGTTTTCTTCTCTGCATCTATCACTGCAGTTATAGGAGACAGGAAATACGCAGGGAGAAAAGTTTGTTTTCACAAGACAGTAAAAGGTTCATTTGTGTCTAAGACCCAGATTTTTGGAGATAGTTCATAAGTTCTTTTACTTAGACACCTAGTGGGATTTTCAAATGTGCCTAGACAGCTTCGGTGTCTAATTTAATTGAAAAATCAGTAGGTATTATGCACATAACTCACTAAAGTAACTCTGGGTCTCTCTTAGCATCTGAATGCCTTTGAAAATGTGACTGTTCAGCATTTTTAAAATGTTAGTTGTAGTAACAATGGGCCCAATCCTGTGGGATGCTGAGTGCCCCCAACTCCGATTGGCACCTGTAGAAGTTGAGGCACTTCACAGGATCAAGTAATTTATCTGCATACCTTCTCCAAATGAAATCAGGGTAAGTGTTTACTACTAAGTGATTTCTGGAAAACCCTTACGATAAGTAATATAAAAAGAAAAAGCCTTGCAGAAAATGACATGTTATTAGTTAAGTAAAAAGACAGCACTACACTAAACACCATCCCTGAAACAGCTAGATTGGTAGCAAACCACTTTTCAGAGAAATTGCTGTCGAGGTACAGATACTTAATATCTCCAGAAATACCTATGCAGAGTGCAAGACATAAAGAAACATACTTTCCAGAAGTATAATTGTGTCTCATTCCTGCAAAATATATTGCTGATCTCTGATACAGTGCATGTGCCTTGGCAAAATATACTGTACATAAAGCAGAATGTTAGGTCTAGATTCCCACGCCAAATTTATTTATGTGTGATCTGGCCCTCGCATCTCTTCTCATCATAAATCCCTGGCACAGGGCTTTTCAGTGAAGCAAGGGTCCATAAGCATCCCCTCACAAAAATGTTCCCAACCTCCCCGTCCAGTGAAGGGGGGATTTTCTACTCCCTGGGCACAGCTACACGTGGTATTAATGTGACACAATCAAATCTGGCACAATTTGCACCAGAGTTTATTGGTCCCGGGTGCAGCGTTTACATATGAGCTCTGGACTGCAGCATGTTGAACTGAGACAGAGCAGCCCTGGCTGGCAGGGGGCTTGGCGAGTCAGCATGCCAGCCCAGAGCTGCTCCACCCCAACTCAGTGTGCTGCGCAGGGGCTGGCTGGGGCACAAGGTGCCACGATGTGGGGCTAGCTGGGAGGCAGGCCCTACACTGTAGCACCCGCATGCCCCAGGCAGCGCCAGTCACCATCTACACGTGTGTTGCAGTGGAATAACTAACTCCACTATAGGATAATACTTGCATCAGGCGGTGTTATCCTACAGTGGAGTTAATTAGTTTACTCTGGTCTAATAGGAACAAATGTGTAAACGGTGACACTTTACTGTGGAGCTAATTAGTCAACTCCACAGTAAAGCATCTCTTGTAGATGTACCCCCTGTTACTAAGAGGCTGCAAGATGCACTGTATCAGCCTTTGAAAACTGTCCCATCAGTATACCAGCTCTAGCGAGCAGAAGGCATGGCAGGAGAAACCGGCTTGTGAGAGGCATGAGCTTTGTCAAACGGTTGTCTCTCCAAACCAGTAACTCTTTAAGGTGCCACTCTCCCCCGCCTTTTGCCTGACTTGAGACTAACACATCTAACCATCTTTCTAGCTTGTAACAGGAAATCTATTCACCTGCTTTGCAACAGTGAATCAATATGATTTTATTTGCCTTTAAAAAAAACCTGCTTGCTTTTGATGAGAGGAGCTTTGCAAGGAGGACTTAAAAACTTCACGTTTAGGCAACCTTTCTATTGTGTTTTTGCATTCAAAGGAATTTAGATAGGTTCCTAATAAGAAATAAATTATCAGTGTATAAACAAACTCCTTTCTGATATGAAGACTGAACTCGTGTCTCCTGAAAGTTGCTGATAGACTCCAAGAAAAGGTGCCCTTTTCCTTTCATTGACAAATAGAGGTGATCCCGTGTTTTCCTCCACCGCCAGTGGTTATGTCATCTGTGGGGTCAGTCCCCAGCTTCTTGAACATGGCTTGGTTGTTTATGAAACGTAAAATCAACATCAACAATCAGTATCAACTTCAAGAAGGGAGCCTTGGGCTAACAAAGAAAAAAAATCTCATTTTTTTCCCACAATGGGAAAAATCTATACACAGGCACTACCTAAGGGCTCTCATTGCCTTGGGCACAGAAGGAATCCACATTTAGAGAGTGCAGTCTAAATATTTTCACTCACTGAGCTTATCATTTATTTCAGTAGCAGTTTTCCCTATGTGAGGCAACTTTGCCAGACATGAATCCACCTTTAGTTTAAAAATGAAACAGGGATTATTCTCCCATTAGCACAGGGAGGGGAGGGACTTTTAGATAGCCCTATTTAATGTCATCATCACTGACTGAAAGGAACTCAAGATATCCCGTTTCTACAGTGCTAAAATATAGCCTGAGTCTGAACAACTGCAAATTATGCCGGGTCATTAGGGCTTCACATTTCAGCTGAAGTATCCAGGAAGGAAAGCTCCAAGTAGGATCAGGTGAGTGCGGGGCAAGGAGCGGGGAGCAGTTCTGTGAGCGTTCAGCTGAACTCTAAATAAAATGCAGTGCAAGTGTGCCCCTGACACTTCTCAGCCTCAGCTAATGATCATGGAACAATATTTTTCATCAGAAGAATCTTCACAGAAAGCAGAAAAGCAGCCTTCTCCCACCTACGTGTCTGAGCGTACCTTTGCACACTTTCCATTCTTCAAGGGCACTTGGATACAATTCTCCAGTCGATTTGCTCAGATCACATGTGGTTCCTCTTTCTGGCTTCTATAAAACAGCTTTTAAAAATGATGGGTAGGAGGAAATTCCTCTCCTTCAAATGTTTTTTCCTGTCCTAAATACTGAGGAATAGTTCCTAAGACAGTTCCCACTTCTTGCACATGTTTGTGCCTCTCTACATAATAGTGGAAGGGAATACACCAAGAGGATGTACAAAACCGAATCTTTACACAATTTGACTAGGCTTAGACTTTCAGAGTTTGCTTACAACAGTTCGACTATCTCCAAGGAATCCTTTGACATTCAGTGTCGGTGATTAACCATTCAAACAACCTATTAAGAGGTGGTGGATTCCCTATTAATTGAAGTATTTAAATCAGAGTGCATGTCTGGATTTGTTTCTAAAATTATATGTTCTAATTTACCAACAAGACATGGATTCTTTGCAGGAATTCTGGCTGCTGTTTTACTGAAGATCAGATTAGACCTGTGATAATTATGATGCTTCCTTTTGGCTTTAAAATCTATGGCTCAATGAATAAAATACTAAAACCAGTACCATGGAGTCTATTTTTTCAAACGCTAAGCAAGAAGTCTGGCACTAAGCCAATTAGCATAATGGCAGTGAGAAAGATATAGCATAGGTCCGCAAAGAGGTCACTTGAAAACCAAGTTAAAATGTTAATAAAGTTTTGCAAAGTTCTACCAGAAAGTAAACTTTTCTGCAGTGAAACCCAGCCTGTCCAGGACTTCAACTTAATAATTCAAAACAGTGGACACTGGACTCTGACTTCGATTACTGCCCGTCAGAAATCAAACTAATGACACTAGCTAGTAGCTGAATCCCTTTCTGTCTTCTAAGAGAAGTTTTCGAAAAAGGCTTAATCATATTTAAGGGAATCCAACTCAGTATATTATTTATTCTTCTAAAACCAGGCTCCCTTCAAGTTCCTACCAAGTTCTGGGATGAAGTAGTTTTAGGTTACACAGCTAAAATCATGTTAACCTTTATTTCACTGGTTTTAAGCAAATGATCCTACAACCTTTGCAAACAGGACTGAACATATATTCACAAGTAATTTATGTGATTGTGTCAAATAAAACATGAATTTCTACAGAAACACAGACTTTTTTCAGCTCTGGACCAGAATATAGTACTGTTACAGGAAGGACGAAAGGTAATGGTAAAGGTAAAATGTAAAAGGCAAAGGTAAAAGTCACTCAAAAGTCCTCTGCTCTTGTTCATCTTCTGCTAAAATGCTTCTGTCCCACCCCTGAGAGAACCAAATTTACAGTAACTTAATGAGGCATGCTTCTGTATAAAACTTATGTCATCCAAACAGAAAATGTGACACAGGCGATCAATCACACAACTCAAGTGATAGGTTGTGAATATAGAATACTTGAAGCAAGCGGTCTATGAATAACCCTTTTGTAGGAACACATTCATTTACAACATTTGTTGAATGGTGTTAATTAACAAACATACATAAAACATATTCAAGACATGGACAATTCATACATAAAAGAAATGTATCTGAGGAATAAGTTGCTTCCTGAGAATAATGCGTCTAGTTTCTGTAGAAATTCATGTTCACATAAATGACTTGTGAATATGTGCTCAGTCCTGTTTGCAAAGGTTGTAGGATCATTTGCTTAAAACCAGTGAAATAAAGGTTAACATGATTTTGCAAAAATAAACTGTTCAGTGCAGGGCTGTCTCCACGTACTTCTATGTAATAGGAAATACATACCGACATCAGGAATTTCATCCATCACCTGCAAACAAGCACACTTGCTGCAAGTCTGTTATCGATACTGAAAACTGAATACAGTCCCCACTACAGGGGGTGTTACAGGGAAGGGTACAAGGAAACATGGTTAGGGCAACCCTGTACCTAACTAAACAAGGCTCTTCGACAGCAATGGTCGCTGAAGAACTGAAATGGGGAACCAAAGCTTCTGCCAGTAGTCCCTGTGCAAGTGCCAAAGGAAGAATTAATGCCCTCTTGTAAATCTGGAACTTGCACGCAGGTGGCCAGGACGGAGAGGATGCTGCCATGCAGGTATGAATAACAGAGTTTGGGTGTATAAGTCATTCTATAAGAGCTTCTCCATTACTTAAGATATTTAAAGATAGGCTGGAAGAAATCTTTGACAACATAATAAATGGAATAATTCTGTACTGGCAAGGCTCTAACGGGTCTTTTCCAGATCCAAGTTCTTTTCCAGATCTACTTACCCTGTTGCAATCCTGAAAAACCTAAGTCACGTTTTCATACCTAGGTCACACTTTCATAACCTCTAGCCAACAAAAAGAGGTCAGATAGGCCCATCCCCACTGGCTCAGACTCAACTAATGCTGAATGTGATGGTATTACTGTCTGCAGGGCAGGATATTTTATATGCCCTACAAAAATAACAACAGGAATTATTTTATAATTACTTAATTGTTACACAATATTGTTCCTGTTAATTCTACCTCCCTTATTTGGCTACATGCCTCAACAAGCTGGAAAAATGTATGTAAGATGAGGAGGAACACCATGCAAGCGCACACAGCCAGTTAGTTACACGTAGTTAAAACTAAGGTGAAATCCTGGCCTCACTGAGGTCAACTAGAGTCTGACTTCCTAAGGGTCAGGATTTTCCCGTAATATTAAATGAATATTTATTTTAGACAACTAATTCAAGCTGCAGGTCTTCTACAATAAGATTTTTAATGTAACTTCCTGTTTATTTTGTAATTGAACGTTAAGGATAATTATAACATGGACACACAGACAAATCTTAAAAATGAGTAGGAGCTAGCTAACATTTTTTACCATTAAAAACAAGCAAAATCATATTACTAAAAAGGTCAATACACAGGGCCTAACTTTCACTTGCATTAAGGACCTTTTACATTGGTCTAGAAACATAGCAATAAGCTGTTGGAATGATTAAAAAGATCATTGGACGCTTAAACTATTGGATATGTTAAGGAGTCACCACCCTTACTGACGTGTGCCACTTCTGAAGACTTTGTTCTTATCTACTCTTATGTAATTCACATAGACTATTTTGAAGGCATTCATCATGAATTCCCAAAACAAGAGTACTGCGGTCTTTCCAGACATCTATTACTAGGACTGCAAACAGCAGAAAAAAATTATAGCATCGGTGTTTTCTTCAACTATGTATGCATGTGATTAAGAAGATCTCCACTAATTCAAAGCAGATATTTGGCCTAAGACACACAGTTTGAATGCAGAGCCAAACACTCTTGCTTCCCTTGGTAGTCACCCGTCTCTAGCTACTGCTTAAAGAATCTCAGTAATGGCTCATACAAATACTTTGGTGATGAAATCTCTTTGCTTTTAGAATGGACCAGATCATGCCAAAAAAATGGAATTTCAATAATGTGCCAAAGAAGTGTGCTTCCAAGTTGACTAAAATAAATGAAAATCCTTCCCATCTGTCATCAATGCAGCAGACCCAGTCCCGGGGCATAGGGTTTATCCCAGGGCAAACTGGAGATGTTTATGGGAGCCCCTTGTTAAAATATTGGTGGCTCATCGCTTCCCTGGTACCTGCACTGTGCTGCCAGCAGCTGATCTGACTGCACTGTCATCAGCTATTTTGAAGACTGGAACAAAATGTACAGTAAAGTGAGTAGTACAGTATGTCCTCTAATATTGAACCAGAATATGGACCTGATCTTCTGACAACGCAAGACACCTTTGGTTTCAAAACAGACAGCAGAGAAGGATGCAAGCAGTATTACTCCCATCAGAATGCAATATTGTAATGCACAGTGGAAAGGGAAAGTCTCCTCTTCCTGGAGGCCCAGCTGATTGTCTCATCTCAGGGTGCTGCAGGATTTTCAGAAACAACAGTTTGTGGCTCCAGACTTAATTCTACAACTTATTAAAAAGCAAAATAAAACAAAACCTAGTGTTTGTTTCTATGTAAATTGTTTATTTCGTTAGCCTCTAAACTCTGTCAGATATTAAATGTTTTATTAAATGTCCTATTTTCCATTTAAGTTATGTATTACTGTTTCCTAAATGATAGGATAGGCAAGCTATCATCACTTTTTGGGTACTAAAATGGAGGTACAATACCAAACAGATGTCCTGGATAGCATTGGCTCATTCCACCTGTCAGGGACAGTGACTGACGATCACTGAAACATCCCACAATCCAGGTGTTGACCTTATTTTTAAAAGCAGTATATGCTGCCACTGCACACTTTGACTCCAGGACACCGAGAATCATCTTTCCACCTGCCTCTTTCCATGAAGCCTAGATAGCAATATCTATGAGGAAGCTAGAACAGATCCTTCTTCAACAAACTGAGAGCAGGGAAAGAAGGTGTATGAAGAGAAATGGTCAGAGTAAACTGAACTCCTTTCTTCAGCAATAATTACAATTAAAGTCAAGAGTATCTAACCACTTCAATTAACTGGAAATACTACATTTAGTGAAAAATGCATATTGATTATTCAGTTTGACTTACAAAATATGGGGTAGATTCTGAGCTATATTGCTTTAAATCTAGCATTTAAATCTTACTTTGAGTTTACTATGTGACAAGTGAGACTCTGTCCCTATGTTAATTAAGTAGGACTATCAACATTTACATACTGGGATAGGGGAAAACCAAGGGGAAAGGTTTAAACTGCTTCTTCTGAATGAAATGCTTAAAATGTAAAAGACTATGAAATTATTTTGGTATTATGTATTATGCAATAGAAATAGGAAAACAAACAGCTTTATGGCTTAAAAGTACCGCCCAAATATTGAATAGATCCTCCCAACAGACCTGGGAAGTAAATATGATGGGAACACTTATGTTAAGGGGGAAAAAACCCTTAGGACTAGTTCATGGAAGTGCAAGATTTTATTAATAATAAACAGAGAGGGTTGGTATCCCTAACCTCAAGGTCACAAAAACCAAGTAGGAGGCACTAGAGGATAGAAACACAAACCAGCGCTCTGAAGTCACTGTGTCTAATTAAGGATTCCAAGGAACCTCTGTTTTATGCGCTCTCCTGTCTTGAAGCATTCACTCCGCGAACATTCAAATGCCACCGGGAGACTGACATGCTACTTGTTAGGTCAACAGTCCCATTGAGATTTCTTCTCATCGGCTTCATCAGATTCTGGGTCAAGTATATACGCTGGGCAAATAACACTGCACCAGTGTAAATAACACTGAACCGGGCTCTTGCATTTTGGTTTTTTTTTTTTAAATGGCATGGAAATTAAAAGTGTGTGTCGCATGCATGTGTGTGTGTGTGTGTTAAATAATTCAGATTCAAACTGTTCTGAACTTCTGACCCTCACATTACACTGTGCTGTGGAAAAGGCTGAAGACTTCAGGATTATTACACGGTACAACCACCAAAATTGATGGTGAACTCATATGGTATTTCCCCGCTTGGAGTGTGGCCATATTCTGCTGAAAACATTGGCATGGTCATCATGATGACAGCTGTTTTTCAATGTCTCTTAGTCCACTGCAATATTTTCATATTTGTGTGAGGGGTTGGGAAGGAGAAATATGAAACAGTCTTTTTAGCACTACCTCCTGTTTCCTACCAGACATCAAAGTGTATGCACCCTTTCTCCAAGCATTTTTACATTGTCCATTCGGGTACTTTTCCTTTCGTTCCTTTCTCTGCATTGTTCCAACAGAAACCCCAGCTGTTACCTGACACGGTGCTCTCACTTTCAGCGTGTTAAAGCCCACATTTCTTTCCCATGCTAGCCAGACTTTTTAATACCAGAAACCACGGAAGCTTATTTCTGTGTCTATCTGAGCTAGATTAGAAAAAAACTGTTCTGTATGCTATCAAGTGTCGCATACAATGTACATCGATGTATCAGGAAGAGTACTCGGATGCAGCACATACAATCTGCAGTAGGTGCACACATGCGGTACACGGGTACCTTTTTTTTTTTTGTTCCTGAAATCCAGAATGAAAGGCACATAGGGATCGACTCCCACTGGCTTCAGCCAGCTTTCAGTCAGGCCCAGGGAGAGAATCCCAGGTATGTTTCTCCCCAGTGCAGTGTGTGTGCATGTGTGTGCGTATTTCTCCCCCATGTAGCTTGTGCACACATGAATTTCTCAAGGTAGTATGGGTGCATGTGTGTGTATTTCTCCCCAATGCAGCATGTGTGCACTTGTGTATTTCTCCCCAATGGTGTGTGTGTGTGTGTGTGTGTGTGTGTATGTATTTATCCCCACTGCAGAGTGTGTATGGGTGTGTGCTTGTGTGACTTCTGAAGATGACTGGAAAAGATACCCGTCATGTAAAGAAGCACAAACCCTGTATGTCTTCACCGGCTGCCTGCACTGCATGACAGACACCTCTGTTCCCAACACACACGCACACATGTCAATCAGGCTACACACACACACACACGCACGCGCGCACACGCCTGTCAGGCTCCACACACGTGCACATGCACATGGGCATGCATGTCCATTAGGCTCCACACACACACACGTGTGCACACGTACACACACGTGTCAGGCTCCACATGTGCGCGTGCACACACACACACGTCCATCAGGCTGCACACACGTCTGTCAGGCTCCACACCCACATGAACATGTCAGACTCCACACACGTGTCTGCCAGGCTCCACATGCGCATGCATACACACACTCATCAGTCTGCACACACACGTGTCTGTTAGGTTCCACACGTGCTTGCACGCACGCACACACGCGTGCCCACGTCAGGCCACACACACACACACACACACACGTGCGTGCCCGGGCTCCAG
>NW_005842144.1:1525904-1527743 GCF_000455745.1 Alligator sinensis
GGCTGGCTGGTGAGTAACTTGTCCCTTGGAAATGGACACTGAAAGCCGTGGGAAATGGACACCTCCCCGGTGTGGGGAGCCCGACTTTGGTTTTTGCGCCTGGCGGTTGTTGATCTCGGCCCCGAGTTGAAGTCCTGCCTTCCCCCGGGGCTGCCTTCAGCAGCATCCCCTCCCCCCCACCCCCCCGCCGCTGCCTTTTTTCCATCGGCGAGTCTGGGTTTGGGAAGAGAAATGGAGCAGGACCACTTTAGTGACATTGAGTGGATGTGACTAACTGTCCTTGTCATCCTGTAATGCAGGTCTGTGGGCATGTGGGTGATTTGATTTGATTTTATTTTCTTGGTTTGTCCCCCCATCCTTTCTCCCCCCCAGCAAAAAACAAAAGAGAGAGAGAGGACTTCTCAAGGGGGCTGGGATGATTGTTGTTGTTAAAGCTCAACATAAATTCTGCATGCTTATGATCTCCTGGGGGGGGGGAGCAGGTTTCCCCCCTTGATGGGTTTGTTTATGAAATAAAAAGTCCTGCTAGACTTGGGTTTTTCTTGGCGTGGAGTGGGGAGGGAAATTGAAGCCTGGCTTGTGGAATGTGCGATTTGATTCTTTTTAATTGAAAACTGTTCTGAAAAATAGCCTCCTGGCTTCTAGACTAGGGAGGATGGCATCTCGATGGAGGAGGAATAATCAGAATTTCTCATCGGTGACGGAAAACCCGAAGATGTGAATGCTTGCTGTAGGGTTTTTTTGTTTTTGGGTTTTTTTTCCTCATTTGTTTTTAACGGGAAGATGTTGGAAACCATCTGGTAAACAGCAACTTTTTCTTAGCTGGATTTCTATGAAATCACTCTGTGTGTGTGTGTGTGTGTGTGTGTGTGTGTGTGTGTGTGTGTGTGTGTGTGTGTGTGTGTGTGTGTGTGTGTGTGTGTGTGTGAGAGAAATGGTTTCAATAATGCTTCACGGGCTATCCTTTTCCGGTCAATTTGGAGGTACTTTAAAATCAAACTACTGTAGCTTTAAGGTGACTGCAGATAACAGTATTACTGTCTCTTATAATTAGCAATCTGCTGAAACTTTAAATCCCCCTCGATAGATGTTATGATCTGCGTGAGGGAAGCAACAGTATTCCAGCCAGCTTCCTTCCCCCCCCCCCCCTTCAAAATAAAGCAGCAGTGTCTGTCTCTATTATTTTCTGGATTAAATTGCTAATGACATTTTTCTTTAGAAAAATAAACTACCGCCACATTTCACACTGACACTGGAGTATGTCAAACTTTAGTTATGCTCAGTAGGCTACTTACTCTTCTCTGAATAACTAAGGCACTGTTTTTGTTCTTATAACCTGTCCCCACTATGGCTATTAATGGAAGTCTTTTCCAATTTATGGGAAACATGGTAGACATGCAAGTAGCCGGTCAGGAACAATACTTAAACCTATGTAAACTACCATTTTCTATTACCTCTTCTTTTTTCTTTTCTTTTTTTTTTAACGTAGTTGTCTTTTTCATGACATCTGTTTTTTTGACATTTGAATAAGAGGTTGAATACTGTGAAACAAATATTCAATTTCTGCTTTGGAATCAAGATATTGGCATTTTCTCAAATGTAGCAATATTTGTCCATTTGATTTAAAACCAGTTATGTCCAGCAATCATCTTCAAGTTTCATTTTGACTCATTATAGTTCATGCACTGAGCTACTCCATAATTTAACTTTTCTGTATAGTTGCATTATCTAAAACATGGGCTTGAGTGAACTATATATACAAAAAAAACTCTTGAAATTTTCTGGGAGTATGAATTGTCCATGGTAGGTTATGAAATATTTGCAGAGTGTGGCAACCTC
>NW_005842144.1:1527774-1534784 GCF_000455745.1 Alligator sinensis
GACAACAAAGCCCATGAACAAATGTTTAGTGTGAATTATATTGCTGAAATAAAATATTCTATAGTTGTCATGGTTACAAATAGAGTAAGGGTTACTGGTTTTTATCTGCATGCAATGGGGGGGAGAATCTAGTTTTTGTCACTTTTTTTTTTTAACTACAATTTTAATGAGTGATGGTCATACTTCAAGTACCCAATATGCGGGGAAAGCAGAATAGTGAATTAGGTTTTTGAAAAAGTCTTGCTGGAAAAATAAAGCGATTGGGAGGTGGGGTAGGGGGGAAGCATTTCTCCTTCATTCTGCGTCCTTATTTCTAAAAACAAATGAAAAACAATCCCTGTATATTTTTATTTCTTTCTCTAGAGTAGTGTTCAGAAAGACATTGTTTAAAGAGTAGGAGAAGACACTGGGAAATGTATTGCATGTAGTTTGGCTGGGACTTGGCAGTCAAAGCAGAGCAGCACATTGGAGTCATCTACCTTTTAGAAATTAGGCATGTTTGTGTATTTACTGCATGGTATCAACCCTTCTGTCAATGTTAATGTCCGTTTACAGTAAGAACTAATTATCCACTAGTCTTTCATGCATGATCCTGCCTTGGTGATCTTGCCAGCTCTCTTATTTTACTTCCTTGCACTGGGCTCACACATCTCCCCTCTCGCACAGGTGTTAATCCATTGATTCCCCTGGAGTCATGCCAGCTGTACATTGCTGTAAGTGAGCAGAATGGGGCCCTTGGTATTTTGGGAACCTAACTGTTCTCGTCGTTGGCATCAGTCCCAATGCTGCTTCTGTCATCTATTGTTTGCTCATCTGAAATTCAATCTGGTCCAATACTACTTGTTTTCCTGACCTTTTAATTTACTTCCTAAACTAATGTACCCAGTGCTCTGAAAGCGTACCAGAAACGAAAAGCATTTCTTTTTTTCTTTTCCACCTGAGGCATATACAGCTTTCATTCACTTTAATGGAAGTTGCACATGTCTAGTTCATGGAAGAATATACTTGTAGGTGTGTAAATAGATAGAGATTGTGATGTGGTCCACTCTCCCATTAACTCATGTCTCCAGACATAATCAAGGATACGTATGGATTCCCATAGCAGAACAAACTGTTAGTTTGTGTACTTGAGTAACATTTGTCCAACGTGGAAAAGAACATTATTCGGTTTCTTAGTTGGTAATAGGTTTTTGCCTAAAAGCATGAGAATTTGAGTACTCCTTATAACAATTAGCTATGGTATACTTGCAATATATTCTGTCTCTAATGTAGTTTGTTTTTTTTTTTTTAATGTACTAACTTACCTATTCAAATAATACTCTGCAGCAATGAGTTTCACACTTTCTATATATTGCCTAAAACTCTATAAACATACAAACCAGTGATGTCACAGATTACAGTTAAACTCATCACTACGTCGTATTATTCTTGGACAGTTTTCTTTTTAGTTTTCGTGGCAGTGGAACCCCTCTTCTTGAAAAGACACAAGACTAATTTCATTACCTAAGTTAGTTTATTTTTTTTACAGATACCCATATATTTAAAGCCATTAACTACTACAGCGAAAGAGGGCAGTACAAGTTTCTTCCTAGAAGTATCTTGCCCACAGAAGCTTTCAGTGCAGTGATATATAAAAGGTAAATAAATTTGATAGGAGTCTATCATTTTTACATTACCTCCATTGTCAGCCCAACTTTTTTTCTGAGCTACAATAAAATATATTAAAAAATCTATTACAAGAATATATTACCCTAAGATTCATAAAAGGAACAGCTGCATAAATCTCAAGTACACTCTCTTTTTAAGGTTAGTGCTTTTTTTTTTTTTTTTTCTCTCTCTCTCTCTCCTACTTATAGCAGAATTTTGCATTATGTTCTTGGTACTCTTCTTATGCAGCCAGTTATCCCGTGAGATTTCCATATATACATTTATTAAATACATAAATAAAGTTTATGCTCAAGCCTATCTACAAATGGTAGAATGTGATTTGAGACTATTTTTTAAGTTCTTTTTTTTTTTTTAAATATATCTTGGAAATGTATGTTTAGGATAACTGAAACACTGGAATATTTTTGTTAAGAATTGTGTTCTTTTTCTTGGGTTTTTGTTCTTGTTTGGGTTTTTTTGTGTGTTTGTTGGTTGTTGGGGTTTGGCTGTTTTTTGGGGGTTTTTTGCCTATGACACCAGCTGAAGACTTTTTTAAGGGTTCTAAATTTTGCTAGTTACCATAATTAGTTTTAATTTCAAAATTCCTGTCCTTTCTTGACAGCATTATAAATCTGAAGCAACTGCAGCACCTCTTTTTTTTTTTTTTTTTTTTTTTTTTTTTGTAGTGGTAGTACTAATTTGCTCAAGATTTCCCTGTGGGCTACAGACAGAACTAATTATGTAAGGATTGGGTCCTTTATGGTAAATGTATTGTTCCTTTAGCAGTAATGAGTAATGCAACAGATTAAAAATGAATTCTGCTTCTGTTTGCAGTAGAATATTTTATACAACAGGTGATTTAGAAATGACAGGGCCATTACCCTTATTAGTGGGTTTTTTTAACTCGCTGAGGACATAGGTGTGCATTTATGTGTCCATTTTCCAAATGCTAGACAAATTTTTGTATAACTATGAATGAAACATGAAATGTGAATCCAAAACAGGCCCCTAAAACGCTGACAGTATATTGAACTGCAAGGAAAACCCTCGCTGATAAGATTAGTTTATTACAATACTATCGACTGAAAACTGTCAAGCATGTACATGTTGCAGGAGTTTGCCTCTTAAACTGTAGATCTCTATAGTTCAGAAACTCTGTAAAGAATCCCTCACATTTACAGGTAAATAACTGAGCCAATACTGCATTTATACCGTAGGTCTCATAAATTCAAGATGCACTTAATTTGTTGAGCTGGACTTTAATCATACATCTATTGATATTTTTGAACCTTGAGAGAGACTCATTATCTGTGTTCGCGCTAAAAAAGCATGATTTGCATCACAATGCAGACAGTAAAAATCCTGGACTTAAAGTGTGATTTAAGAGCTTTTGCTTCACACACATCTTAAGGTCTGTATTGATGAGTAATTAATATTTAAATCAGATAATATTGCTCTGAGAGATGCTTTGTCAGACCTTGTTATAAGGTTTTGATTTTGTTTTTTGGTCTGTGAACACTGTACCAGCGGATTTGCAGATCACAGCATGCTGCAGCGGCTCAAATAAAAGTTCCTCCTTTCAGTCTTGTTTAAACACTCTGGTTTATTTAATGAAAGAGAAGGCATGGGACTTTAATGCCATCGGTTTCCATAGGCATAGGTAAAGTAAAGATCAAAAGTGGGGGGTGGGAAGCAAAGTGGTCACAAAGATTTAACTGAAACCACAAAATCTATTAAGTTATGGCATGTGACATTTTAAACACAGTTGTGTTTTATGTGCGCATTGAAATATACATGGGCAGATCTGCACAATAATTGATGCATACAAAAAGCTGTCAAAGAAAATGACTTGCTGTGTACTGCATGTTTTCAAACTTTATATTTCTCAATTACTATTGTCTTGCACTTGCTGAGTAGTGAAAAATGCCAGGTTGGAAAGCTTCAAACTGAAACAATTCTCATCTTATCCGAGTTGAAAGAAAATAACTTGCAACATTTTACGAAGCGTCACAAGTAACTCCCAAGCAGGATTTTACCAAATTTCTTGCTCACTTTTTATGGACTGAAAAGGAACCTGAAAAATTATCACCTTCAGAAATAATTTATCTTCCATCTTCTAGAAAAGCATGCAACCACACAGACCTGGTAAGAGCCTCTTTCACTTTACTGCACTTTCACTGAGCCAGAACTAGGTATAGACAAACAAGTGTATTGTGTGGCATTGGTTCAGGTGCTGCAGTAGTGGAGCTGTGAAGAGTTGCAACAAAGGAAGTCAGTTTTTTTTGTTCTTCTCCCCTGGTTGCCTGGTATTTAGATAAAAATGGAATTGGTTGGTCTCTTGCCTGGAAGGATATGTGAGCAGTGGAAACAAACTGGCATTTCCTCCAAAATTATTAAGATACTAGCTGCCACTATGCTATATCAAACATTTGTGACACTGGTTTAGTGTGTTGTAAGAAGATGAAACTTCAGCGTGGGAAATTGCCTTTTAACTTTAAACCTAGCTTTGAGACATTATAGTCAATGTCTGAAGAAGAGGTGCTTCATGTGAATCGGATGCATTTGTTTATAGGCCATTTCTCTTCCCTTTTCACCAATGCAAGTTCACCTATAGCAGTGGTTCTCAGCCAGGATGGTGTGGCACCCTGGGTTGCAGTGAAATCTTTTCAAGGGTATCATGGGGAGCCACATAGTGTTAGCACTGTTAGGTGTGCAAACATGTTTCACAAGACAACCCTAGAGATTTTGGATAGGACTCTATAGTGTTAAAAGCATTTTGACCTGTTGTGGTCTCTGAGTTCCTTGCAAAAGAAAAGTTGTTCTATTATTTTTCTGTAGTTAAAAATGAGTCAGAACTAAGAGCTGGCATTTTCTGAGGGGTGCCTTGAGTCTAACAAGGTTGAGAACCACTGATCTTTAGATTACTCTTCCTTTCTTTCTTCCTCTTGCTGTGGTGACCCATGGTACTAGAAGACATTGTGCTGATGCTCATGTGACTGACTTGTTTCCCACAGGAGTATATGGCCTATTGCACTCTTCCTGCTGCAAGAAGGGCCAGGCATAGGCAGAGTAAGGATGGGCAAGCACGTCCCCAACTGGCTGAGTGATGTGTTTGATGAGTTCAGCTCTATAAGACATCATCGATATTTGTCTGCCTTCTATTTTAACCATATTTAAAATTTTTTTAAGGGAAAAAATAGTGTTTTCTTCTTATTTTGAAAAACAACTTGAAACATTACATCTGAAAAGCCCAGATACTAACAAGGATGTTCTGTAATCTGCCCTCTTGGGAGCAGAGAAATACCAGATACAGTAAGCATATTGTGTGTTTGAAGGATTATGAGAAACACTGTACCCTGTCTCTGTAGGAGTGGGGAGGAAAAAAGTGTACGGTTAATGTTTCCAGGTCATCTCTGACCGACTTGCTAGTACAATGCAAGGCACAATGTTAACTATACTGCACTGCCCTCTTTCTTTTCCTGACACTATTTTTAGCTATTTGTAGAAGGAAAGGGTGCAGAAAATCCATTGCTTTATGTTGGTCTTCTTTTTTTTTTCTTTTCTAAAGATTATTTTACATTTCCAAATGTGGAGCATGCTGATCAATATTCCATTAAAAGTGAATTAACTTGGGAGACACTTGCATGTATTCACATGTGGTGCTGTTTTGTTTGGTTTTTTTCCCCTGCATCATCTGTTTAAATCTAAATATTTACACAACAGCTTCTAATAGTCAAGTCAATAATGCTCTATCTTAATTCTATCAATATGAATTTCTGGTATATTATTTTGTAATGCTCTGCCTGTAGGTAGGAATATTAGATTAGTTTTTAGTAATCAGGCATTGGGATATAGGGCTAGGGGTCAAATGTTGTTCTTGGTGGTTACACTCATGCAGTTCCATGGAAATCAGTTGGCTCTTTCACGGATGTAAAGGAGGCTTGAATTTGGTCCTTTGAAAAGCAATTTCTGCTTTCCTATATGCCAGTTATTAACTTGTACTTCTTTTAGATCTTATTTCAATAGTTGCCAACACCAAATGTTCAAAAATCACAAGGTAGTCTTATGACTTCAGGCAACGAATATAGTTTTGCATTGCCTCATTGTGCTGTCAGATGCATGTTTTTCCAACTGTTATAAGACCTTAAGGGCTAGAAACAGCCCTTTCTTAGATGTAAACTAAGATTCCTTTGTAATCCCATGACTGGAGTTTAGGTTTCAAGGGGGGTGGAAAAACATTACAATAAGAATTGGCAGAACTGTACACACCGTAGCAGAGAATAGACTTTGGCTGTACCTGCGGTTGTCTGGGACATCTCCTAGTTTATTTGGATTTGTGAATTGTTAGACAAGCAACTGAATTAAGAACAGAAGAATCATGAGCTCATTCGTGCCCTCTGGAAGCTGGGTGATGGCCATGGAGTTACACACGTTAACAAGTATGCTTGATGGGCCATGACACTTGTATCTCAAAGAACAAACGTTCCTGACTGCAGCGGTGAAGCTTCCTAAGTTTGTACAAATATTCAGAAGATCTCCTCCTCACTTCACCCATTACAGCAGCAAAAAGGATGGAAGGTGGTGGCGGGGGGGGATTAGCTGTATTTTTTTCTAATCTTTGTATGTATGGAACTCATGTTTTGTTGTGATGGTATTTTCCATTTTCCACTCCCCCAATAGATCTGTATTATATGATGTGCCAAATTCATCCTTAGTTCAAATCTGCTGAAGTAAGTGTAGTTGCATTTGGTATTACAAAATCCTAGATAAACATTTTGTCTGTTCTTTAAGATTATCAAATCCCAGAAGTAAAGCCTATTTTCTAGTACATTTCTCTCCTTTTAAATTACATTTATTTATTTATAGTGATTAAACTTCTGGGTAGCTGGCAGCCGTAGCTTCCTAACATCACACTCTTATCTCTGTGTGAACTAAACCGCAGTGACAAGTTGCAACGGATTTTGGAATCGTTATTTGGGGGAGGAAGAATGCTGGCCTGGAAAGTCAAGGACTATAAAGTCTTCCCTGGAATCTACAAAATACAGGATCGCTCTTCAAAGTGGTTGTTGGGCTACCTGTCTCAATCAAAGGAAAAGAGCTGTAGTTCACTTGCTATCAGTATGCCCTTGTATTTGATTTCCACCCTCCCTCCCGACTTCTTAAATAAGATTTTTGTTCTTTATTTAAAAAAAAAAAAAAAGTGGGGAGGAAGTGGGCGGGCAGGTAAGTTGATCTTTAAAAGAGAAATGGCAGCAAGTTTTAGTGGTTTGTTTCAGTCTCTTCTCTGGAACAGTTTGCGCCATTAATTTTTCCACCACCTCTAAAGGGGATTTGCACATGAAACTCAAAAGGTGCAGCAGGAA
>NW_005842144.1:1534815-1558071 GCF_000455745.1 Alligator sinensis
ATACTCAAAGTAATGTGTCTAAGAGCTTGAGAGTTTGTGTCTGCAACTTGATCTTTACTGTCCTGTTTTCCTCCCCTCCCTTTGGAGTTAGGGAACAGCTGGGATGTTCTTCCATTTCCTTTCCCAAACTTTTTGAAGCATATCAAGAGGTCTCACAAATGCATACCTCATGATGCCTACAGGAGGGATTGATTACAGGAGTAGGGCTTTGTATGGGAAAATGTATTAGCTTTTTAGCAAGCTTACTGGGCATCTCAACCCAAATGCACCAGGGTAAGCCCCTTCACCTGTAGACCACTTCTGGTTTGTCTGGAGCCTACTAGGCTAGTGGGAAGTTTGGGGAAGATTTGTCAGGATACTTGCAGGGGCTCTTTTTGAAATGTGGGAACTGTCCTAGTAAGTTCCTCTCTTTTGCTGCCATGCTCTTCCCTCCAGCACAGGCCATTAAGACCCATTAAGTTGACATTTCCTAATACTTGAATTGCACTAGATCTTAACTAGATGAGTCCAGTGACCTATAATAAATGTTCATTATGTATAAAGCTCTTCTACAGTCTTATATGGAAAAGGAAAATAAGCATATGCTTTGAAATCTTTGTTTGGATGCCCTAACTCATGCTTCCTTTGTCCAAATGACTTCATTTTTAGGCAGAAGTCTACCTCTACCTACATTTTTATGTTTGAGGCCAATAGGCTGTGTCTGGGTTAGGCTGAAGGGTGTGATAAACTTGAATTTATAATAAAAATGCAATTGCAGTCTCTTAACTGTGAAGCATCTATTGCCTCTCCATAATGCCACGCTCAAGAATCTTGATGCACAATTTGACCCACAGTTAAGAAACCCTGTCAAGCTGAGAGCAGGACTCTATTTAAAAAAATCTTAATGCATAAATCGATGCCAGATTAGTAAATTGACTGGCCAGATGTTCATATATATATACACACACACACACACACTCTTACTCTTTTTCTTCCATTTTCTTACCCCCCCCTTTTTTTTGTTGTTGACTACTTGAGGCATATCGGGGGGGGGCTCTTACTGATGCATACCCCAAGGAGACCCATGGATATTGGGACCTTTTGCAATCTAAAGAAGCTAACATAGAAAAATCAAGTGTTGGTTTGTTTGAGATACATACACACACACATATGCTTTATGTATATGTATATGTGTATGTATATAGATTAAATATGACTTAGATTAAATATGACTTTATATATATATATGTAAGGGTCTGTTTCACCTTTTTCTCCCTGTTGTTGTCAGACCCTGCTACTCATTCATCCATGTCAAACAAATGTCGGAGAGGCTTAGAATTCTTTCAGGTGCTTATAAAAAGGGTATTGTAAAGTAAGGAAGGCTCAAAGTTTTGCAGTGAGGGAGAAGCCTACACAGAATAAGAGCCCTTCTGTAAATATCAACCGTGTGTTGGAATTGTAGGGAGAGAGAACCTTTTGTATTTGACTGTCTCCTTCTCTAAAGCGTGCTTAAGGTACTGTTATTTCATCCCTTTAAATGCCAAAACCTGCACTTCTATGCATAAGAATAGGGATTCTCATTGAAGTTAATGGGAATGACAGATGTGTATCTTTGAGTAGATTTTTTCCCCCCTCCCTCTTTTCAGTATTAAATTACTATGAAACTTAAAGGCAATTTTTTGTCCCTTGTTCTTGTGATGCAAGCTGATATAAAAACGGAGGGAGGTGGGGGGGAATACAAAATATCGTCTTGTAATCTCTAGGAAACAAAAACATTCATTATGAACACTAAATGACTGCTGTGGTATATGGTTCTGGGTATTGCAGAGTAGTGATGGATTTGTACTGAGTAATGAAACCTTAAAGACGGAAGTTAGGAGTGTATTACATAGGCAACGCTGTGCCTTTGGGTGGGTTATTGGCAGAGAGGGCCAAACCTGGGACCTTTGCATCTTAAAGTGTAAATGTTAAATGCCTGAGGTAAAACCTATTTTTCTCAGCAAAGCCTGTAGCAAGCTCATCAACCAGTATGTGGCCCAGCTACCACTAGGGAGGGATGGAGCACCATACTGACACAAATAAAGGATAGCTTTAAAATAAGTGTGTGTGGGCTGTTTGTTTGGGGTCAGACAGGAATAAATGAAACCTTAATCCTGGCAGCATTTACATCTAAGATTAATTTTGAACAAATGAATAGTTCCCCGTTGACTTCAAGTAAAGCATATGAGTAAATGTGCGTAAGATCAGAGTCTAAATAGGGATAATCAATTTTTTGCTCACACCAAGGAAACAAAATTTAATAAACTCCTTTAATGTACTAAAATAGTAAATCACATTGGCAGTTGTTTGGAATTTTACTTTTTTTTTTTTTTTTTTTAAAACAGCTCCTGGGGGGTAGGGAAGGCCCTGCACTCCATAGTAAAATGGGAGCACAAATACTATTTTGAAGACACTTGCTGGAAATTGGTGCAGCAGGGAGACTGAGTTCTGCCATTGATCTAACGCCACATTTTCACACTTCTTTCCTGTGGTGTAAGTGTTTTGTACTACTTACTCTTTTATAGCAGTAGCTCTGAAGTTTTGACTCTGGCTGCGTTACAAAAATGTACAGTGAATTAAATTGGGCGAGTTTTAGTTCTGGTACAGTCCTACAGATAACTGCAAATTTTGTTTTCAGTGTTTTAAGATTATGAAATGTATATTAATTTTTATTTGCATGGGGTTCTTTCCTGTCCCTGCTGGCTTTCTCAGCCAGCCCGTCCCTCACAAGTCTCCCTACCTCAGCTTTCCTTTATACCTGTCCCTCTTGCTCTCCTTCTTTCTTGTCCTCTATCCTTCAGTCTCATCCCTTTACATTTCCTTCTGTTGAGCTTATACATTGTCCTCTCCTAACTCAGCCCATGCAAAGTATTTTTGAATGGCCTGAAGTTTTTGGCCATTGCTCATGCTCTTTTTTACTGTCTCTGACTGTCTCTTATCGTAAGATTTTAAGTTCTCTGCGGAGAGACCAGCTAAAATTCTGCATGTCTGAAGTGCCTGAGACCATGGGACTTGGTTAGGTCTCATGATATAATAACAAACATGAACTAAAAAGGGTAGAAAGTGTTGGTGTCCTCCCACCTCTTCTCTCCACACACACACACACACACCTTTGTTTTTTATTTTTAAGTCTTTCAGATGCTTTAATTATAAAATGCTGGTGCTTATCCATATATGATTTAATAGCTTATTGCATATAAAAAAGGGTGCCTGCCTTTTAGGGTGCGGGGAGAGATTTTTGGCAAATCATAAGCTAGTTTGGTATTATGATCATGTTTTTCATGCTTAGTGGTGGAGGAACCAGAACTCTTTTAGTAACAAAATGTTACAGTTCCAGTGGAAAGCGAGGCTGGAATTTCTCCCACTTTTTTTAATTATTAAATAGTGATGTCTCAAAATATTAGGGAGCTTTTGGTGCTTTTGAGTTGGTCCACAGTCATAAGAAGGGAGTTAATTACCAATTTCTGCTTTTAAAAAAAGAAGAGGTTGAAAGGGGTTGTTTTGTGTTTCTTAAAGGGGAGATGCACATTTTTCTTTCCATGCTTTATTATTGTATGTAAGTGGTGTTCAGATTGGCTGCTTGGTCTTGGTGTGTCTAAATGCACATGCTCCTTTTCTGGATGTATTTGATATTTCAGTGGCCAGATATGTCAACTTGAATAATCGTTTTGCCTGTGTTTGTTGCTGAACGATTTCAAATCTCACCTTGGTCTCATCTAGAGATGGAATAATTTCTTTACAAGTGTCCAGCTGGTACGGTAATTAGCAATCAAGAAATTGGACTCTATAACAAACATTCTGCATAATTGCAATGTACCTTTGCTTACCTCCTCCTAAAGCTTCAGGAGGAAAAGCTTCCATTCAGGAGCATTACTGGTCTAGGAGGCTGGAATTTGCAAATATACCCAAGAGTAAATCCCCTGAATCTTAAGGAAACATTTGGCTGCCAGGGAGGGAGCTGTGCATCTGCCAGATGGACCTGATAACATGTATTTGGCAGCAGTTAATGCTACAGCAAAAATCAGCACCCAAAAAAGGAAACCTACTTCCTAGTTGTCATTCTTTTTTTTTTTAATTGTATTTCCCCCCCCTTTTTTTTTTTAATTGTTTGTTTCCATTCTCCCAACCCTGCTCTGAAAGAAATGTTGTGTAAAGAAAATGTTGATTAGTGGAAATGGCTCGTTTTCATCCCTCGTTAGGGTGCTTTCTGGTGATGTTGACATCTCTGCAGAAGGCGGTCTGCTCCATTTCTCAGCCTTGTGACCCTCTACAGCCTTGAACAATGCACATGGCATGATTTCTTCCATTTAGCTCCCTGTGGACAAATAGACTCACACTAAAGAAAGTGCCATGACTTGTTTGCAGCCTTAGCAGAGGCCAAGGATTGAATGGGCCATGAAGACTGAACAACTCTCCAGTGATCATGACTAGGGCACAAACTTTTTCCACACCCTCCCGATAGGCTGGGACCTATTCTATAAGTACAAAGTGTTTGGGTTTGAATTACTCATCACACTGAAAATCTTGCAGGATAAATGCGGGGGGAGGTGTTAATCTTAAAGTGCCTATTTTGTGTATAATGGGGTAGAGAAAGCGTAAATTTGTCACATGGATTCAGAGATTAGGGTGAGTCTGGTTTGGTGATGAATTAGTGGATAACCGGGAGCCTGCCAGGGATACATGGGTGCTGGGAAAAAATGAATGGAAAAGATAATGGTATGGTAGCAGAGAGATTTACAGGTGCAAAATCCAGTTAGTCTATCTCCACCCCTTCCCCTGATAGGTAATTATGGCAACAACACAAAATACACCATTTAAAATGCTTCAGATTAGTGAAGGGATCTTAAGTCTTAGTTTCCTTGCTGTTATAGTGGGATCAGATGCCATTCCTTCCTCCTAGTTCATTAGAAAGGACTGCTTGAGGTCTGGGTGCAAGCGTGAGATAAAACAAGGTATCCAGGTTGTAGCTGTATTGATCTAGAGGAAAAGGCAATCAGGATGTGTAGTAAAGATGATATCTTTTATTAGACCAACAAGATTTTTGCAAAAACAAGGTAAAACAAGTACATCCTCAAATTTCCCACAGCGTGACTTGAGGACTTGTTCTAGCCATAGTTTGCTAATAAAAGCAGTCCCAAGTCACATAGTAATAATGTAGTGTCATATAAGGAATACTACAGTAGCTTCCAAAATGCAGTGAAAAGAAAATGGGCAAGAATTTAATTTGACTGAAATCTTCTTATAAACATACTGATTATCCAGTGTCTGAATTTTTATTTTGATTCATTTCAACAGCACCCTTTAATGTGGTAAACAACTACTTGTCACCTTTTATAGACTTCTGTGATTTGTTTCAATCTGGTTCTAAGCACTGAATGTTTCAAGGAACATTCAAATGTTTGTCTGGAAAAAAAGCACAGTGTAGTTGTATTAGAGCCAGGTAAATTATTTGCTTGTAAAAATATGATGAATTAAAATTTGCCTATGTGTTCATTCTGTGAATTCCAACTTATGGAAAAAAAAATTGTCATGAATTTAAGAGAGAAATCAAGTGAATATGTCAGTGGTGAAAGAACAGGTTAGGGACTATTTAGAAAAGCTGGACACATACAAGTCCATGGGGCCAAAGAGTGCTGAGGGAGCTGGCTGATGAGATTAGAGAGCCACTGGCATAATCTTTGGCTGTCAGGAGAGGTCCCAGATGACTGGAAAAGGGCAAACATAGTGCCCATAATTTAGGAAGGAAAGGAGGATCCAGGGAACTACAGACCAGTCAACCTGGAAAAATCATGGAGCATATCCTCAAGGAATCCATTTTGAAGCACTTGGTATGAGAAGACAGTGATTAGGAACAGTCAGCATGGGTTCACCAGGGGCAAGTCATGCCTGATCAATCTTATTGTCTTCTATGGCGAGGTGACAGGCTCTGTAGATGCATGGAGACTGGCGGATGTGAGGTACCTTGATTTTTACCAAGGCTGGAGTATCGGGCTCAGAGAGTAGTAATCAACGGCTCAATGTCTAGTTGGCAGACAGGTATCAAGTGGAGTGCCCCAGGGATCAGTCCTGTTCAATGTCTTCATCAACAACCTAGAAGATGGCATATAGTGCACCCTCTGCAAGTTTGCAGATGAGACCAAGCTGGGGAGGGTAGTAGATATGCTGGGGGGTAAAGCTAGGATTCAGAGTAACCTAGACAAATTGGAGGATTGGGCCAAAAGGAATCTCATGAGGGTCAACAAGGACAAGTGCAAAATCCTGCACTTAGGACAGAACAATCCCATACACCGGTACAGGCTGGGGACTGACTGGCTGGGCAGCAGCTCTGCAGAAAGGGACCTAGAGGTTACAGTGGTCCTTAAGCTGAATATAAGCCTGCAGCGTATCCTTGTTGCCAAGAAGACTAATGGCATCCAGGGCTGCATTGGTAGGAGTGTTGTCAGCAGATGAAGGGAGGTGATTATTTCCTTCTATTCAGCACAGGTGAGGCCACATCTGGAGCACTGGGTCCAGTTTTGGGGCCCCCCCCCCTAGAGAAAGGATGTGGACAAATTGGAGAGGGTTCCGCAGTGGACACATTGGAGAGAGTCCAGCGGAGGGTAACAAAAATGGTTCAGGGGCCAGGGGACATGACTGCTGAGGAGAGGCTGAGGGAACTGGGCTTATTTAATCTGGAGAAAAGGAGACTGAGAGGGGATTTAATAACAGCCTTCAACTACCTTAAAACTTACACAAACAAAGGAATGTTTGACATTTTAAATAGAGCCTTGTACATCTTCTGTCCTGAATAAAGCAAAATACTTTAGAGAGACTGTTAGTTTGAAATGTAATCAGTTTAAAAGAATAGGTTCACGTATTGTAACTTCTCCTGAGGGTTCCAGTCAGTAGGTATAGTTTTGGATTTTACTCTCTCTCTCTCTCTCTCTCTCTCTCTTTATCCAACTAGGTAATCTTTTAAGTCTATAGATGAAAATTGTGCTGATACTTAACAATGAAAAAGCAGGGAAATATTTGTCTTTAATTCCTTTGTTACAGTAATCTTGGAAATTTAAATCTAATAACACTGAGTAAAAAAAGAAAGCCCACCGAAAAGTGAGAGAGGCCTAAATTAGTTAGAAAACAGCAAGCAAAACACCAGTAAATATCCGTTCTTAAGTTCGGGGGGGGTGTGTATAAACACACACACACACACGTACGTATGTGTGTGAGAGTGTATATGTATATAGATCATTTAATTCGAAGCCTTCAGCATGAATTCTGAAAATGCAACTTAACCATTACAAGATCTAAGATTACAAGTCAAAAAGGAAAAGGAGTGCCAAGTAGTGCAAGCCCAATAAACTTTCTAGCAGGCTTTGTGGGATAACACCTAACACAGACCCGAAGGACAGCCTTGTGCTAATACAAAGCACAACAACTATTGAGTATCTGCTCTTCTAGGTTCTGTTTACTCTTAACTGCTCCCTGGTGACATAACTTTAATGGCTCTTCTGCTTAGTCATAGTAGACAAAATAATTATTTAGAGTATTTGATTAACCAATTATAAAAAAGAATGTAGATTGTACAACTAGCCATTTGGCTCATTTGACCATCCAGCTAATACAGTTTTAAAAAAGAAGACAAGATGCAGTCTGAAATAAAACAAACTGTACCGTGTAAAATGTGCCAGCAGACTTGCACTTCTCTTGGGCCAAGTATTTAAAAAGGAAATTGCTGTCATATGCCATTATGATACTGATCATGGTAGCTACAGTGCAGATTACGCAATGCTAGCATTGTACCTAGAAGAGGTTTTAATGGAAAATAATTCTCTTACACCTTAAACTAAGGCAGCTGTCTAAGAAATAAAGGCCATTTTTGGAAAATGTGTCTACATTGGACCATTTTAAAGTTTTCTCTGTCTTTGCTATCTAGTAAATGCAGCAAATAAGGAAAAAAATGTTTAACTATTTCTAATTTGGGAGGAATAAAAATTTAACTATTTCAGAGGGGAAACCATAGTAATCTTATCGTTCGTGTGTCTTCTTCCAAAGGATTCCCAAGGGACAAGAAATACTGGAGGTTCTTTGCTCTATGCCCATAAAATGCTGTCTAAAAGTTCAAGAGGAAACCATAGGCAGACAAGGGTATTTGGGCAGATGTGATATCTTTTATTAGACCAACTAAGTAGTTGGAATAATTTGTTCTTTCTTTGCAAGCTTTCAGGCACAAATGCCCTTCTTCCCATATAGGGAGAGTCTGCTATTGTTTTGTGTTCTCTTGGATGGAATAAAAGCCAATTTGCAAAATGCAGGTCTGTGAAAATGCAAATGTATGGCAGTGAGGAACAGAGGGAATGGGGGGCAATAGGTGTGAGACAGGTAGGTGTGGGGGAAAGGGGAAATGTTGAGCTGGTGATAGAATGTAGCTGGTAAAATGCAGGCAGGTTACCTGGAGTTATCAGATGGCAAGCAAGTTATAATGTACCATAAATCTAATGTTTATATTTAGTCTGTGATTTTTTTTTTTTTTTTTTGTATTCAGTAGATTGAAGTGAAGTTCGTAGGCTCATCTATGAAAGGCATTTTGTAATTTCCCTTTGAGGATTAGAACTGAGAGATTGGGGCGAGAGTAATTGTCTTGTGAGAAATGTGCAATCACAGATAATTGGGTATTTTTGTCTTTGACAAATTTTCAGTGTGCATTCATCCTGGTACACAGTTGTTGTTTTCTTTCTCCTACATATTTTCAACCAGGGCATTTAGTGCATTGAATAAGATGTATTGCATTCCTGGAGGTGCAGGTGTAAGATCCAGGAATGGTGATGGTTCTGTTGTGGGGTGTAGTTATTGTGGTAGTGGTGGAGATATGTCGTCAGGTTTTTACATTTCTTGTCCCAGCATGGTCTGGATCCATTCGGGGTGTTTTGGGCCGTGGGAAGTTTGCATCTGGTGATGAGTCCCTGGGTTGGGTAGTGGTGCGGATCGAGGTTCGGTGCTTACTTAAAGGCTAGGATGGGTGGTACTGGGAAGATCTCTTTAAGAATTGGGTCTTCTTCTAGAATGGGTTGCAGTTGTTTGGGGATTTTCCATATAGGTTCCAGGGAGGGGTGGTATGCCATAACTAATGGTGTGCAATTCCTGGGGATTTTTTTTTGTACTGCAGCAATTCTTCACGTGGTATCTGGGTGGCTCTTTCAAAAGTGCGATCTGTCTCTCTGGAGGAGCGTCCTTGTTGAGTGAGAGCCCCTTTGAGATTTGTGAGGTGACAATC
This sequence comes from Alligator sinensis, assembly GCF_000455745.1. Taxonomy (NCBI): domain Eukaryota; kingdom Metazoa; phylum Chordata; order Crocodylia; family Alligatoridae; genus Alligator; species Alligator sinensis. Next base: position 1,544,087 of record NW_005842144.1, read on the forward strand.
ATGGGTGTTCTCAGTGTAAGGAGGGCTTGGCTGTATATTACAGTTTTCTTTGTGTGTTTAGGGTGATTGCTGGTTCTGTGCAGATATGTATGTTGGTCTGTGGGTTACTTGTATACAGTGGTTTGTACTTTACCATTCTGGTTATTGATCATAGTGTGTAAAAAGGAAATGCTGGTGCTAGAGGATTCAAGAGAAAGTCTGATGGAGGGTTGATGATTATTGAATTTGTGATGGAAATCAATTGGAGAGTGCAGGTTTTTGGTCCAAATTATGATGTCATCTATATATCTTAAGTATAGCATGTGTTTGATGGTGCAGTCTTTGAAGAATTCTTCCAAATGGCTCATAAAAAGGTTGGCATGTTGTGGGGCCATTTTTTGGTGCCCGTAGCTTTGTCCGTAGTGTGGAGGAAGTGTTGGTTATTGAAAGTGAAGTTGTCGTTGTGTGTGAGGATGAAGTGTATAAGTTCAGTAATATCTTAAGGTCTGTACTCAGAGTTGCAATCTTGCTCTTGTAGATATATGCAAGGCAGGCTTGGATGCCATCATGGTGTGGGGTGTTGGTATATAAGCTGGTAACATCCATGTTGGCTGGGAGGGTATTGCTGGGAAGGTGGTGTGTGATCATCCAACACAGAACGTAGCTCGCAATATTCAGCTGTCTATCCAGAACAAGTCGAAAATGGTAGTAGAACACAGGAACCCCCACATTGATGGCCCGCCCAGTCAAATATCTTGTCTACTGGTTTTTGCTACTGGACTCTTCAAAGAAAGTGCAAGAAACTTGTATTGGACAGAGGCATAATTGAGACGTTTTGCATCATGGGAGGGGGGGTGGCAGCAGTGCATGAGGCACTGGTAGTGGCAGGGCTGTTCCTGGTGGTGGCAGCTGCTACTTTTTGCAGTTTCTCCTCTGCACCCACTTTCCCCCTCCTCCCCCAAGTTGTTGTATGGGCCTGATGCCCTGCTCGCCTCCCTCAGTTGCACTACTGGCATTGGATAGGTACTGAATAATCTAATAATCTAACATGCTTCCCATGTTAGATCTCCTAACCCCTTTATATTTAGACATTAGCTTAAAACTAGAAGCATGAAGACTAATGATGACAAATTTTGGAAGAAATATTAACTGTTACATCTCTAGATACTTCTAACCACATAAATATGTTCTTCTCTCTCTCTTTCAAATATTGCTGAGTTCTTGACCTTGATCGAATTCCTATAGTAGATAGTCACAGCCTAATTAGGCTTTGTATGGGGAAGTACTTCCTTTTTATCTATTTTGAATTTGCCATCTTCCAGTTTTATTGACTATCCCTTTGTCCTTATGTTATGAAACCAGAACAGGAGTTTCTGTTCTGGCTGTCTCCATCCTATTCTTATTTTACCAGATTCTTATTTTATCTCACCCTTTCAACTCCCTTCCGTTTCTAAACTCGGTGATCTCAATTTTTTTCCAGTCTCCTCTCGCATAGGAGTGTCCCTGTCCCTAATTATTGTTGTTGCCCTTCCCTAAACCCCTTTGAAATTTTAAATATCCTTCTTGACACTGGATGATTAAGAGAGTACAATAAGGTTACATCATTGATTTGTGAGTGACCATTAACATTTCTTTTACTGTACATGCTAACTTCTTTGCTCTTCTCATTGCAGCTCCACACTGAGCCATGCTCTTCCTTGAGCTCACCACAGTGATGCTTGTGACTCTCTCTTTTTTTTTCTAATACCATTTTGGTTTGCAGATATTCAGACAGGGTGGATTTGATTTAAATCAGATATGATTTTTAAATCATGATTTAAATCACTGGTCAGGAAGCCTTGATTTAATCACTGTTTTCTACTAAAAGAGTATTCCTATTGTTCTGATACCCTTTATTCATTAAATTTCTTGAAACTTTGCACTTTTAGACAAAGGTAAGGGCTTGACTATGTATACAAACTTCAGAGAGACAGTAGAGTTGATGGGTGGGTAATCTCCCATCTCCATATACTCCTATTGACAAGGATGTTAACTCTGGAGACACAAATCCACAGTTTGAGAACTGAGACTCATCAATCACAGAGATGCTTAATGGGATCTTCTGGACTGAGCACTGACTCCCATTGGGTAGAGTGGTTTTCTTTAATCTTTACTAATCTATAGAGGAGCCTCTGGGAACCCCATAATACTGGGCCGCTAATATAGTCCATGGCCTGTCGTAACCTATTTATATAACTTTTCTAAAAAGGTTACATGAATAAAGTGTCTCAAATATTATATAATTAGACGTTATAACCCCCATCTCATGATGATAACTTTGAGCTTTAACGTATCTTAAAACTATCTTTTTATATAGGTTTATTTTTTTTAAACAAAGCATCTTTAACAAAAAAAAAGTTTAAATTAAAAAAAAAAAACTGACTTAAAATTAAAATTGTATTTTTTTTTTAAATAATTGATTTTTATTCTGCCGCCCCCCTATATTTAGAGGACATCTTAGAATTGTCCCGTGTCCAGCTACACCCAGCATAGGGGTTCTCATGTTTTGAAATGAAATGGGTTGAGCAATTCTGTATCTTTGATGATAAGATTCCCCTCTGCCCTGTCTTTTTGCCTGCTTTCCTTTTAAGCATTGAGGAAAGGTCCACCTCCAGAGTCGCAGCTTCTGGAAGGATGCCTGCAGATCGCATTATTTCAGCATTCTGCACTTGTGACTCTGATTTTTATCCTATCCTTTTGAATGCAGCACTTCCAGAAGTCCATTTCAAAATGTTCATCTCCCATATCTAGTATCTGTTAGCAAGGGTCCAATTCTGCAGTTCCTGCTTTACCACATCATTTATTTCAGTTGAACTGAGTGAAGGGCAGCTATATGTCAGTGAGAAGATAGGGTTCTACTTCAGTGCAGCTACAATCAGGATTGGGTCCCAGCTCATCCGCCAGGTCACTGTATAGAAGCTTAACAAAAAGGGAAAGGGAGAGAGAAAATCTAATACAGTAACATAATACATCTGAGCATGTCTCGTTATACTGACCTGAGCAACCTGTGACATACAGTTTAGTTGCATGTGTTCCTCATGAGTTAAAGCTCAGGTTGCTGAGATAATGGTTTTGATGCTGAAGGTCCCAATTTCAGTCCTTACTTATTATTGAGGTGTCCATGGATCTGTGACCGTAGCTGGCTACAGTACACTGGCATCTTGTGGTATTATTTTGTTTAATTGTAGTACATTTGTTTTACAGAACGATCCCCTGTTACCATAGATTGTTAGAGACTAGAAGGGACCTTGTAGATCAGTTTCCCGCACTAGACAGGAAAAGACAACTGTCCAGGTGACTGTCCAGTCTCCTTTTGAAGATTTCCAGGCTAGGTGACTGCACCACCACTGGAGGGAGTTTATTCCACAGTCTGGACATGCTGACTGTGAAGGCGTTTTTCCTGGAATTGAGCCTGAAGCGGCCTTCCAGAAGTTTGTATCTATTGCTCCTGGTCTTCCACAGGGGTGCCCTGGTGAACAGCTGTTCATCAAGTTCTTAATGATGATACCAAGTCCCCTCTCAGCCTTCTGTAGGCTGAAGAGGCCCAAGTCCCCTCAGGCTTGTCTTGCAAGTCCCTGATCATATGGGTGACTCTTCTCTGGACCCTCTCAAGTTTTTCCACGTCCTTGTTGAAGCGCGGCACCCAGACTGGATGCAGTACTCCAACTGCAGTCTCACCAGTGTGTAGTACAGTGGGAGTATCACTGCCTTAGTTTTGCATGAGATGCAACGATTAATGCATGCCAGTGAGTTGTTTGCCCTGATAGCCACAGCGTTGCACTACCAACTCATGTTCATGCAATGGTCGATCACTACCCGTAATTCCCTTTCGGCCGTGGTGCAAATCAGATTGTTACCACCAAGCCTGTAGGTATGTTGGGGATTGTTTGGCCCAACATGGAGCACCTTATGCTTCTGAGTGTTGAACTTCATCTGGTTCTGGTCTGCCCAACTCTTGAGCCTATCCAGGTCCACCTGAATTTGCAATCTATCTTCTGGCATGACCACACTGCTCCATAACTTGGTGTCGTCCACGAACGTGGCCAGCAAGCTTTTCACCCTCACATCCAAATCATTGATAAAGATGTTAAAAAGCACCGGTCCGAGCACAGACCTCTGAGGGACACCACTGGTCACTTCTCACCAGGATGAGACAGATCTGTTCATGAGAACTCACTGGGTCTTACCTCACAGCCAGTTTTCCGCCCACTGAATTGTTGAGCAGTTAAGCCCACAATCTTCCGGTTTTTCCACATATCATGGGATACTAGATCAGAAGCCTTTTGGAGGTCTAGGTATATAATGTTGACCTTCTCCCCCGTGTCCAAGTGGTGGGAGATCAGTTTGTAGAAGGATTATGAGATTGGTAAGACAAGACCTACCAGCGATGAAGCCATGCTGGCTGTTTGTTCAGAATCTTACCCTCAACGAGCATATCACACCTAGATTCTTTAATGAGGTTTTTTCCAAGATTTTCCCTGGGATGGAGGTTAGGCTGATTGGTCTATAGCTGCCCGGGTCCCCCCTCTTCGCCTTCTTGAAGATGGGCACAATGTTGGCTCTCTTCCAGTCCTCAGGGATCTCCTCTGCGTGCCACAATTTCTGAAAGAGTTTTGCCAGGGGTCCCGCAGTGATCTCAGCCAACTCCTTCAGCACTCTCGGGTGAAGTCTGTTTGGTCCTGCTGACTTATAAATGTCTAGCTTTTCTAGTTGGTTTTGCACCAGCTCAGCATCCACAGTGGGAAGGTGGTCATTCCCACCATGCCCCTTGTGATCTTTACGTCGTTTGTTTTTCTCCTTGGTCCGGTGAAATACCAAAGCAAGGCGGGTATTTCATTCAGAAGTTCAGTTTTTTCCTGAGTGTCTGTTACCAGCTGTCCCGAGGTGTTAAGCAGGAGTGCACACTTCCATTTGTTTTCCTTCTGCTCCCTACATACCTAAAGAAGGATTTCTTATTGTCTTTGACTCCCTTGGCTAACTTAAACTCAGTTGCTGCCTTAGCTTTCTATACCATACACTGAGCTTCTGGAAAGCCATAGCTTTCCATACCATATACTGCTGTAAATATTGATTCTTTCCCAATCTCTCAATAAGTGAACAAACATAGCTTTGACTTCTAGTTTTCATTTCAGGTGTCTAAACATTTAGCACGAGGCCTCACCTTTCTGTTAGTTTGTTCTGACGTCAACTGAAGTGGACAGATTGTACCAAATATATATTTGGCTAAAAGGCAGGGTTTCCAGGTTCTAGGAAATTTATAATTGCTTGCATATGTGCTGTTTGTGTTTTTCTTTCTTGGAAATGTGTTTTCCCTCAACTGGACTGAAACATGAGACGTTTGAAATTTCCCAGGATCCAGAAATCCTGAGGCAAATTTTGTTTTGGAAATGTTGAAATGAGGTGTTTCCCAAACAAAATGCCTCCTCAGCTCAGCTCAGCTCCGCTGCTGCTCACTGAGACTGAGACTGAAGTATTGTCAGCTTCGTGAGCAGCTGAGGGGCTCCAAGCATCGGGGACTTCTGAACAGCCGTGCTACATGGAGCACCCTGGAGCTACAGAACTTGGGACTTCCAGCCTCCCACTCTTGATTTTGCTGCATGGAGCCGTAAACCTCTGCCAACCATGCCACCAACTGGGACTTTTATGGCTTCCAGACTCTGTACTGCAGAGTCCAGCGGCTGTGCTTGGGGGCTTCAGGCTTGTGGCTCTACAGCAGAGGGCCTGGTAACTCTAGCCTTGCTGCCCAGAGCCCTGTTCCAGGGTAGGCTCCTTGCTTTTCCAGATCCCTTAGCTCTAGTAAAAAAAATTGTCAAGCCCGTGATGTGAATGAAGCATTTTGGACTCTCCTAGCTAGCATTTTCCAGCAAAGCTTCCAGCTCTAATCCTAAACATACTGCTGGATACCTAAATGTACATATAAACTGATCAGCTTCTCACACATTTTCTCATAAGATGATATGGTTGTGTTTATGCTTATTTTAATTATGCAGTAAACCTTAACTGTACATGTGTATTAACAATAGGTCAAATGCTTATGTTGGATACACACAGAAATAACATTGTGCATAAATATCATTTACTGTACATGGTGAATATTGGTTCAGTAAGCAGAAATATAAACTTATCCAGTGTATTGAACACTGGATGATAATTACTTGTTGTTTTTTTGTAGTATGCTTTTAAAGCCTTGCACGTTCTTGCCTTACCAAATGAATTCTTAACCCACGGCAGGGCTAGGCAGGTTGCTGAGCTCAGTCATACTCCTTGTTTTAGTTGGTTGCTACTTAAAGGCACTTATGACTCACCTCCGGAGCCAGATTAAGGTGTAAATATGGTAGGTCTGTGCCTAGGGCTCAGCTCCTGGAGTTAGCTGAGATCAGAAACTGTTTTCATTTAGATTTCTAGCTCTTTATATTCCGTTCACAAATTCAAGCTCTGCAGCTAAAATCTATTTGAGTCTGCAAACAATCTGGAACAATAGCTCTAAGAAGTGTGAACTTCCCTTCTCCTGAGAGAGGAATGCCAGATGCAAGCAAAAGAATTTTTTTGGCAATATAGATTTTTAAACTGGGTCCATGAACAGAACGGGCCACGCCACCTCTTCCAGTTGTACTCATGCTGCTAGAGCTCATTGTTCCGTTCTCAACTCCAAACCACCATAGTTATGATGGTGAAACTTTAAGCATTCACTCTTCTCTCCTCACTATGTGTTGTTTTGTAGTGCCCAGAACGATGTAGTATATCCAGCCCCATGGCATGCAACAAGTTGCGGGTTATGACTTTAGTTTTACAATGACGCTGACTACTTACTTCGCTTTTGCATTTCATTCTTGGTGTTGAGACCTTAGAGGCAACCTTTTCAAAGTTCTCTATTAACGATTAGAAATCTGGCTTTAATATGAAACAAAACAAAAAATCAATATGTTAAATTAATACATAATCAGTGAGGTTGGGGCTTAAAGGAAAACACAAAATGTGGCAAGACAAAATGAAATTGTGTTGCCAGCTCCCGCAGAAGTGGGCATTCATTTGCTTGGGGCCTCTCAGTGCTACCAGAGGTGAGAGGGAAAGGGAGAGATTCAGGAATTCAGATTTGTTTTCTATCTAAAGAGAAAATTCAGACCTGCTTCTTGGACACTGTAGTGAATTTGCTGGCTTAATGTTGGCCACTGGATTTGCTCTGCAGAAAGACATCCAGCCTGTAAAGGGCTCTCCATCCTTTCAGCACACGCTTCAGAGCTGTCATGTGGGGTCCTGGCTGGTGTGATTAGAGACTAAGATTTGAGAGTTGATGGCAGAGAGAACCAGCACGGATGTACGGTGCACTGGCCTGGGGGGCACAGCCTGTTGCTGACAGTGGGGCCAGCAGGAGCCATGCTGCCGAATTGTATGAACACTAGTCATTCATGGGGCAGGATATCTTTAAGAATGGATACCCCCTGCCCTTTCTCTCTGCCTCTTAAATCTAAGGGTTTAAGGTGGCCTCAAAGGCTAAATTCTAGCAAAGGAAAAGTGAGGAAGGAGGACTGAGAGTTTCCTTCCTTGGGGTGAAGTTGGGGGATAGAAAGAGAGTAAGCCTCTGAGGCAGCTGGCAGGCAGCTTTAATGCTGCTGTGCTCAAGAGGAAATGCAGCCAGTGGGGAAGAGGTGGTGTCTGTACTCCCTGCAGGGGGTTAGAAGAGGTTGGCTCCTCTTTGGGAATAGAATAAATGCTTCCTTCCCAAGAGGTGATGATTTTTTAAAGTTTAAATGGCAGGTCAGAAAGGGATGGATGCTGCAGTACTGCTCACACTGTGTTTTGAATTCATGTTTCTTTCTCTTTTGCTCTCTCTCAAAGGAAACTCAATCACTGAGGACCTCTGGGTGCACAGGCCTCCAGTTGATTAGACTTCGTTTTTTATCCCCTAGCAGTTTAATTACGTTCACATAAATAATTGGAGAGAGAATAATTATTAGACAACTTAGTCATGTTATTAATACAACTTGACAATGCAGGGCACTCTGGATGGAGAAGGTTTAGAAAAAATGGCAAAAGCCTCCCTCATGGGTCCCTCATGTCTGGGACCTCTGTTTATTTTAATCTGTTCCTATACTGGATTTCTCCTTGCCATCTACCATGTGTATGCTGATGCAGGTACCCAAGCCATTTGATGGGGATAGTTTGGGAATAATATTTCTGCATTTGTGCAGGAGATTGGACTAGAGGACTCTTGAGGTCCTTCCAACCTTGTAATGCTATGAAATTAGTTTCGGCCTACAAAAATTGACAGCCTCCTTAGCAGGTAGTCGGCATAAAATATTACTTAGACTCTGCCATTTGGGCTAAGAAGTTATGTCTGTTTGGAAAACAAACCCCCTAATTTAATGCAATGAAAAAACATCCTTTAAAAATGCATTTGATAGTTAAAGACAGACAGTAATTATGGGGCAATGCAACAGAATGAAATGTTGCACAATTTAGGCATTGGCTACATATTGGGATGGCTCATGTCATGCAAGTGGATTTTGAAGGTTGTGTGGCATTGTTCATAATTCTGGAACACACAGCCATAATAGACAAAATTCCATGTGGAGGAAACTTGCTTGAAAGATTTAGCAACCAAAGGAAATTTAGATTGAAATGGGAAAGGAAGGAAAACAAAACTGTCTAGCACTACAGCCATGATTCTCAACCGGAGTGCTGTGGCACTGGGGGATGCCTTGAACCTTTCAGGGGTTGTGTGCATACGTGATTCACAAGATCAACCCAGCATTTTTACACAAGAATCTAGAGTGTTAAAAACATGCCAACTTGTTTTGATCTTCAAGTTCTTTGCAAGAGAAGAATTGCTCTATTATTTTCCAAGCAGGAAGGAAGAGAAGAGTGAAGCTGCTGAAAAGGGAAACCACACAGCCAATACAAACCAAATTATGCCAAAGAATCTGTGGAGGGGCCCCTAAAACAAGCAGGTTTTCTGCTACCAAGAGTTTTTCAGGGGGGATCTTTTCACTTCAAAGAAGAATACCTAGTTCAAAATGGTGTTTCCAGAGAGAGAGAGGCCCAATTTCAATTGAGTTGGATCATTTCTCATGGAAATGACCCAAGGTCTTTTCTTGCCATCTTCTGTGATAGAGGCTCAAGCAGTTTTTCCTGTATCAGTAAAACTTAGTAGCATTGGAGAAATGTTAATATTTCTACAAAATAGACAAGAGGACTAGTCTGTTATGAAGCATCAAAAATAATTAAAAAGCAAACTGCAATTGTCAAAATAAATGAACAAAACACATTCTGTGATGCATTAACTTGTTCACTCGCTTGCTAATTTGCAAAAATCAGTAATTTGCAGTGGGCCTCCCCTTCATTAGTGAGCATTAATTAGGGTCTACTGTAATATTTATTGGCAATTTCAAAATTGAGAGAGACAAAGAAATAAGAATTAATCAGGTCAAACCAGTATGCTGGAAGACATCTCCTGACTGGCTACGAATTTAAAGGTGTATGACAAGGCAAGATTTTCTTGACCTATTGACTGGAGAAATCCACAGCTATTTAGAGGCATATGGGACTTGCCATTTGTGACCTCAGTCTCTGCCTAATTCAATTTGGTGTCCTCTTCGATATGGAAGTATTACATCAACATTTCATGTTGCCTAAATGGGGCCAGCAGTCCACCCTTCCCCTTTGTCATCCTGACCACTTATAGAAGGGTTGGGATATCTGCTTTTTGAATTAATGCTCCACTGTGCCATGCAAACTCATAGTATCAGTTCTCAGAAGGTGTGAAATGACATTAGTGTGATTCTTACCAGCTTGTCTGTTGTCCATAAGGCTGCGAATAGCACTGGTGAAAGTCAACCATTATTCTTTCTGCTTCAAGCATGTTTCTTGAGTTGGGGCTGGGGAAAGCCCTGCATTGTATCATGGACACATGGGGCCCAACATGGGGATATACTTTTTTGTTTTTAAATAAAAGCATTAACTCTACTTTAAAGTAATAGTTTTGCTGTCAATCCAGCCCTGTTTTACAGCCCACTTGCTAGGGAAAGTTTCCTTCTTCCCATTTAGTACTAGAGATGCACTGCTAAATCGGTCCCATATTGGATTAGCACTGATATCGACAGCCCTTATATCCTTATATCGACAGTCAGCTTTTTTTGCCTGATGTGGCCAATTAGTATGGCCGATAAATGCCCCATGCATGCATGCAGCCGCAGCATGCACGTGGCCAGGAGTGCAGCCCAGTGGCTTTGAAATCAGGATTGGCTGGTAAGTCTGTTGTGGGGGGAGGGGGACGAGGCAATGAGGGAGGGTAAAGGGCCCCCTGTGGTGAGAGAGGGAGTGGGGCAGTGGTAGGTGCTGCTAGTCCAGGGGCAGCACCTCCTGCCACTGCATGCACCCTGGGAGGCCATGGGGGGCATGTTCCCCTAGATCTGTGCATGGGACAAGGGTGCGCTGCTGCTGTGGGCTGGGGTCGGGGGTGGTGCCAGGCTCTTCCCAGCGGGAGGCTGGGTTGGGCTGTGCTTGGGGTGGAGCAGCACTAGGAGGGGGGATGCAGTGAATTTTGGGGTGGTTTCCCCCCCCCCCCCCCCCCCCCACACACACACCCTTTCCCTTCCCCCACAACAGACTTACCAGCCTGACGCTGCTCTCCGAGCTGCCTGGCTGCATATCGGAATTGAATCAGTACTGGCCAATATGGCTCCTTAAAAATCAACCAGTGGCATCTGCCCAAAACATCTCTGTCAGTTCACCCCTAATTAGTGCATGGATTAATCAGTTCCTAATATGAATAGATTCAAGGTAACCATTTAAGGAAGAAACTAAATATTTCTTTAGGCTGCAATTTTAACCAAATGTGCCACTGCATTTTACAAACTGTGCTTTTGTCTTCCTGTCAACATCACTAAGACTTGGGGCAACAAGAAAATGAAGAAGAATTACAGTTCTCATTTGCCTGCTGTTTGAAAGCTATTGGCATGGGTAGGTAAGGTAAGGTTCATGGGGAAGCAGGTCTCCAAATCAGCAGGTGTAGTGAGTTAGAGAAGTAGAGACAACATGTTTTTGTTCCCACCCTACACAGTCACCTTTCTCTATACCAGCCTTTGACTTAATAATGTGAAGTAGAGTTTTTATTCCATTCCCAATCCTAATCCTTCTAGCACTAGGGCACAAGGCTATAAGCAGAACAGTTGTTTCTTCTTCCACTCCACCAGTTTCTTTCGTGCTGTCATAGCAAAATTCATTTGAAGAATAAAGCATTGATGTAGGGTAGTGATGGCCAGCCTTTTTTGCAGGCCAGAAGGTAAGTCCAAGCATGCCATGAGTTAAGCCCCGCCTCCTCTGTAAGTATTGCTCTGATTCTCTGCTCTGCTTCTTGCTGCTACCCCAGTTTTCCACATGCCAAACACAGTGGCTACGTGTGTCACTTGTATGCATTCCATGAGTTGACCACCCCGGTCTAGGACCTATAGCAGTGAGAATGACCTGGGTCTCTCGCCAGAATGTTATTCCTTTCTTTTTGATGTTATCTGCCTCTGGTAAAGTACTTGGGCCTTGTGTGGCTCTTCCTTTAAGATAAACTTTGTGCATCTGTTGTTCTGTCTTTTCCTGAACTTTTGAATTGTTGTTGGCTAAACCCCATGTTCAAAGATATTCCTTTTTTTTGTTTTTTGTTTGTTTTTTTTTTAACTGGCCTGGTAAATCTGGCATGGAGAATTCCCCTCCCTTGTATTGTTAATTGATCTGGGCCACAACTTGGTTAGAGTGTAATGTTAGTACATTCATTCTGAACTTGTCCTTAAATCTTTTATGCCAGAGGGATATGTGGATTGGAGTTAAATGATTGGGGGGTGGAATTTTTCTTTTTCTTTTCCTTTAAAAAAAAAAAAAAAAAAAAGTCCAAAAAAACCCATAAATAAAGTCAAATTGAATGAGTTTCATGCTTTATCTCTCTCTGGTACTGTTCCATTTCAGCATTGCTGAAAGGTTCTGAGTCTTTTGTACAATGACTGTCTAGAATACTGAACTTTTTCTATTTTCAGGGTATTATTCTTTCTTCTGAAATGCTGAACTACTTCCAATATTTAAGGGAAAAAATTGAGAACCTATTGGAAAAACTTATGCCAGCAGCATGGAGTAGATAGATTAGCCAGTGCACAAGGAATCGTAGGCTCATAAAACCTGTGAAAAGACCTGTATGCTTAACTCAGTCTTAGATTGTCCAACCCTGGGTCAGTCTTAGAAACTTCCTTCCTCCTATGACATACTGCCCTAGCTGCAATCAGGAGAAGCTATCAAGATGGACTCTCCTTGTTACAAAAAAAAACAAGAGGGGAATATGGAGGGGAAGTTATAGTATTTGCCATTTTGGTCTACGGTCTCTGAAATAGTCTGATTTGTTTGGCGCATGCTACAGAAACGGTTACTTTGACAGGAGGTGTAGTTTAGGTTGAAAGATGCTGCTCTTTCCCAGAAACAACTTGTGTCCAAATGTTATGGGATGTTTTTTGTGGCTAGGAGTCTTTTTGAAGCATAAGCCTATCTGTTAGGTCAGCTAAAGCTAGATCCATTTGGGCGTTGCAACACTAGTCTCTTAAGTGATCTGCCAACAGGAATGTTAACTGTTCATATACTGCCCATGTAAAAACAAATCAAAGTAAGATAAAATGAATAGAACAGTCTATTTTAAAGAGGAGAAAAGCAACTGTGAGCAGGGTGGATAAAAACCAATGATTTAAAAAAAAAAAATTTTTTTTTAATTTAAATCAGATTTTTAACATTTATTTTTTTTAAGATTTATTTTTTTTAAATAAACCTATATAAAGATGGTTTTAATTTAAGATATGATAGCGCTCAAAGATATCATGTAACAGGGATTCTAACTTCTAATTATATACTATTTGAGGCAATATATTCATGCAACTTTTTTAGAAAAGTTTTATAAATAGGTCACAACAGGCCATGGACTATATTAGTGGCCCAATATTATGGGGTTCCCAGAGGCTCCTCTATAGATTAGTAAAGATTAAACAAAACCACTGTACCTTAATGGACTCAGTGCTCAGTCTAGAAGATCTCATTAAACATCTCTGTGATGCTTGGTTTTAGTTCTCAAGCTGTGCATTTGTGTCTCCAGAGATAACATCCTTTTTAACAGCAGTGTATGGAGATGCGAGATAACAGACCTGATTACCTACTCATTAGCCCTATTGCCTCTCTGAAGTTTGTGAACACAGAATCAAGCCCTTACCTCTCTCTAAAAGTGCAAAGTTTCAAGAAGATAAATGAATAGAGGACTGCTGGGGGTGGAGTAGATCTGGGCAAGGTGGAGGAGTCTGAAGATGAATGCAAGGAGGGAGGGGCACTAGAAACAAAAGAGAAACATTTTGAGCTGAATATTCCAGAAGTTTTGAGGGATTAAGTTTCTGGGTATAATCTCTCCATTGATTTGAAATCTAGTGAAGGAATGGTATTGTAGAAGGGAAAGCCTATCATGGTGGCAGGCTTTCTTGGGTTAATATGCCTGTCTGCCAACCAGCAGAATTCACACAAAGTTACGTGCCCAGCTAACCTTCAGTGCAGGAGGAGAGTTAGTGATATAAGGGAGGGATTCACAGAAACCAGCAAACTGAACAGCAAGGTGCCTAATCTATTCAATAGGAAATGTCAGCATGGCTGATGAGTGGCCATAAGCCCTGTCTTTTTAAAAAGAGAGAGAGAAGCACTTAATTTAAATCAGCCATGAGCCCTCTCCTGGTGTTAGGGCTGGCTTAGGAACCTTTCTCGTTAAAAATTAGAGCGAATTCTCATTTGAGATACCAAGTAGAGCTGTGGGTAGGGCACTTTGGCGTGGAGAGGGGAGAAGCCTCTCTTCAAAGCCTTGCTCCTTCTGTGCTGGAGCAGGGAGTTGAACTCCTACATCTCACATGAGTACCCCAACCACCAGGCTATATAATCTGTCTTTTTTTCCTCCATTTTCATTCTAGTGG
>NW_005842144.1:1558081-1592896 GCF_000455745.1 Alligator sinensis
GAGCTTCACAACAGGAGGGACTGACTAGATTAGTCAGTAGTTTCAAGTCTGGGTCCCACATCCATGGGGGTATCCCATATCCTAAATGAGTTTTCAGAGCCATGCTGTTGCTTTCTGTACCCAACCTAGCTTGTTCAGTTAACTATGGGATCTCTGCATGGTACCACATCATGCAGTGTGCATCCCTTTGTGGATTCAGCTCCCTAGACATTTTTGTATCAATGTTCTTTTTTTTTCATGTTTAAATCGGGAGGGGGGGGGGAATAAAACAGGAACAAAATCAGTCTGATTGTACAGAAATGACTTAAAGCTATAGAACTCCAAAGAGAATGAGAGGTTATAAAATTATCCCATAGATCTCTGTAGCAGGAGTATAATCTTTAGGACTTTTCCATAAGAGTAGAAAGCTTGCTGTGTACCTTGAGCTTGTCTGCAGGAGCATGGCATGTTTTTCCCCCCTACACAACTCTTTATTTTTATATGATTGTACCCTATTGGATATTAAATAAACATATTCACTATAGAAAACTATGCAATACACTGTAAAATAAAGAGCTCTGCCTTTCCTGTGGTGCCAGAATGCCTATATAAATAGTTGCCTATGTGAGCAAAGAAGTAATAGTAATAGTAATTTAACCACTAGGAAATGCATGCTATGAGCTATTGGTATCAGAAGAAATGGGCTAAAAATAAGTGAGTCCCTTCTAGTGTTATGGTGGTGGGGAACTGATAAAGATTCTCCCTTTCCCCACCTTACATTTTCTGTCCTGCATTTAAGGGTCTTATTGAATGGGATTTACAGGTTTTAACCTGCCAGGAATAAACTTAAACTGAAAAAAAATATCCTTCCACCCAATAAATATACTTCAGTAAGTGCTGGAAGGCATTGTTTAAGTGCTGAGCACAGCCTTCTTCCTGCAGAAGGACAGAGAGGAGAGCACTGCAATATGAGAAAATCCCACTTGTAGAATATATGCGCTTTTATTTCAAAGACAGAACACTAAAAAGATTTGCTTTCAGTGCTAAATATGTCAGTATTGTAAAAAGCCAGCAACCTACCTTGTTTTTATGTGTTTGAATAATTGTTCATATGCTTTGCCTTATTGAATTATGATTAATTATATGTCACAATTCAATAAGAAACAACACATGAAGGCTACATATATAGACTAACTTGAAATTTAAAACCAGGTAAAGTGGGGGGGGAAAAAAAAAAGGTGTCTGCTGGCATCATTGCAAAATAATGCTAGAGAACTCGGCATGGGAAGGGCACGGCATGAGGGGAAACCAGCCAGGAGGATTAAGGTATCTTAGAACTTCTTTGCCTCGGGCTGAGTCTAGTGGCTGAAGGAACGAATAATTCCCTTTCCTTTCTGTGGGGAGTTGCTCAAACTTTTGCTGTTGCTCTGGAGAGATGGGGGTGTAGATCTGGTGCTGTGCCAATGGGCTGAGCAGTGAAAGTCGAACATTTGGGTCACCACCTTCTCTGGTCTCCCATCTGCCCCCCATCGATCTCTGTCACACCCTCCTACTGGGATAGCAAAACTCAGGACAGACTAAATGAAAATGCACGTTACATCAATATCCGTGGTAGATGGGCAGAACTCCACAAAGATTTTTATTTGACATTACGTTGATGCCATGTAGTTAAGTCTTATTGTAGACAAACACGCTGTCCTTGCTTAATGCATCGGATTATTAAAATGGAACTTTTAAAACATCTACTTCACTTAAGTGGGTATTTGCTGGGGTTTGTTTGTTTCTGCATGTCTGTCTTGGCATTTCTAAAGTGCCTGTTGCTGCAGTGTCTCAGTCCTAACAAATCTTTTTCCATAAGACCAGTCCAAAAAACCCCCCCAAACCCTGTTTGTTCAGCTGGACTTCAAAAACCAATGATGCCCATTTTGCTTCTGGAGTCAGGATTTTGGGTTGCCAACACTGCAGTGGAATTCATTTGTGTGTGCATATTTTTCACCTTTTTGAATTAAAAGAAAATAAAGCCTTTTAATTGGCTTTAAGACTTATTTCTCAGAAAATATAGATACAGAACTGAGTTGATATGATAGTATCCTTTTAATACTTTCACTATCCAGTTCCACAACATCATTTCTCTGTAATTAGGCCCCATGTACTTGTGCCTCCCTTCATCTTGTATGCCTATTCCTTTATAAAATATTTCTTTGTAGCTGTTTTACTTCTCAAGATGGTGAGCCCTTGTGCCCTCTTTTTATAATACTGGGAGAGGTTAAAAATGCTGACTTGCAGTCTGTATTTTAAATTCTCTTTGAGAATTTTTTTTTAGTTGCTCTCCCCACCTCCCCAGTTTTAATATTTTCAAAACAGTTTGCAGCACAACACTGTTCACTACTACTGAGAAGTTCTTATTTAGGAATGAAATAAAATCTGTTTCAAGACGTTGAGATCTTGGTGTTGTCCTATTTAGTAAACCCTTGGGAAGTAGATTAGCTGGGCAACAGGCACAGACCTTACATATACAGGCAGTAAACTTGGATACAGTCTTCTCAGACTTGTGTGAACTAGATATTTCCACTGGACATGCTTAGCTTCTTGACACGGGCATTATATTGTATTGGGATGACTATCATTAGTACATTAGCATAATCCTTTCCATGCCAGTAAAATGATACCCGTCCCTTCAGGAACCCTTTACATACATTACTTGGGAAGATTTTTATACATAGCTAAGTGATGGGGGTTCACAGGGAGTAAAGTTGATGGATGAGGTTGTGATTCTTTGTGGTATTTTCTTTTGTGGACTTGCAACTAATTATCCTGCCTATTGCCTGACCCCAGGTGGGTTCTGTCTCTTCTCCCCTATTCTTGAGACGTTCCTAAATCAGTCCCGTGTCAGAGAACAGATCAATGTATGTATGTGTAAGAGAGAAGGATTTGTTTGGAGAGTGCAAGTTGTATTTTGTTTTCCTCTTCAGATTATATCTATTGCCTTGTGATATACAGCAAAACGTATTTCTTCTTCCTTAGGTTGCAGTGGCATTTTATAGCCTCCTTAATTTTGTGTAAGCATGATCTAATGTGGCTTGACTTGCCAAAAACATAACAAATGGTGAAGGCATTTATTAATCATTCTTTTCTCTTCTCTTCATTAAATTGCCATAATTAGTGCAAGATGAGCCTTCATATTAACAAGCAAAAAAAAAAATGCAGACAGCAGGATTAAAGCCTAGTCTGAATTGAAAGCTATAATGTGAGTGTTGATAAGATAGATTTGAAGAGGGAAGCCATGGCATCATTGTTGTACTATTAAATTTTGCTCCCAAAACAGTAGCATGTAAAGCTCCACCTATGTGGCTAATCATGTTTGCATTGTTAAACATTTCCATAGCACAGCAGTGTTCACAGTGCTGCTTTAGATTAGATTAGCAGCATACTGCGTTGAATAGATAGCATTTGAGTACCAAAGTGTCAAATGACACAGCCAGAAAAGAAACAGACTGAAGCAGAGTCTCTTTCGCCTCTTCCCTCCAAGACCCCCAGCCCTGCCCGCCTGTCTCTAGGAAGCTATTTAGACTCTTTATTTTTTGAGGGTTAACAGCTCTGTGGGCTGCCTTGAAAAGCTGTTCTGGAAAGAAAAAACTTCTTTCTCGATTGGAAGGAGATCAGTTTCGCGTCCTCGTAAATGTTAATTTTAAAACCAACCCTGCAATCAAAGCCAAGCAAATCTTGTATATCCTATAAAGAGAAGATTTTACTGGTGTCCAGTTGCATAACAATTTTTATGATCAAATCCTTGGTGCACTGTCTTGCTAGTCTAAAATGTAGCACTAGGTTATTAAAGAGAAGAATCGCTTTTTTCACACACAGACTTAGGTCCCAATTAGAGACAGATTTTTCTGGATATAAATAACAGGGAAGGTGGTCCCATAGCCAGTCTGGTAGTATGTAGTGCAACTATGCTATCTATTTGTATAGCAGTAGGGCACATACCAATGGAACTGTGTTTTTCAGAGGCAATTGCCATTTGAATGTTGTTTCTACACATATATCTTCAGAGTCCTCGCTGTGTTGATTGCCATGTTGTAGGGCTGTGTTTTGTTGTTATCTGCTATCACGCACACAGTTGTACCACATGCATTGCCGTGGGGGGGTGTTTTTAAGCATGAGCTATCCGTTACTTTTTTTTTTTTTTTAATTGTTAAAACTCTGTTTTGGAGAGAGAATGTTTTATGGGCCAATTATAATAGTTCTTCAGTCAGAAGTTCGGAGTTATAGTTCTGACTGTTTGTCACACAAATGTTCTTTCAGCATATTAACAGATGTCATGACTCAGACAAGCAAACACTCAATTATTAATGACTTATCTACAAAGAAAAATAATTTAAAAACAAGCAATAGAGCACTTAATTAAGAGTTGGTAACTGAGCTTCTGCTGTCTCTCATGGAGAGCTTCCAAGAACAATTACACCTTCTAGCAGAGTGAGACCTGTTTTGCTCAGTGATGAGTCCTCCTTGCAGAAAGTTGCTCATATCCAGAGAGATGGGCAGACTCTGCCTAGTGATTTTATACAGAAATGGTAACTGCGAGTTTAAACGGAGCTTGTACATTGCTGTAAAAGAGACTAGGGAGGGAAATCAAACTCATTTACCCAGGTGTTACAGATAATCCCAAAACTCTTTATATGCAACCAAAGAATCTTTTATTCTAGAACCAGGTTTTCCCTTTTGCTCTTTCCTTTAACTGCAGTCAGGCTCACAATAAGGTAAAAGAGAGATCACCTATGATGTAGTGCCCTGGATCTCACTGCCTGCTACCAGAGGTCCCAAGTTCCTTTTCCTTGTCTCCAAAATCGAACAAAACAGAAGTGCTCTATGAGTTCTCAGACGTGGTGCAAACAGCCAAATACCTTCTTAAATAAAAGATGCCTAGAAAACTTAGAGGATTTTTAAAAATCAGAATTGAATAGTTAAGTAGGCTAAAAACTCTCCTGCCTCCTCCAGGTAAGCCCCAAGCTCTTTGAGGAAATTTTGGATCCTTGCATCAGTAGCTTGCCAGGCCTGTTTGCTTCTCTGGTCACTTTTCTTATTGAGCGCTTCCAAGTCCCAGTGCCCGTGTTGGGGGTCCATCAGTAATTTCATGTCTCTACTTTCTCAGCCGTCTACCTGCAATTTTTTTAAATCCTTTTGACCCTTCAAGTTGTTCTAGTTAGCCAGAAGTAATGTTATTAGCTAATAAATTTTGGCTTTTAGATGGGGGTGATGGCTTTTGCCTGTGTGCTACCTAGGGGACATGTATTCCTTCTTACTTCTTTGGTCAAACTTTTTTATCTCCATGCTCTTAACAAATATTAATCCACAGTCCCCTTTTGGCATTCCCATTCATCATGGGTTTCTCTCTGTATTATATTGATGCAGCTTCATTTTTATCTGAAGTTTGTGCTTCTTGTTCTGTTCTCTCTTCCCACAAGTCTTCTCTCGCTGTCCCTCTCTGTCTTTCTCTGAAGTGTCAGACCTGGGATTCTCAAACTTTTCCACAGCTATGAACCAACCCAGTCCAACCTATTTATAATCTCTACCTCATCTCCTTTCCCTTTTCTCTAGAAAATATGTAGTATTTCTATGGTAACTATAGTAGTTATCACTGTAATATGGAAATCTGATATTAGGGGCATGCTTGTTATATCTTATTGCAATTTGGCAGCTTGAAACAAGGATGAGAGCCAATGTTGTGTGCCCAACAAACACTCTGCAGACCAGTTTGAGCATTGTTGTATTAGACAAGGCCATTCTTTTTGTCATTCCTTTAAACTTGCAGTAAATTCCATTTTCTGAGTCCCGTGTGTTTGAAATTATTTCAGCTGATAGTATCAGAGTCATCAGGTAAGTGATCTTAGTATTAACTTCTGTGATTATACTATTATCAACTTTTATCAACATTTCCACAGGAAATTCTGTAAGTGGAATCCAGTTAGTTCAATTAGCTCAAATCCAATTAGTTGGAAGAAGACACTTGAGATCTTCCCATGTGTTTTAATCCATAGCCTTGCTTAGAGTGACTTGAGATGGGATGCTCAGTGGAAATTAAGAATATTAGATCCCACACAATCCCTCTATGTTAATTAAATTACTCTGTCTCTTCTCTTCCTTTTGGAGAAATAAGTTGCCAAGTGTTCGTGTTTCATGAGAGAAATTGCTAATGAATCTTAAGTTTGAGAACATTTTGGTGTTCTCAATTAAAATCATGTTGATAATCGCTACAAACTTGGCAGCACCTATGCAAAAATTTGTCATCAGCTGAAGTTGGCTGCTAGTGAAGCTGTCTCTAACTTTTCACACACAAAAAATCAGTGGAAGATTTTTTTTTTTTTTTTTTGTGACGCAAGATTCTTTTCCTTTCTTCTTGCCCCTTATAAGAACCTGGGAGAGGACTGTTGTTATGATTGTCATATGCAGGTTATCAGCTTCTTGCAGCCTGGCTCATGTCACAGAGTCTCAAAAAACTCTGGAAGACAAAAGCGGGTATTAAAGGTTTACTATACGGAGAACAGTCCTTTTTCTGAGGAAGGGGATAGGTTGCATTTGGAGATTGGTGCTTAATGCATCTTGGCTGGTTGAGTTCCTCATGGACTCATCACACATACTACACTGCTGCAACTGCAGGGGCAGAGCAGTAAATTGTAGGAAGTAGAAAATATGCAGAGGGATCTTTGCAGAGATTACTGTCAAATATTTTTATTAAAAGTCTTTGTCCTTACCCTGCAAGGAATGACCTCATGCAGTTCGGTGTTTGTTTCCCCCTCCACCCCCAAATTTCTCATTTGGTTTGCTTGACACACAAAAACACAAGTTTATACCCAGTTCTGAGAACAACCTAGGCTTCAAGGATCAAGGCAACTTCTGTGTCTTAGCCACAATCACTAGTAAACGTGCAGCACATGAAACATTTTCTTCATCTACCCATGCGGTCCCATCAAAGTCTATCAATTGCAGCAGGTAGCAGAGGAAATCTTACTGGCTTCTCATGTGCTTGGCTGCATTTTGAGGTTTTGGGCTTGATCTCTGAAGTCCTATTACTCTAGGTTCTGAAATACAGCCTCCCTTTCTGTAAGCCATTTTGACAGTCGTGATCAGCGGGGCCTGCATGGCTAGCAGTGACTGCATTGTCTACTGAGAGAGTCCCAGCATCTGGTTTCTCCATTGTACCAGTTGAACTGCTCTGAATATCATGTGACTCCTTCTGCTCTTGAGCTTGATATAAAATATGTGGGAGGTTGTTCAGGTGGTTTCTGTTTGCCTACTTTAGTAGATAAGCACCTCTTCAAGTTGACTGGGTCAAATATATAAATGCCATATACTTTCCTAAGAACACTTCAGAATTGGAATTTTTTATCAATCAAAAATCATCTGTATAATGGCATTTCCTTCTGTAGGGGCCTGAAGTGGATTGATTGCATTGCAGCTCTGACATTGCAAGACACAATTTTGGTTCCTTTATACAAAGTTATGAATGCATGATATGCACGGGATGCTCTTTGTACTAGTGCTGCTCATAGTTTTGGCCCCAAGGCCCTGCACCACCTCCATCAGGCTGGGGCCTGATCCCAGTTGGATGGGGGCGGTGCGATTCCCTAGGGTCCAATCCCAGTGCACAGGGGCTGGGGTGGGGGTGGTGCAGAGTACAATCCTGGCTGGGTGGAAGTGGTACAGGGTCTCATGCCACCCCCACCTGGCTGGGATCAGGAGTCCTGCACCTGCCCTGCCCAGCCCCTTGTACAGGGATCAGACCCCATGCCGCCTTTTATACCCCATCTAGTGCACCAGGTCACAGCCTACAGAGCTCCCCACAGATTCTGGGCAACCCTGCAGGTTGGATGCGGTGGTGCCAGGGGCTCTACCCGGCCTGCAGGCTGGGGGCTGAGCAGGAATAGGTTAAACCATTTTCTGTGTAGATACAGTATCATTGTGTGTGTTCTCTTGTATGTTTGTCAGGGTAGATTTTTCTATCTTTAGTGCTTCTGCAGCTGTATGTTATAAAGCCTTAAGTAAAATATCATCTGCATTTCTAACCTTACTCAACAGTTAACCTGCTTTCAAGCGCCATGCTCCTGACTAGTGCTGAAATGTATCAGAAGCCATGATTGAAAGTAACAGCTTGTCATTGCGGATGATTAATGGCGATGCCACCTGCCACAGAGCCTCATAAGTGGTAGCAGCAATCCAAACTGGAGTGCTCTTTTAGCTGAGCCTGAATTCAGGTTACAGATGTTGTGCATGTGAATTTTTATTTTATTTTGTTCTGACGAGAGGATACAGCTGAGAGAAATGTGTAGACATGCCTTTAAAAACAAAAAAGAAGGAACAGAACCAAAAATTGCCTGCACTGGAGGCTGCCTAGCTAAAGGATGTGTCGGGGTATATCAGGGGATGCAATCTTATTTGTTTCATTTGTGTCTATTAGAGGATATAAACAAATGAACACACTGTGACAAATGTAGGTTCTTGCTAGTTTGAGAGACCCTGTAAGGAGCTTCTTTAAATTATGCAGCAATCCCTGGATCCTTGTTCAGAGGAAATCAGTTGTAAAGAGAGTAATATATAAATATCCTTGATAGAAATCGCATATGGGCCGAGGAGAAGCATAAGGAATCTATTAACTGCTTAAGAAGTTGGAAAAAAAGAGACTTGCATTTGGTTGTGAAGAATCTATGAGGGTGACCAGAGAGGGAAAAATGTCAAATATAGCAGTATTTTGAGCTTTCCTGCTGGCAGAGACAATCTTGCTTAGAAGTCCTGTTCTGTGACTTGGGGCTGTGTTCTAGACTGGCAGGATGCGGGGTGTGAGTTTAAGACTTCGTGCGGGTCACTGAAGTGCAGCTGGACACAGTAGCCCTTGTGGGCTCAAAAACACTTTCTCCTGGGGCTGGTTTTGTTCAACATCTGCATCAGTGATTTGGAAGATGGGATGGCACGTACCCTCAGCTAGTTTGAGGATAACAGCAAACTGTGGGGTGGGGGATAGGGCTAGGATTCAGAGAGCCTTAGACAGTTTGGAGGATTGGACCAAAAGAAATCTTATGTGGTTCAATAAGGAGAAGTGCAGAGTCCTGCACTTGGGACAGAACAATCCCATGCTGGGGGTTGACTGGCTGGGCAGCAGCTCTACAGAAAAGGACCTGGACAACAAGCTGGATATGAGGCAACAGCGTGCTCTTGTTGGGAAGAAGGCTAATGGCATCCTGGACTGCATGCAGCTGTAGGAGTGTTGCCACCAGCAGATCGAGGGAAGTGATTCTTCGCCTCTATTTTGCACCGGTGAGGCCATATCTGGAGTACAGTGTTCAATTTTGGACCCCCACTACAGAAAGGACGTGGACAAATTGGAGAGAGTCCAGGGGAGGGCAGTGATAATGGTTAGAGGCCCTGGGAACATGACTTCTGAGGGAAGTGGGCTTATTTAGTCTGGAGAAGGGACAACTGAGGGGGGATTTGATAGCAGCCTTTAACTAACTATCTGAAGGGGGGTCACAAAGAGGATGGAGCTGGACTGTAATCAGTGGTGGCAGATGACAGAACAAGGAACAATGGTCTCCAGTTGCAACAAGGGAAGTTTAGGTTAGGTAGTAGGGAAACTTTGCAATGAGAAGGGTAGTAAAGCCCTGGAACAGGTTACCCAGAGAGTTTGTGGGATTTCCACTGTTGGAGGTTTTGAAGATCTGGTTAGACAAAGCCTTGGCTGGGATGAGCAAGTTGGGCAAGGTCCTGTTTTGAGCAGGGGGTTGGACTGGATGACCTTGTGAGGTCCCTTCCAACCCTCATTTTCTGCAATTTTGTGATTCTCACATTTGTGACACCTGACAGTAGAGAACTCTTGTGTGAGGTTAGTCTATACACTTTTATCTTCTTTTAAGCAACATTGCTCATGTTCTGTATTTAAATAGGCATGGCAGTTAAATCAGGCATGCTAACAGTTCTTAAAAAAATCAGTCTCTAGGTTGTGGTCCTGTCAGAGGTAGAATTGAGGCTGAGGTAGATAGCTGTTCAGCTAGAAGGATGGAAGATTTCGGCACAGAATCACTGTGTGTCATTGTTTATGGTGAGGAGTATAGGCCCTGTCTGGTACTCTTGGTGCTCTGGGCTGAGTAAAAGGTTGACATTTCCTTTTAAATGATAATAAAAATATCACTTTCCAGCGCTTATCTCTTACTCTCAGCTATTGCATTCATGTGCATAGCATGGAATTAACACCATTTTTGTCTTCAAAAATGTTAACACATTATTTTGCATTACATCCTGATGTGACAGTATAATAGGACCACTGTGTCCAACCTTAACCC
Source organism: Alligator sinensis (assembly GCF_000455745.1). NCBI lineage: Eukaryota > Metazoa > Chordata > Crocodylia > Alligatoridae > Alligator > Alligator sinensis. The sequence goes on from NW_005842144.1 coordinate 1,568,392, forward strand.
CCTCTTTCTACATATTGTAGCGATGCTATCTTATTGAGCTCATGAGAAAGGCAAATACAGTAACTTTCACCTGCAAATACTCTTACTCTGGCAGACCGGCACCTCTGCAGTGTACAGAATGGTCTCTTTGACGACTTTGCTTTAAGGAGATCTGACATACTTGAGCCCTCCATTTCCTACCACTTCCACAATGTCTAAGGAGTAATGTAGTTGAAAGTGCAGGCATGGAACATAATGTGTAGTGAAATATTTGATCTGATTTGCCTCTCAGATTTACATTTGTGGGGGAGGAAATGTAAGAAAATGTTCAGATGATGGAAAAGCTTATTTTTATTTATAGACTGATATTACTGAAATATCTGAGAGCTCTGCATTACGTTAGCAAATTCATCCTCTGCTTTTTGAGAACAAAGGGAATATATTGATCCACATTTTGCAGTTGGGGAACTGAGTCACAGAGGGATCGACTTGTGCAAAGGTCAGACAGTATAAAGCCAAGAACAAAATCCAGATCTGCTGAGCCCAAGTTCAAAACCTTTCTGTACAGGAAAAATAAGTCCTTGAAGGTTCAAGTAGCCAGATTAGCATGATTTTGAGACGATTTGGGCATAGAGCCCTTTAAGGGAAAGGGCTGTTCTTTCTGATAAATCCTGAGCTAGAGGCTGTAATGCATTTAGTAATACTCCAGTAAAAATATTGTTGGGTTTTTTATTTGTTGAGAGTACATTCAATTTTGAGCAGTTTTTATGGGAGCAATTCAATTGTTGCTCTTTATTAATGCTAAAATGTGTCTCATTCTGCATCTGTAAAATGGGAAGTATGGTATGAAATTCTTAAGTCATTGAAGGCAATTACGATTGACATTAGTGGGTCCAAAATTTCTCCTATTGATCTACGGTGGTGTTCTTATTTGTGATGTACTCGCATGTTGCTGAACGACTCTGACAAGTCTACAAACTAGGGGAGGGGAAATCACTTTGCAGTTTCAATGGCATGCAGTAAATTAAATATGTGGTCATGTAGCATTTGAGTGGGGAGTATATAAGGTTGTGCAAATAAATGGCTTTTAATGGTGTTTGCTAAATACTTAATCTCCTTTAGCATATATTTTTTTCTTTAGGGCTAACTCTAACGCCCACTTTTCTTAAAAGCAGAAAATAATTTACTTGTATGCCACATGTACCTTGTCCCCAAAATCAGCCTGCCAAAGTTGGGGTGTGTATCCTAAGTGAGGAAGCTCGTTTTTGTTCAGTGATAGAAGCATGGAGACGCTGTGCCAGAATAGCTGGCGCTTCTCTCTCTGCCAGCAAGCAGCAGGAGTAGAGTCCAGTGTTAACCCTCTCTCAGCCACTGCTGAATTGGCAGTAACACTTGGCTGAGTAGCCAAAAGCTGCTATCGGTTCCTAGCGGGCTGTGAGAGGGTTAACATTGTAGCTTGTCTCTGAAGCAGCCACTGAGCTGACTGAGGGCAAGTGACCTGCATGTGACTGTGGAAAAAGGTGGCATCACATTCAACAGGTCTTCTTCTGGCTTGTGCTTCAAGGTTATTTGCCTCTTTTACTGATAAATACTTTCATTCATGTTGGCTTTGTGGAGCCAGCACAGCTTTGAAAGAGAGAGCTGGATGCTGTTCTGCTGCAGCATAATAATCAGAATTATTAACTGCACTGCCAAATTCTGCATCAGTGACATCTGTGCAACCCCATTGAAGATGATGTCTGCACAGGTGTCACTGAAGGTAGAATTTGGCGTGGAGGACTGTTATTACTGCTGGTGATGGACAATAAGGAAACAGCCCGGTTTGATTTTTCAGGGTGATATTGCAGGGTTGGCAGCCGGGGAATGGAGGAGAGCATCTTTGATTTGTAAACTCTACAGACATAAGATCAGAGCATTGAGACGCAATAAATGGGGGACCCCACTAGGTATTTTGTTTGTTTGTTTTAATCCTCTTAGATCCTTAAAAGTGTAGGAAAGAAAAAAAATGGGGGGGGAAAAAAACCCCCATGCCTTAGCCTGCTCCATATGGAAACAGTATCTTTGTGATAATTAGAATGAAGGAACCATAGCTGATGAAACAAATGCCCTGTGAATTTTTGGCTTGCCATGTACTAAAGGCTTCTCTAGGGATGCAGAAAAGATTTCCAGCTGTCCAATTAGATATCAAAATTTTTGAAAATTAAGAATGATGATGATGATGATAATAATTCTTCACTCCAAATTACCTCAGAGCACTTTGCAAGGTATAAATAGGTGCATGTCATATCATCAAGAAAGCTGAAGAGCAGATGCCTTCAGGGCAAAACAAGGTAGCTTTTAAATAGGGTAAAATTTTAGGGCAGGAAAAGAAGAATATCATGCCTGACTGCAATTTTGAAACTAAGTAGGAATAATAGGTCCTTGGGTCATAGTTTTAAGGGAACGTGTTCAAGGAACTAGTTCCAGGATCAGTATCACTACACTGTGTGTGTGTGTGTGTGTGTGTGTGTGATTTATAGATCTATGTTCCTGTGTGTAATATCTATACCTCTGCTCTTTGTTCAGTTCCACCTCTGTCCCCTCCTCCCTTCCCCACAAGCCCCCTCACCCCAGTAGTTGCAGACCATTACATTGAACCATTCTGCATTTCTTCCCAAGATGTGTGGCATTTCTGGGTTTTTCTTTTTTTGCTTGTGTTTTGTGTTGTTTTTTGGGTGTTTTTTTGTGTTTTCTCACCATGCAAAAAAACCCAAACAAAGTGGAAGGGTTATCCCTTTAAAAAGCACATCAATTGTTTTTTTGTTTTTAACCTGGAGTTATTTTACACGTTCCTTGTGACGGGGGGAAGAAAATAGTACCCACCAAACTTGGTAAGATGGAAACACAAACAGAGGCTTTTCAAGGCTGTATGTAGTTCCAGGGGAAAAGAAAACGTCGTCTCAGGGTGGCATGCTCAAGTTATTCTGGCAGTTGATAGGTGTTTTTTTATTGTATTTTGACATCAGGTGCTCTGGATTATTGAAAAAAGGTGAAATGCACAAATTATAGAATATTTTTTATTTTAACAAACAGGATGGCGACTATATGGATGCTGTCATGCTACTAAATATGTAATTTCATAAAAAGATTGAGGTAGAGACTAGAATGGATTTTTTTTTTCTGGATGTAGAATTTCTTTTCCCTGGTCTTCATGGATGAATTCAACAGGTATTGGCACTGCACCTGAATTTCTGACAAGAACGGATTCAAGCCAGAGAGTCTAGCAGGGAAAAAAGCTTTCCCGGGGCCTCCACAGATTCTAAAAGTAACTGCATGGCTCTGAATACATTTCTAAGATCTCGCTGCCTACTCATTCAGTTAGAGAGCTTGTTATACTGGATACTGCCATCTGGTGACTCATAATTGTAGAAGGCTGAGGCTGTTGAGCATCTTGCATGCAGAACAACGCTGGATTTGGGTATGTTTAACTTTTCTTGTTTGATGGCTTGCTCCCTTCGGCAGGAAGGCTTTACGAAGAGAACTGTGAGACCCACATACAAAGTGACAACTTGGGCTGTTTGTGAAACACATCTAAGAGATGCAGTCTCTCACCGGAGTGACTGATGCACCAGATTCCTCATGGCTCTCCCCGTGCAGCTGCTTTTTCTTTGTATTTTGCCTTAGGATGTAGGTTTGGCAAGCAACCAAGTATAAGTCGTCTTTTTTTTTGTTGTTGTTAAATGTAATCTTTCTGGATGAAATAATATGAATGTAAATTAATTAAACTAACAAGGTACACTATACTCCCTATAATCCTCAGTTAGGTAATTACAAATTTCAAGCAGTGAATCTTAGGTGGCAAACAGATGTCACATTTGTCTCCAAATCAACCATTTTATCCAGGGACAAAGTGCAGGCATACAGACCCCCACGTCCATTGCCCCGGAATAAATCCTAAAAACATTTCCTCAATAAGACATAGTAACTGTTTATCTCACGATATTGCAAAGTACATCTGTACAGTTATTGTAGGATTGAATCATTGAATCAATGGCGGAATAGCAGCCCCGCATTCAGCCGCTCGCTAAACCTTGGTTAGAAGGGTGATGCGTACACAACAGTCCTGGGATACTTTTGTTCTGGGACAAACAGAAGCACAAATACCAGGGACAAATTCAGTGTTTGCTTCTAGCCTTAGAAACACAAACTTCCAAGTGAAAACATCCTAGATGGGAACGGAGAACTGCTGGGAGGTTCTTGTTTCCTTGAATAAGAATTTTTGTTGACCATAAATACATAGCAGAAGACTCTGTTTTATATGGGAGTCAGTACTTTCTAATGGCTTGAGCATGGGACCAAGAGTATTAGCTCATGAATTGCCATGGGTAATTCATTTCCCTTTTCAGTCTTGTTCTGCCTCTGGCTGTAAAATGGACTTATTGGCAATCTCCTTCAGGAAATTGTTTTGAGGGTTTGTGTGCAACTCAGTCCTGTTTTCCTTTTGTGGGGTGGGAGGTTGTTTAGCCTCTGACTGCACTGAGGACAGGAGTGCTTTGGGGGAGGTCAGGGAAAGCACTTTCCACCCACTGGGTCCAGAGCTGTCACTTTAAATATAGTCTCCAGGGATGCACTTGGCAGCCCCTGAGATTGGGAAATGTGGGCAGGGACAAGAGAAATGTTCTGGGGAGGATTATTTTTGGAGAAACTAGATTATAGCAGACCGAAGCAAGTTCTGGAGCAGGGACCATAGGAAAATGGTATCATCTGTCTGTCTATAGTACTAATTCTGGACATTGTTTTTTCTAGTCTCCTACTCTAACCCTCTCGTATTCCCCCACCTTGCAGGTCCTTTACCTCAGCCTCATTCCACTCTCCTTCCTCCTAGTTGCCTCATTTCCAACCTTCCTTCTTCCCTGTTGCCCTTTTCTTGGGGCCCCGTTTCCTTTAATATCTGTCTGCCTGCCTTTGTCCTCCTGTTTTTAGCTCACCCCCTCCTAGCAATCTCACCCTGCCCACCCAAGGAAAAATGAAGCACAAAACCGAAATAAACAAGAATAATGGCACCAACGTGATGTTTGTTGCTGTCTCCTTTTTTGTGCATGCTTCATCCTTTCCACTCTCTCTTTTATATGTCTTGTTTGTGTGGATTGACAGGGAAGGGACTGTCTGACTGGGTGTGCACAGTACCTGGTACAACAGAACCTCGCTCTCGGTTGATCCCCGATTTGTTTCACTGATGAAATGGAGAGGGCCAAGTACCACTTAATACCTGTAGAGGAGTAAAAATCTAACATCGCATCTTTTTCAGCACTTTCACCATTAGATATCCCCTAATTGTCCTGAAGTTTCTCTTAAGGGAGTAAATAATCTTGTGTTTGCAAATGGGTATTGTTGCTTATCTCCATCAACATATTCTATGCTAGGAGCAGGATAGAAAGGTCCTTAAATTTCACTTCTGTCGTGAGTGGCGATTGAGACGATAAAAAAAAAAAAAAAGATTGGCCAGTGGATACTTAAACACAGTTATTTGGGTGGTGACGTGTGGTTAGCTGTTGTTTTTAAAGTTTACATAGATATCCGGAAAAATCACTGGAGCTGCTGAAGTCTGTCATTCCTTGATGGCATTTTTGAGAAGTTGTGTTTTGGACTAGCCAGTGCTCATTGTTCCCCTAGGACACGAGAAGTGCTATAATCATAAAAATTACTTTTGGTTTGGGGGGAGTAGGGGAAAGAGAGTAACTCACTGCCAGAATGCTGAGTTAAAATTTTATTGCATTGCACTGAAGAGAAGCACCAGTTAATCTTCTTTTTAAACGACTTTTCAAATTGTGCTGCTACAGCCAGACTGGATCTTACTAATTTAATGTCTGGACATTTTTTGAAATGGGGAAACTATTCTTTCCTCCAGCTATTTTCAGTGAACCAGTTCCTAGAATTTTATACAGAAAGGAGAATATTTAGGTCATATGAAGTAGGCTGTAGAAAGCTTGTTTTAGATGTACTGTAAATATCATAGCAACAGTTATGAAAGAGGAAAAATAGTCGCCTCTCATGGTACTACACATCTAATGGCTCAGCTAAGATATTAATTAAAATATATGAAATGCTGAACATTGCTGTATTACGTTGTGCACCAATAAAGATGTCTTGCCCAATTTTTTTATGGGAGAAGGAATGGTGATAGGATTGCCCCGAGTGTCTGGAAAGGGAGAAGAAATATTGGTAACTTTTGGGAGCCTTCCTTTGACATAATGGGAAGAGAAGAAGCTATTAAAATAAAATAATCACTGAAAGCAAAAATGGGAGAGAATTTCAGTTTCAAAATGGATTTTTTTACTAATTAAATGTGAATGTTTGCTTATATAGTCAAGGAGTGATGGGTGGGTAAGTTTGTAACGTGTAATACAGTGTGTAAAGTGTTCTGAGACTTAAAGGCAAAAGCAATATGGGCCAAGTGTCTACACAGAAAAGCAATGACCCTTTGTGTCGATCCGCAGCTTCCCATTCTGTCTCTCGGGCACCACTCTTGTGTCTCTTCATCGCAGCAGCTGCACAGGCTGAGTTGAAGCTTAATTTTTTCCAGCGAGGGCCAGCTAGTTTCCCAGCACTTCATCGCATTGTCATGCTGTGGCACCGAGGTGATTGCTTCAAGTCTTAAGACCACTGGTAAGACCTCACCTGGGACTCCGTGTACCCTTCTTATCATCCGTGTTCAAGAGAAATGCATTTCAGCTGGAACAGGTGTGGTTTGGTGTACTTAACATGCAGATGCAACCATGGTGGTATGCTGTGGGTAGACTTCTAGGAGCTAGAGGCTGTAATTTTAAATTATCCTTTGGACTGGGATTCTGCTTCACAGAACAAGAAGCAGGGCTCTGTTTGCTGTTATTTCTTTGTACCTGCTGTGAGTACTGAAGAACAAGGAGTTATGGGACTGAAAGATGAATGGGTTTAAACATATTTTCAGTAAGGCAAAATAAAAACCCTGAAACAAAATGTAATTTTTTTTCACATATGGAAAATGATCTAATCAGGAAAAAAGATTTCAGCAAGAAACAAAATTGTTTGAAAATAGAGCATTTATGTCATAGTATAACAAAACACAGTTGTGGCTTACCTTTTCTGTTCCAGCACTCCATACGGTGATGGGATTGTAAATGTCTCTCTGTGCTAAATGTATGCAAACCAAATTGTAGGAAGCGATGATTTAAAACAACAACAGTCTTTCATCTTTGGCGAAACCAACAAATATTATAAAATCTAAATTGTCTGGAAGAAGTAGTTTATCTTCAGCTCCTGACAGCGTTCAGCTTGTGAAATATATAAAATATGCTCAATTCCAGCTTTTCAGTCGAGAATTAATGAGATGCTCGGAGGGAAATCTTTGGACTGCTTTATATAAATTGTAAAAATGGGTCACTGTATTGTCACAAATAAACTATTTTTCAACTTTTGATCCATTTTATAACCAATCATTTTTTTTTCTCAGGTGAAGAACAGGTCTGCATATTGTCTAGCCTCTTAAAAATGTTAATTTTGAACTGCAACATCAAATCAGTTGGGAGGGGGTGTAGTTACATTTGTGAATTGTGGGGAATGAGGACTCATCTGTCTGCAGCGCTACTCAAGCAGGGCAACCCTTGGGCTCCCCAGGGGGATAAGTGATACAGCCACACAGTTGAAGCCTTGGCTTTTAATTTATGATCTTGACACTACAAGTGTTTTTGTTAGATACACGTTGGGCATCTCAGAAGTTTTATATATTGCAGAGACCAGTAAGTGAAGCAATCCCCTGTGAGGTTGCATTGATTTCTCCTATGTGCTGACCCTTACCCCCATTCCCACCTCTAATAGCAGTCTTTCTAGTTGCTCATATTTTAGGCAGTAGTGTATTCTTCACTTCCTTTGGGAGGCTGTACTGCATGCTGGTCAGAACTTTTTTTGTCCCGATCTCCAATTCACATTTTCCTGGTCACAGGTTTTTCCAGTTGGAAAAAGGCTTTATTGCCATATGCACCATTTTCTTACCTTATCTCTCTTGTTTATACTGGTATGGGGTAAAATTTAATTTTTTCTCAAAGTTTGTTCTTCTTTAAAAATTCTCAAATGCAAAATCATCCCTGGTGCATACTAGAGCTTCCTGTACCCAAATGGGCATTAACTGATCAAATATAATGTTGTAGGACAGATTGCTCAATGGGAATTGGGCATTGATGCTGGATGAAGTTCCCTGAAAGAAGAGAGTGCCCTTTGTGCTTCCCTCGCTTAAGGAAGTGATTCTCAACCTTGCTGGTCTCAAGGCACCCTTCAGAAAATGCCAGGTGTTATATTTCTGTAGTCAAAGGACAAATGAAAACAAATAGAGCAATTTTTCTGTTGCAAAGAACTTGGAAAGACCACAACACGTCAGAATATTTTTAATACCATGGATTCCTATTTTAAATCTCTGGGTTTATCTTGCGAATCATATTTGCACACCTAGCTGTGTTAACATTGCACGGCACCTTTGAAAGGACCTAAGCACCCCGCAGTGCTGTGGCACCCTAGTTGAGGATCACTGGCTTAGCAACTGGTGTTTTGCCATTTAAACAGTTTACACTAAAAAAAGTGGTGTGTCACTGATTACTCCTCCAACGTGAAATGGGTCTATAATACACTTGTTATCATCCTGCTCAATAGCGAAAGGGAGTGGTAATGAAGACATGCAAGTCTTGGGTGTGATTTGCCCAGTATCTTACCAGTCTGTTTAGGTCCTAGTGCTGTAGACTTGTCCACTAGACAATCTGAAATATTTCCTATACCATTCTATATTGTTTCAGGCATAAACAGGTCTCTGCCACCTTTGTTTGATTTGGGACTGCTATTTGCATGACATTAAGTTACATATATTTTTTTTCCCCTTATGGTACTGTTCAACAGAATTATTCTTTCAATGGAGCCCTTCTGCCACACCAAGTGGGAAGCTGGAGGAACATGCAGATGTGGCTTTGGTCTTAGTACAAGCGACAGATGTTTTCCATTCTTTATGGATAACTCTGAAGATAGGAAGTTCAACTTTCTCACTGATTCCAGTATTTGTCATGGGATGAATTCCATTTAATATATTGCATTTTCCTGAGGCTTTCCTTTTTTGAAGAAATGTAGATATTTGACTATATCTTTTGGGGTTTTCAGTTTTTCTATCTATATGTTAAAATGGAAATAACATTTGAGTTGAAGATTCAAAGCTTGGTCTTTAAGCTAGCGATGCAGCTGTCACATTGCCAGTTTGATGTTCTTTCCTTCTGGATACTTCTGTTTGCTTGTACATTACTGCAAGGTGGTATGGAGTGGCTTGCCTCTTGCATTCCTTTTCCCTTCCAATATAATGCTTTAGTTGCAAGTTGCTGGGATCTCAGTTATAATTGTTAATGCTGGACTGTATTGGTTTTCAGATTCTTTGCTGTTTAAATGACTACTTGGAAGAGCTATATCAAGACTGTCCAACTTTTGGCATGGCCAAGGGATAACACCATATGGGCCATATACTACGGGTGCGGGCTCCAGGGACCATCCCTTGCCCCCCACTGCTGCCTGGGCAACATGTGGTCCCCCTGCCCCTGGGTCCTTCCCTACTATGTAGAAGTGGGAGAAGCAGGCTGCAGAGACCTGTGAACCATATGCTGGCCCCTCGTGGGCCACATGTGGCCTGTGGGTGCCAGTTGTACAGCGCTGAGTTTTGTTGTTGGTGCAATCTGAAAACTCCTATTGCTGTTAAAGCATATGCTTGTATGTCAATCTGTACCATTTATTCTAATGAAGTACATGGCAGTGCTGAGTAGTGGAGATGTGAGAATGCATTCTTGTTTGACACCACTATCTTTAAACGATTTGCTCATATCCATGTTTGCTTTAGCTCTGAAAGTTGCACCTTGATGATAATCATTTTTGCTGGCTTGCCATGAAACTTGAAGATATTCCAGAGGGAACAGTGTCGGAGGCTGCCAAATACTTTAAAAGCCTAGGAAGCTTGAGTGCTTTTGCCATTTGACATGATTTTCAGTTAATCTTAGAGTCAAAATTTAACAAATTTTCTACTTCCCATTAGCAAGCCTGCTCTTTTACTGTTTTTACAGTGGTTAAGATGACACTACAGAAGGCTGTCTCCCTTTCTTCTTTAGTGATGTTACTAATGTATTTCCTCGTGGTCTCTCTCATTGACATTTTTTTCTTTGTCTTATACCAGTAGTACTCTACCTTTTGGCCCCATGTGCTACATGCCTGGGGTGGGCCAGATTGAACCCCACACACCAGGTTTGGGCTCTGAGGCCTGGCACCATCCCTTCTGCCTCGCACTCCAGGAGTGGCCCATGGGACTGGCTGTCCCTGTGCGTCAGGATTGGTCCCTGATTTAATACCCCTTCCCACTCCAGGATGCTGGGATAAGTTTCCAAGGACCCAGTACCACTCCCTCCCATTGGAATTGGTCAGAAGAGCTGAGGCAGAGCAGGGCAATCCCCTGCTCTACCCCAGCATACTAGGATTGGGTCCTGGGGAGATGACACCACCTCCTCCCAGCCCCCATACTGGGATTGGGGTCTGGGATTCAGCATCCATACTGGGATTGGGTTCTCAGTCCCTGGTGTGTTGGTATTAGGCCCTGGGGCCCAATGCCACCCCTGCCCAGCCCTGCATTCTGGGTTCAGACTCCCAGTCTCATGCATAGGGCCTGTGGCTTCCCATGGGTCCACAAGTTTGGTGATGGGGGAGTGTTACTATCTCTCTCCCACCACCAAATTTTCAGACCTATAGGGAGCCCCACAACTGGATGACACAGGGCCATGGGTGGCATCTGGTCCGTGGGCTGGGGTTTGAGCACCCTGTCTTAGTTTGTTATTTGGTATATTTTCAGAAACAGGTATTCTTTTGGATTTCTGTATGTCTATGAATTTTGTTCAGGGGGTTGGACCACTTGACCCTTGACGTTCCTTCCAAACCTATGGTTTTATGATTCTGTCACTTCTTTTCGTTAAGATGGGAGATGGTTGAGCTAACGCTTAAGCTGCAGCCTGGAAAATGTACATTGCTGCCCTGGCATATCGCTGTGCAGCACCCAAGGCAGGCATCCACTAGGTAGTGCTGCCTTTTTAAAGACTAAATAATTCCTGTTTCTCCTCTATCTTTGAAATGTGACTTCTAATTACCTGCCATCTACTTTTAAGAGTTCCACTGGCAATAAATTCCTTCAACCCCATCATAATTTTTGTTACCTTTCTCCAAATCCCGTACCACTTTTCTGACATGAAGAACAGGTGCTGTCAGTGGGTATATAGCAATGAACTATCAGTTCCTCGTGCAGTGACAAAATATCTCTGCTTATGAAGTCCTAAATCATATTGACTTGTGGTAATCTAGGGTTGCATTGTAATGTTGTATTGCATGCTAATTTTTAATTGGTAGTCCGACAACACCTCTGTCTCTTGGCATTACTAAGGTCCCAATTCCTCTCCTATTGAATGTCTCTGGTTGTATGTAGAACAGTGTCTTTTTATTGCTGTGAAGCTACGCTCTGACTACACCCAAATGGGGTTCCTTTTTGCTTGTTTCATGTCACTAGGTGATAAAATACATGTATATACATCTGAGGTTTTTCCCCAAGACGGTCTTAAGCAGTGTTGTAGGAAATATATAATTTGGATAAGGAACGCTTTACAGAACTTTGCTATTTGTTACATTGTGAGCCTTTTTTTGCATCCCTTGTTTGAAGTAGGTTAAATCTAGGCAGCCTTTCATGAGCTCCTAAGAGGTGATTGCTGTTAACAGCGAGATGCTACATTTTCACAGGTTCGCACCTGGTAAGAGGAAAAAGTGGTGCTGTGTGCTTTGATATTATCTTGTAGGTCTCATCAACTCATTTCAAGTAGCCAGTCCATGTTGTACCACTGTGTTTGGAGTGTCTCTAGCTGTTGCTGTTGGTTGTGTAGGACTTGTACCTTTTTGAGATCACTTGAAGTCGTCTGGAAAAGTCTTCCTGCTGGCAGATGTTGAAGACTCGAGGTTAAGTAAACCAATCAATGAAACACAATCATTTGTGATTACAAAAACTAACAGAAGAAAATAGTTTTATTCTCCTAATGGGGGTTCAATAAGGGATATTTTTTTTTTCTCTTAATAAAGTTTGATTCAGGCAAACAGTGTTTTGACATGTAAAATATTAACAGGTCTTATGCGGTATTCCTTGAAAGGTTTCACATTCTTAAATCAACTGCAAATATATTTGAAATAGAAACTACAAGATCTTTCTTTGGCTGCCTCTCTTTCTCTTGCAAAGAAACAATTACTCCTAAATAAGTCTCAGACCTGATCCAAAATCTGTTGTAGTCAATGGAAAGACTCTTCTAACATCAGTGAGTGTGGTACAGGTCCTGGAAGACTACAAATAACAGGGTGAGTTAATGAGTAAATGAGCATGGAGTTGCATAAGGAGGGAGAAATGGAAGTACTAATCATTTTTGGTTTTTGCTTTTTGTAATCCCAGCACAGGAACAGCATAGATTTGATGTGCAATCTCCAAAAAATGATAAAATATAAATGAGGTTTCATTGTCTACGGAGTGCGCGTGTGTGTGTGTGTGTGTGTATGTGTGTCCTTATTGGCATTTTTTTCCTGGAGATTTAAAGGTAAAGAGGTGGAAAGTTTAACACTCGTTTTATAATCGGCAAAGTCTTTTAATAGAACTACTTACATTAAATTATAGATTTCTACCACAGCAAAACTAAATGTAACAAACTTCAGTATTGTTTTCAAAATGCTTTCTTTCACTGTTGTGTGTTTTTCAGTAATACTGCACTGATTTCTGGGTTGAGCTAGGCTTTTATCATGCGACAAACAAAATTAGGCGACAATTCAGGAAAGCACTTATCATTAAGTCTCATTGCAGTCTGTGGGACTTAAGCCTGTGATTTTGTGCTCTGCTGACTAAAGGCAAGCCTACAAAAGTGCTGTTGAGAGAGGTGCTAGGAAATCTAGATTATTCTCTATTCCATGACCTCCTACTAGTTAACTTGCATATTTGTTTCATATGCGAGTCAGCTGGGAGTCTAGTATAACCATAACGTTATCGCCCTGGAGATCAGAGTTCAAGTTTCTAATAGGTTCTTTCATTCCCAGTTGGGAGTGCTATGGAGGCACTGCAGGGAGGGGGAGTCTTCAAAGCTTTGCAGTGATGCTTAGGAAAAAAGAGGTTTAGCACTAACTGGCTCCAGAGGGAGTTTTTTGCTCAGTCCTCATTGTCAGGAAGATGGCTGCTGTGACGTGGAGTCTTTAGGGCAAGGGGAGGAAGGAGCCTCCAGGCTCGGAGGACCTAGGAGGCAAAATAAAATGTTCTGTAGGAGCTCTTAAATGTATTGCAAGAAGGATGTGGTGGTAATGACCCGGCTTCACCAACTGGGAAATTTCCTAAGCAGTCCTAGCCATTGGAACATAGGCTTGACAAAGGATACTCATTCCTTTCCTTTTGGAGTTTGTATTACAGTACAGGAAATGAAACGGAAATGGGCAGAATCAGATCTTGGACTCAGACCCTATGAAGGGACTTAGGCACCCAAGTCCCAAAATTTACATCTGCAAAATCCCTGCCTGGCTGCCTAGCCCTAGAGGCATCTGAAATGTGTAGGTGAACAAAAAGTTGACGTTTGAAGTGATCTCCCCACAGACTGCCATAAAGCCTTGGAGTTAAGGAACTCTCCTGGAAGGTGTCATTTAATATTCCTTCTGAACAAAATGACTCTTAATATATGGGGTGGGCACGCGGCGGGGAGAGACTCACTATCACCCAAGTTTTTTTTTAAGGAAAGGACTGACCTTTCTTCTGCTCTTGAAAGAAGAGGCTTGGGCAGCTCTCTTGCAGAGAGGGAACAAAGCTTTGAATCCAGCCTGTAGTAAGGTACCCAAATCTCACAGGATGCGACAACTTAAGATTTGCCCTCCCTTCAGTGATTTTCATGTTGTCTAGCTCAGGCAGTTACCCGTTCCACTGTGTGGATCCCATTCCTAGATCACAGCATGTGTGTGTATTACCATGAGTTAAAAGCAAGTGGGAATTTAGTGACTTGGCTACTTTGTGGTAAAGGGAGTGGTCTTACCCCATGGTAAATGAAGGCTAACCTGTGGCTGCTTACCTATTGATTAGAGAGCTAAGCTTACCCCAAAGTAAAAGTTGCACACTGCAAAATAGCTGGCGTGCCTCTCCTGCCTCCTGATAAGGTGTTCATTTGCCCAAGCCCTTAGGTGCTTAAACTCCCCAGCATTGTAACAGGAGCTCAGGAAACTAACTTGGATATTGTAAATTTTGCAAGGTGGCTAGAATCCTCAAAACTTAATCCCCGCAGTCCCCTTTGGGGAATTAACCCCTACAGAACAATCCTACAGCATATCTTCTCTTTAGGTCCCTGTAGGTACTGAATTATTTTTATGGCACTTTTTAAAGTTTCTTTTTGGTGAAAACGTTAGGGTGCCTGCTCTGACACACACTGTAATTGCAGTATGTTGGAGCAGACTTGATCAATTGAGTCTGCTGGAGCGTGCTAATTAGCATGCTTCAGCAGCCTTGGTGTCTTGGGTGTTCAGCATCCCTAGGCCTCAAAATGGCGGCAGGGGTGCTTTAACTAAAGCTCATCAAATGAGCTTTAGTTACAGCACCGCCACCGCCGCCGTTTTGAAGTGCGGAACGCTGAATACATGAGACACTGCGGGTGCTTTAATTAGAGTGGCTCTTCAGCTCCCAAGCACCACTCTAATTAAAGCACCCCCCCCATGTAAAGATGCCTTAAATGTCTCCTTAATGCAATGGTCTCCCAAGCACCTTAATATATAATTGCTGGGGCAATACTGATTCATTTTTAAGCCATTTTGGAGTACTCCGTTCACCTCTGTAACCTTAAGTTGCATGAGAATTAGGAGGCAGTGGCATGAGTTAATTTAGTCAACTACTCCTGATCCAAGCGATTAAATGTTACTGTAAATTTTTAAGCAGAATCCATTGCTGCAATTCCCCATCAAAGAAAATCTTGTGAAGTTGACTGAATAAGGTTTAGGGAAAGTGTTCTCCTGGGGAAACTGATTAGTTCATACTTAAGTAATATCTGTCCCTTCCCCCTTCCCCACACCTCTAAACCTGCAATAACACAAATTACTCCTGTGGGAGCTGAGGATCAAGGGGATATTTCAGTCCTTTGTAGTAGGTAAATAGCACAAACAGTATGTTGGTCGGCTCTTTATAATTCTATTTTTGCTTGCACAGAGGTATAGACTTTTATGGTTCCTTTAATAAAACTTAAAGTAGGTCCTAAGGCCCACCACTTCATCCTTTTAACTAATGTAAATCTTGGTTTCCAGAGTTTTAATTACAGTGGCTGTTCCCATTAGGTGGTCTTGTTTCATGGCAGGATGTTAGACAGCTCTCTTGCTCTAAGTCATTTATGTGGACTGCGGGTATGTCTGTCAAACCATAATGAGCAATGAAAGAATGAAGAATGTTAATTTAACTGATGCTGCTTTTGCTGTTAACGGTAAGTACCACCAGCTGCACCTCATAAACATTGCTGTTTGCCTGCCTGAGCTTAGCTATTCAGTGAGGCCTGGCTTGATTGATAGAGGCAGAATTAGAATGATGGGTTGTGCGTAGCAACTTTTCTGTAATGCTACTTCTGTGGATGTTTTTTTATTGTAAGAGACAGCTCCTAAATTTTAATTGCTTTTCAAACTAGCAAGTGCTGCTTGTGTCAAATGCTGATAATTGGTTTATGACATAGAGGTATTATAAATTAAGGAGAGGTCAGCACAAATAATTTGCATGTTACCTACTGGAGGAAAAAAGGTTCTGTTGAAGTGACACTTTGCTTCTAGGAGAACTTCACATTTATGTGTTAGAGTTTCCCTTCTTCATGCATGGTTTCTTGAACAATGGATCCTATTACGGAAAGATTGTCTTGAACAATGATAGTATAGTAAGTTTCCTTATAATTAGCAAACTTAGTGAATAATGTAAAACTCTATAAAGAGTTCATTTCAAACCCATTAAACATTTTATGGTAGCCTTCAAAATAAAGCTGTCCACTTCCGTATACCCATCAGTTTTCATATGCATTAAGCAAAATGCACACTTTGTTCCTGTTGGTCGTGTTATCATTACATCAGTCGGTTACAGCACAGGACTGAACGCAGGCTGTTGTGCTCTGGTATTGCCGCTCCTTAAGAATGTCTTTACCTGTCTTTGGTCATTAGCCATTGCCTCCTATCTGGTGGAAACTACTTTTTCATTTATACCACCTCCCGTGCTTTCCTTCTTGTTGTTAAACCCTGATCTTTCTGATCCGTCCTTATCTTTCATGTGGCCCATTCTTTCATTTTCCTGTTAGACCCACTTAGTTTTATGATGGTGACTTGTTAGAAGTTTATTTCACATTTTATTCTGTTTCCTTATGTCTTGGTGTATTGATTTTAAATCTTTGATTTAAAGTACAATTTAAATCAACAAGCAGAAAAACTTTATTTATATAATCAATTTGTACTTTCTTGGTTATTTTTCTCAAAGAAAGACTATTCTCATTTTGTTCTCATTCAAACACGCTGACTTGCAAATAAGTATTGTCTTTATACTAAATTTGGTACGTTTTAGCTAACTGGAAGAATAAGTTTTATATTTGCACACATTTTATTATGCAGTTCATAATAGCTTAGCATATATTTATTTTTACATTTTTGATTATGTAGCAAAAGGAAAAAGGCATATTTATTTGGGATGGAAATTCAATTTCAAATGCATAAAACAATATTTAATTAGTTTTCATTATTTAAGTAGATATAGGAGAACATGTTTATTAAAACACTTTTGCATGAAGCTAGCTGTCTTTATTAAGCAAAAGAAATATCAGTAGTTAGTGAGTTGATATTTTCTGGTCATCAAGATTCAAGTTTTCAAAGGTATTTAGGTGCTGATAGATGCAGATGGGTAAAATATTAGCATATTCCAAAAATACTCAAGTAGATTAGGTAACTAGTAGGACTTCTGAAATGTACCTGAGCAATGGCTAATGAGAGCTTGGCGCACAGTTGCTTAAATACCTTTTGAAGATCTGGGTTCAAATCCCATTGAAATCAATGGGGATTTAGGCACCTAAATATCTGTGAGACTCTGGGAATGTCTACATGAGGTGTGTATTGTAGAGTAGAATAATTAGCTTTCCAGTAAATGTCTCTGGGTCTACATGTGCAGGGCTATGAGGCTGGAGTAAACTAAAGTCTGCAGCAGGATAGTACTTGTAAATACAAGTATTTAGAAGTACTATCCTCCCACAGAGTGTTTTTTTGCACTGCAGCACGCACGTGTAGACACTGACCTGGCTGACTGGAGCCAGGAGGGTGCTTCAGTGTGGGGGGTGCCTGCCAGCTAGCCTTGCGTTGGAGCACACTCATTTCCCAGCAAGCCCCTTCACAGCATGTTAAGCCAGGTTGGAGCAGCCCCAGGCTGGCAGACTGACCTTGTGAATCCCCTCGTAGCCGGGACTGCTCCAACCTGGTTCGGTGTGCTGTGGTCCCGGACATGCATTTAAGCAGCGTGCCTGGGAGCAGTAAGTTCCGTCACAATAAGTGCCAGAGTTTAATTCTTCAAATTATTTACACACACAGACGTGCCCTCTGTGTCTGACAAGTATTTGGAGAATCCCACTAATGTGTCTGCCCAGATCTTTAGGCATCTAAAGTCCTTTGAAAACTTAACCTTCCCATCCCATCCTATCCTATCCCATCCTGTCCTGGTTCTCTCTCCCCCTCCTCCCCTCACCCCCAATCTCCACCAGCTTTCATATTTATAGATTTTTGTGGATCTCATTTTCTTTCACCTGTTTCTTATTCATAGATTGGAAAAAGAAATCAAAGTCCAAATGAATTAATCCAAATTTTTTTAAAAGTTGCCTTGCAGCACTTGCTAGCTAGAAACCAGTGGAAGGCTAACAGTTGTTTTTGGGTTTTTTTGTTTTTTGGGTTTTTTTGCAGCAGCTAAAAGTAGTGGAACTTGGGAAATGTAAACATAGATATGTCCTGTTTCTATAAAGACTAAAAACAGAATTAGCTGCATACTTATTACAGCCTATAATATTGAGACCTGCTTAATGAACTTGAATTGATATCGGAAGTTAAACCTCTTTTTCTATCCTGATTCTGTATATAATTTAACTATTTCCATTTTGAGAAGGGCTCCTTAATAGAACATTTCATTTATTTATATTTAAGTGACTGTTTCAGTTTCAATGCTGTCATAAGTTCAAATTTAATGTAAAAAAAAAAAAATTATTTACTTAAAACCATTCTGTATAAACCAGAGTTTTTGATCTAGCTGGGAATGAGTGTGCATAGACGTACTTACTGGTGTGGTGTTTGGGCCAGGATGCCATTTAAAGAAAAGAATACAATTTGTAGTTTCAGCTTTTCAGAAGAAGTCAGTCATTTCCATTCTTCTAATGCCCATCTTGAATTGTGGCTGGATTTTAGTATTTATTAACAATGATTATTTTTTGATGGACAAATCAACGGGCCATCATTAATAGGAGTATTATTTTATTTTGTTTGTTAATATCTCCCATCACACCAGTGACGCACAGGACTGCACTGCATAGCCTCTAGCTTTTCCTTCATCTCATATTGTGCCAGAGCAGAAAGAAGAACGTGGGGTATATTGTGAGGAGTGTAGTTGGTTCCTCCAGGCAGTAGTAGTCGTGTGAAATAGCCAGAACAAAGGAAACGGTCTGTCAGATGGAGGAAATACTAGGGAGAGGAAAAGATGGAAAAAAGAGAAAAGCAGGCTTGTGGAATGCTGGTTGCGTTACCAAGAGGCAGTCCATCTCTTCCAGGCTCGGAAAGAACTTCAGTATTCACAGGGACCGAAGCAATAAAAGACTTGTTAAATAGTCTTGATTTATTAATTATAGGAAGCTTGAGAACACTGGAGAAACCCCTGACTTGGCTGCAGATCTGTATGCAGCTATACTTGTTACTGGTTTGAAGATGGATGCTGATCTAGGGGCTTCCTCGTGCAGGGAATGTTCATCCTACAGTGTCTGGTGGCTTCTTGACCAGGAAGGAAGGTTCTAGTTTCCATATGTTAAAAGAAAACCTTGGGACTAAAAAATTAATTGGGTTTTGTCCATCTCAATAAACGGGGACTGTTGACCAAGGTTACTTGGAGGAAAAACAGCTGAACAATGCACTACTCACTTCCTACACCTGGCTCAGAGCTGTGATCTTTATTCCATGTTGTCGCAACCCAAAGGGTGTGATTTTTTGTTTGTGTGCGCTTCGGCACTGCTAAATTGTTCCCGCTAAATTGCAGCTTCCTTGCACGGTGGAGTTTTCTGCTGCAAAAGAGAACCCCGGTGCAAGGGAGAATTTCCCGCCAATTTGAAGCTTTCTTTGCAGGGTGCATTTCTTTGTTGCAGCACAGAAACGCTCGTTGCAAAGAGTTCCCGCCATTTGCATGCTAATTCGAGTCCCATTATTGGCCAGTTCTAAATTATTCACACGTGGCGGCTAGTGATTGGCTTGCTAGCCGTATAAAAGGCTTGAGTGGTTTCTGCCCAAGTTGGAGGACTCCACGAACAAAGGAGGAGGAGACTTCATGCTGTGTGAAGATCTCTAAGCGGCAAACGAACCGGACCCACGGAGCCTAGCAAACTTCGTGTGAGTCCTTGCCGGACGACTCAAGAGCTCTTCTACCCGGGTTCGAGTCCTGCAGGTTTACTTTCCCGTCGCCGAAACCCTTTGCGACGTACCCTCGTATTTTTCATCTTCCCGTCGCCGGAACCCTTTGCGACGTACCCTCGTGCCCTGCAGGTTCGAGTTTTGTTTTGTTTTCTTTTCTCTCTGTAACCGCAACTTAAGCAAGTTTTCCAGCCTACACAACTGCCATCTCGGTGTAAGTAAACAATCTTTTAAACTACTGCTACGCGTCCGTGCCTAATTCCAGCTCGAAGGCCTTCCCTCTCCGCCCCGGCGTGCCCAGGCTGCTGGCCACAGCCCGCGTGCAGCGCGAAAAGGGCTCGGGTCGCTCCCGGCCCGCACACATGTGACTTGACTTTTGAGCCTACATTTTAAAAAGCTTACAGGTTCTGGAAGACACTTAATCTGTAGCCCGTTGAGCCTTTTGCCAAAGTGGTACTTCCCTGGCTGGTTGTAAGTCGCATGCCAGGATCAGAATATTGAAATCCCTGCCTTCCCACCCAGGGCTCGTTGAGTTTCACTCATGTTGCTGCTTGCTGGTACCCTTAAGTTCCTCCTTTTACTGTTGTTTTTATCTTTTTTGCAGCATTGATCTAAATTTTTGGCCATGGTGACAGGCCCACACCCATTGTACAAGCCGATTGGGGTGCCCTACTGCCAGGGTTGTGCTGCACCTGAGCCTACTTGCCCGCCACATCTGGTTGTTAATGGTACCTTTTGAGGTGGTGCTCCATGGTTCCTTTACAGACTCAGGGACGCCTGTCTCGGCACATCTTCTGTAGGGCTTCTCCTCCCCTACACCCCACCCATTTCTGCTCGGGTGTTGCAGTGGATCCAGGCAGCACCTTGATGTAGTTGTGGGTTTCATCCTTCATGTGATGGTTTGGCAAGGAGAGGTGCTGCAGGGGTCTTGCCACCGTTCTGTCACTCTCAGAAGATTGCAACATAAAAACTTAAGAGCTGGGTCTGAGTGGTGGGCAGGGCAACGTTGCCCCCATGCCAAGCATCTCAGTCATAAGCATAGGAGATTGAGGGTCCACTATACCCTTCATTCCCCTTCTGTGCTTGGTTCCATTCTGGGCTGGCTGGCCTCTTGCCATGGGCCCTTCCCGTTTGCCTTCCAGGCCAGGTATGCCAAAGCCCCACGGCACTCTATTTTATTCCTGTTTGGGGCCTAGTGCTGCATCTGTCCCCTTTCGGCACGCTTTGGGAGTGAAGCCGCACTGCTGGGGTGCATGGGGCCTATGGGTCCTCCCTCCAAGGCTTATTGTTGTCCAGTGCCTGCAGGGCCCACTGGGCTGTGATCTCCCATCCCCACCTCACCTGTGGATTTCTGGGCAGTTCTTCAGCCACAGTGGTGGGCGAGCTCACCAGTGTGCTGAGTTGTCCATTGGTGGGGTTGAGTGGTTTGGCGTTGCCCCCAGTCTTTGGTCTTCTGCGGGTGACGGGTACTGCTGGCTCCATTTGGCCTGTCCAGTGCCAAGACATGTAGCTGGTTCCCATCCAGCTCTGGGGGGTACGCCTGGGTTTTCCCTGATTTGCCTCCTTGCTGAGGCATGCGTGCTTCACTTCCCTGGACCTGCTGGCCATCAGGGGAGGTGCTGGGCTTCTTCTGGGGGGGACAGTGTGTGGCTCCATCTCCAGTGTCCAGACGTGCCCCATGTTTGCATCAGCCTCCTGGCCCACTTTAAACACATGGCCTCTGGACCCCACGCCAGTTAGATGCAGGCCCTCCAGCCACATAATGTCGGGTGCTTAACTCACGGCCCAGCCATCTGGCCAGCAGTGCCAAAGTAAGCCAGCAGGGCCCTGTCACGGCCACCAATAGACCTCTTGTAACACAAGTGCCTAGTAACTAGTTTAAATATTCTCTCTTTAAAATATGGTGAAGGAGAAGAAGAGAGTGCTTTAATTTCTGATCACATCCAAGATACAACTATTAACTTCAGGCAGGCTGCATTAGACAACAAACAAGCAAAATCTTCATTTTCAGCAACTCCATTAACATTGTACTCATTTTCATCAGGATTCCAAATAGACCACTTACTGTCCTACTAACCATTATTTTCTCACCTAGTTTGCTCAGTACTGACAGATAATAGATGATCCCATTACATATAAATTTGACACTGCATCTACGAAGATGTGAAAATTGGAGTCTATCATCATGATTTAAAATGTGCGCTCACTTGCTTAAATGAAGTATGAGAGTCTCCTTTGTAGATAAAGTAGGCCGAATTGCTGGAAAGGCGTCTTCAGTGTCACACAGGTTAATGTAGATATATTATGTATTTATGTAGTCCATAGGAGGATAACTTTTTAGCAAATGATTTGGGCTGAATGTGCACTTGATCAGGGACCCTCATTAATAACTCAGAGCCACACTCCTCTCATTTTGTGAAGTCACCCCTGTAATTACTAAGATGGATTCTGCACCTGTCCCATGACAATTGGGAAGGAGGATCTTGAGCGAGAAGTTTGCCATGTTTCAGGCACTGAATCAGGACCCTGGTGATGTCAGATAAAACTCTCATCTATGTTGCTGGTTCCTTGTGTAAACTTGAGCAAGCAACTTGAATCTCTTCCGCCTCCATTCGGTGTATAGTATGGGTGCTGTGCTGCCTTGTTCCACCTTTGGTTCTTTCTTTACAAAGCTGTAAGAGCGTCTCTTATAGTGTGTGCGAACAGTACCTAATGCAATAGGAAGCCAATGTTGGTTGGGGGTTTCCAGGCACTACTGTAATACAAACAATAAATTATTGGTTTTGTGTTAAAAGCTCTCCTTCTCCCTTCCCCTCCTCCCTGCCCCCTCCACTTCTCATGTGAATTGAAAGACTTTTGGGTTCAAATGTAAAAGTGTTTATTGACATGTTCTTGGGACTTTTTCCAAAGAAAGGAAGAAGTGACAGAATCTTTGCACCATTGCTGGAACTCATCCTCCCCATCCTTTGCCTTTTTGCCCTGCTATCTCTGCCATTGTGTGGATGGAGCAGGAGCTGTTCACCTGGGCTGAGGACTGCACACACCCTGGGCTACGTGCTGCCCTGCACTGCACCATGCAGGCAACACCTGCCACACTGTGCAGCAGGTTCCTTCCCTCCCACCCCCACCTTCCCTGACTAGACCACGTCAACATCCCCATGCACTGCACAGTATTCCCTCCTTCCCATAACACCATATTGGTGCTTCCAGGCTGCATAGAGGCCCTCAATCCCCAAAGTCCTCTGGCTGCAGGCTCCTTCAACCACCTTGTCCCTTCCCCTGAGTAGAGGCAGGCAGAAAAAGCAGGAGGAGGAAGGGGGAGCCTGGAGACTTTGGTGGCACAAGCAGCAACTTGAGAGCGGTGAGAGAAGTGGCAACCATATTGGGAGCCCAGGGACCACTGTTTAATCCTTGGGGGCCACGTGTGGTCTGAAGCCTGTTAGTTGGACAGCCCCAGTTTGGAGCATGAACTGTTGCATCACGGGCATGTGAGACAAGACTGTCACTAACTCGCATGGAACTAGCAGACTTCTGTGAGACTGCGCAGTTTTGCAATTCAGTGGAATAGTTTAGCTTTAGATATCTTCCTACAAACTGTATCCCTCTGGCATGATCTTCCTGTTACCTGGGTCATCAGTGGAGAAGGAGGGTAGTCTGTGAACTGCTTTGTGGTGCGTGCTAGTCCCATGAATCAAGTCCAGTGTTCTGAGGCTTTCTGATTTTAAATAATAGATCGCCCTGCCTGGGCTAGAGGGCATGTAGCATTAGCCTTCTCAATTAGGTATTATCCAAACTAATTTTTTAATTAATACCTTTGGGTGCCTATAGACATGCTCCAGCTCATTCTAATGAGAACATGTTGGAGCAGATTTGATTAATCAAGTCTGCTAGAACGTTGCAGCATACCTTACCATCACGTGTATTAAGAGTTATGTGTTTCTGAATGGCCGTGGGGGCGCTTTTAATTAAAATGTATTGAATGAGCTTTAGTTAAAGTGCCCCCACGGCCATTTTGAAATGCAGAGCACTTAATACATGTGACAGTGAGGCATATTAATTAGAGCAGCTCTCCAGGAACCTCTCTAATTAAAACGCCTCTCCCCACCCCCGAGCACATTTATAGGCACCCTTCATGATCAACAAACCAGTGTTAGAATAGACACGAGAGGATTATAATTTTGTAGTTTTCCTGCTTAATTATTAGTATCTCCCTAGATAAAGCAAGAGGCAAGGGGTTTTTTTTAATGTTATCTTTTATAGGACCAAGTGTGTATTTAGACAAGCTTTTAGGCACAAAGTGACTTGAGGAAGGGTGCTTTGTGTCTGAAAGTTTTACTAATATCTATTACTGATATTAAAAAATAAAATTACAAAAAATCACACAAAACCTTGCATGTCACATTTTCTGAACCAATGCAGCTACAACACCTCATCCCTAGATGAAGCAGTGGGAATGATGCTAATACGAAAGGTAAAATGTCCTAGAAGGCCATGGCCCTTCAACTTTGATAAATCATCTTATAAACTTAAGGGGTCAGATTGGTTATCTGAGGACTGCCAGGCTATCTTAATAGCTTAAGTACATGATAAAAGCCACTTGGCATTTATGTCAAAGTACAATAGTTGGCATTCTTGGCTTTAATCTTTAAGTGATGGTGAATGCTCTGAAGTAGTGTTGCTTTTCCCACAGTTCCATTACATGAAACTACTGTAATTTTTTTGTATGGTGCTAGAAAAATAAGAAGAAAATCTCGGGCCCTCTGTTGCAACTTCTAACAGCTGCATCTTAATATAGTGGAGGGAGGGCCGGGGG
>NW_005842144.1:1593000-1601575 GCF_000455745.1 Alligator sinensis
GGGGGGGGGCTGCCTTACCTTGCCTTGCCTTGCATTTTCTCTGCTCATCCTTCCTTCACATTCCTCAGGAACGCTCTGGGCCAACAAGACCTCTTGCTGTCCCCTCTAGACCAGCTGTGCTATGAGTGCATGAACTCCTTCAGCTGCTGTTTTATAGATATTTGGGAATAGAGGGGCTCAACCAGCCTGTTTCTTGCCTCATTTATTTTTTAAGTGGCATTTATTTTTATTTAGACTTCATTTACATGCACTGAAACCAGAACAAGTACTTAAAGAGCAAGTTGATTTGTAAGGACTACCTAGTGATGCAAGTTTCCTCAGCACCAATGGAAAGACCTTGAAACCTGTACTTTTATATGTAATCCAGTTCTTTTCAAGGTAAGGTGATCAGTTGAATGGCACATCTTCCTTAATTGAATGAATTGTACAGCAGTCATGCCTACTAAAAATCAGTAGTTTTCAAGAGAAGAAATTCTTGTTGTCAGCAAATAGAATCCTAATTGTTTTCATAGAGTCCAAAATTGTGACTGCTTGTTTGACTGTCAGGTGACCTGCTTGCTCCCATGTACAAACAGCTTCCTACTTTTTTAACTCCTGAAGGATCTTCAGAAGGGGAAGAGAGAGAGAGGTTTCTCTGTCCACAGGTTTGACCACAAGTGCTCTTAATATGTGACTGGGGACAAAAATAAATTGTCCCCAATCTCCTAAATGCATTAGTATGCATCCTAAATGCATCAATATGCACCCCGCATCCTGCCTCTGATACTGGCTAAAAGATCTCCGAGGCAGAACTACCATGCGCATCCCTGAAACCCAGCAGCCTGACATCGATTCCAGATAAAACAATGGAACAGCTGATAAGGGACTCAAAGAATTTTAGGTGAGAAATATATTTAATGCCAATCAATCAGTTATGGGTTTATGGAAAATAGATACTGTCAAAGAAACTTGATATCTTTTCTGAAAATATTACAACTGTAGCTGATAAAGATAAGAGGGCTGATGCATTTTGCTACCGTAGGGCACTTGCCCTTGTAAATGTACTGTTTTGATTAAGGAACTAGAACAAACAGCATACGTTTGAAATGGATTAAATACCAGCTAACCAACAAGTCTTGAAATGTAATTGTAAATGGGGAATCATCACTGAGCAGGTGTGCTTTTCTAGTGGGGTCCCACAGGGATCACTTCCTTGGTTAATTAACATTTTATCATCGCTGATTTGGTGGGGGAACCATAAAATGGCTCATACAGCTTGCAGATAACAGAGCTTGGAAAAGGAAATGATGAATGGGACAGGTCATTGATACAGAGCAATCTGAACTCGTTGGTAAGATGGGTAAAGCCACAAACTCTAACTCTTTGGTAAGATGAGCTATGTATATGGACAAATAAGGACATAATTTTCTATTACAAGTGAATTGTAGGAGGGGAAAATGGGTTTGTTCTGGTTTTGCTTACTTACTATACATGAAGTTGGCCTAAAAAGGTGACCATAAAAGTTTTAGCCTTTTTTATTTACAATAAATTTTTGGTCTCTTCTATGCTTTTAAACCATGTCATGTGGTGATTGAAGAGTTTGTAAGAACTTGACAGCTTGGTGAGAAGAGCCTGAAAGTTAAACAGCTTAGTGAGGAAGATACTACTCAGTGTCTCCGAAACGTTTTGACCCTATTCAAGCCAAAGCCTTGCAGCCATTTTAGAGAAAGGGCATCCTTGGTAAAGATTCAGCAGTCCCTGCTATAACTGAGGGATGAGAGAGCTCTCAAATCCTATACATCTGAGATCCTTGCCAAGACTCGCCTTCACTCTTAGCAAGACTCACCACATCTTCCAGGAAAGCCAAGGGCTTTTAGTGAACTACAAAAAATTAGTTCCCAGTACTTCAGGACAGCCTGACATCAAATGTTACTGGATGCGTCTACACGAGATGCTATGGTGATGTAGAGTTGGCGGGCACTGTGACGCTGCTGCTGCTGCGTAGTAGCAATGAGCTACTGTGTACTAGCTCATTGCTACTGTGAAGTAGGGTTGGAAATGACTTATGCACTGCTGGGACTGCAGTATCAACTGTGCAGTGGGATGCACATGTAGACATACCCAAGAGCAGTCATGCACATAATACCACCTGTTGCAACTGTATAACCACTGTAAATGGGCGGATGAGAACCTGATGGTGTTTAACAGTGACAAATGCAAGGTTCTCCACCTTGGGAGGAAAAACCTGCAGCATCCCGATAGGCTCAGCAGTGCTACGCTAGCTAGTACTATGGAAGAAAGAGACTTGGGGATCATCATTGACCACAAGATGAACGTGAGCCTTCCATGTGATGCTGCGGCTAGTAAAGTGACCAAAACTCTGGTTTGCATCCATAGATGCTTCTCAAGCAAATCCCGGGATGTCATTCTCCCCTTGTACTTGACCTTGGTGAGGCCACAGCTGGAGTACTGCGTCCAGTTTTGGGCTCTACAATTCAAAAAGGATGTGGAGAAGCCTGAGAGAGTCCAGAGAAGAGCCACATGCATGATCAGAGCCCAGGAAAACAGACCTTACGACGACAGGCTGAGAGCTATGGGGCTCTTTAGCCTGGAAAAGCGCAGGCTCAGGGGTGATCTGATGGCCACCTATAAGTTTATCAGGAGTGACCACCAGTATCTGGGGGAACGTTTGTTCACCAGAGCGCCCCAAGGGATGACGAGGTCGAACGGTTACAAATTACTGCAAGACCGTTTCAAGCTGGACATAAGGAAGAATTTCTTTACTGTTTGAGCCCCAAAGGTCTGGAATAGCCTGCCATCGGAGGTGGTTCAACCACCTACAATGCACACCTTTGAGAGCAAACTGGATGCTTATCTTGCTGGGATCCTATGACCCCAGCTGATTTTCTGCCCTTCGGGCAGGGGGCTGGACTCAATGATCTTCCAAGGTCCCTTCCAGCCCTAATGTCTATGAAATCTATGAAATCACATTGAAGATTCTCTGAGCCCTGACACACTGGGGAGTTATCAGTAAGCCCAACACAAATCATTTTAGCTCCACATCACAACGTTGTTCATAGATCCTTTTTCTGGGAATTTTATTTTCTTTTGTTTGTTTTTGTTTCGGTTTTTGTTGTTTTCAAGAAGTAAATTTTAGATGTCTAGAAGTCATCTTTACAATATCATCATTGTCTTCTAGAAGAATTGACTCCTTACAGAAAACAAGCATTTCTAGATCGTTTAATTCTTCTTGTGCTTTAGTTTAGTTTAATTCGGCTCTTCTAGGGCAAGCAATGACAGAGAAGTTGCAGGCTATTAAAGTTGTATGTTGAAGTTTGATAGCTGCTTGATGACATCCAGGCCAGCTAAGTGGACTACTTCAATCTCTCCATAATATGCAAGTTCAGGGCAGGAGTTTGCAATGTGGCTCATTGACTGCACGTCACTGGATATGCAGTTTGGTAAGTCCTTGTTTCCCCCTTTGTTCAATAAATAGGCACACCTTCTCTGTCCCATACAAGTGCAGTTCAGTGTGGTCCAATATTTACATTGCAGACAGAAACCTGGAAGCTCAATGGTTGGATTTATGACCAATTTTTGTTGCACATTGTAGACCAGATTTCATGCCAGGGGCTCCCAGCATCCAGACTGTTCGATGAAAGTTGGAGCATTTATAACCAGAAAGGTTTCCTTGACTTAAGTCTGCATCTTGGTGAGTGGGCGATGTCTTCATACAACAGACATTCAGGGTCAGCCATGACCTTTTCATACTCTCAAAGTACAGTTTAATCTCTTCTCACCATGGAGGGAGTCATAGTCGATAACACCAGCAGCCATGGAAGTGGCATGGATTTTAGAGCACCACTTACTGCTCACATGGCAGGGTTTACCAGATGGGAAGACAGTATTTAGCTGTAGAGAGTACCAGGGCATGGGTTGATCTATGGAAGATAAGAGCATTGCTTCCCCGGGATTCATAGATGTTAGGGTCAGAAGGGACCAAAGTAGGTCATCGAGTCCAACCCCCAGCCCTGGGCAGGAAAGACTGCTGGGATCAGACGACCCCAGCTAGGTGCTTGTCCAGTCTCTTCTTAAAGACCCCCATGGTAGGGGAGAGCACCACCTCCCATGGAAGCCCATTCCAGATTCTGGTAACCCTTACTGTGAAGAAATTCTTTCTAATGTCTAACCTAAATCTGCTCTCCGTTATGCTCAGGGGCAACTAGCATGGGTTCGTTAGGGGCAGGTCTTGTCAAAGCAACCTGGTGGCCTTCAACGACCAGGTCACCAAGTCCTTGGATGCAGGTGTCGCAGTGGATATAGTCTTTCTGGACTTTAGGAAGGCCTTCAACACGGTCTCTCACCCCATTCTCAGTAAGAAACTAGGAGACAGTGGTGTTGATGCCTACATGGTCAGATGGGTCACTAACTGGCTGGAGAGCCACACCCAGAGGGTGGTGGTGGACGGGTCTTATTCCACCTGGAGGGATGTGGGCAGTGGGGTTCCCCAGGGCTCGGTCCTCAGGCCCGCACTATTCAACATCTTCATCAGTGACTTGGGCGAGGGGGTAGAAAGCACCCTGTTCAAGTTCACAGATGACACTAACATGTGGGGGGAAGTGGGTACGCTAGTAGGAAGGAACAGGCTGCAAGCAGATCTAGACAGGTTGCAGGGGTGGGCCGAAGAGAACAGGATGGGGTGGTGGTGGACAGGTCTTATTCAACCTGGAGGGATGTGGGCAGTGGGGTTCCCTAGGGCTCGGTCCTCGGACCCGCGATGTTCAACATCTTCATCAGCAACTTGGACAAGATGTTCCAGTGAGCTTCTCTGTATTGTTAATCCTTGTCACTGTCTTTTTGCAAGTAATTTCAAGGTGCTGGTGGTAACTGACAGGTCGATCTAGAGTGACTTCAAGGTACTATGGATGTTTTTCATGTGTTATTTTAGTTCTACAAAACTGTACGTTTAGAGTTGTATTGGCCTGAGAGTTGTTAAGGTGGGATGAGGAAATGGCTGTCTTAGCTGCATTAGGCTTCAAATGCCAAGTTCAGAAATAGTCCTCTAGGATGTGCAGATCATTTTCAAGGAATTTTTCTGTTGGTTCGAAAGAATCACCTTACGTGGCCAATACAATATTATAAGCATAAATAAATTTATGCGATGCTGGCAGTGGGATGTCACTGGTGTATAGGTTGAAAGAATCGGAGAAAGAACAGACCCCTGAGGGAAACCTTCATTTAGCACTTGCCAGTGCCTCAAATCCTTGTCAATGTGTACCCAGAATTTACGGCTTCATAGGAACATATTTATTAGTGCAAGAGTTGGTCTGCACTTGATGACGTATGCCAATCTTAGCAAAAGTCCTTTTCTCCAAACAGTGTCATATGCAGAGGAAAGATCTATAAATACTATGTTTGTTTTCAGTTTGCTCTGAAATTATAGCTGGTCTGGCCTCAGTATAGGTGGTCAGTGCTAATACCTAGTCACCAGCTTCTGTTTGTCTGAAAGCTGGCTTGCTCTTTGGGTATGATGGCTTCCAGGGTAGGTTTCAGACAGGTAAGGATTAACAGCTCCATAAGTTTATAAGTCGTAGACAGAAGAGAAATTGGCCTGTATTTTTTGGGTCATCGGCACGCTTTCCAGGCTTTCTGATTGCAATGACTTTCACCTTTTTCCACTCTAGGGAACTGACTGGTGTGTATATTGCTGAAAAGATTCTCAAGCCAAGCCTATGAGAGCGGTCCCAGGTTCCTAAGTAACTTTGGGAATACTCCATCAGAGCCAGTCACTTCCCCAGACGTTGTGGCTGCAAGCCCTTTGTCCACTTCCTCCAGCATAAAAGAGAAGAAGAAAGGGGAAGAAGGGCAGAAGGCTGAATTAAGCTGCCACGGCTCTTTATGGATGCGCTGTCTGACTGTTTTGACCATATTTGAATTAGTGACAAGGACGGAGACGATGGAATCAGGTGTCACTTGGGGCAGTTGGTATGGCTCCAGGGTTGTGGTGCCAAGAAACAGAAGAGGATAACAACCTGCTCGCGGCCTTCCCTGCTAAGTGCAAAAGTACAATAAACGTTTCATCACTCTGGCGGCTGAACTTCAGTCTTCAAACTCATGGCCACCAAAGCAACAACAACATAAACGGTTCTTTTCAGGGCCAAATAAATCATAACATTGGACCCTCACTGTGGATTATACAAGTCAACATCGAGGGAAAATTTATTGCAAAGAATGCAGTAATATGTAGACTGTTGAAAACAGATGACCTCAATGTCTCGACACTACAGGAAGCTCATGTAGTGGCTCCCGGACTCTGTACTAAGATCCCTGGTTATACTCTAGTTGTTTCATGATACCATCCTAAATATGGCCTTGCATCATATGACCATAAGGACATGCGTGTCCCGTGATAAAAATGACATTCTGCTTGCAGCAGAAATAAATCGTACTTTCTGAATTTCCCCACACGCAACATTGAGCCATTGTCATGCATGTAGGAATTGAGCTTCCTGTGATCAAATCCAAGCCAAAAAGTCACTGGAGCTTTCGGAAGGTAGATTAGATAGTTTATACAGTGTATATTGAGGAAAACCATTTATTCATATCCAAATTTTAGCCTCAAACTATAGCCATTTTGTCGGCCTAGTGATGAAAGCAGCAAATGGCTTCTGAGAGAGATATATATGCCATGTTGGTCATCAGAAACTGAAAGCCTCTTCAAACTTGTACCAAAAGGACAAAAAGGCCATAGCAACAGCTCTCCTAAAGTCATTGAACTCGGAGTGGGTCATTTAATAATCATTAGCAGTGTTTGAGTGGTGGAAGAAAAGAGAGAGGTAATAATATTTCATGCCTTAGGGACAATCTCCCATGGAGGTCTGTGCTCAATCTTTTCTATTTATGTGCAGTATTGTACAATTGGCTGGGTGTATTGGAGTAATAACTTTCATTTTAAAGCATCAGATGTAGGCCACTTGAGGTAGGGTACCAAAGCAGATGTGTCATTGTTCCACTGTCAAATCACCAGTCCTCTCCCTGTAGAAATAGGCACCTAGAATTAATCCCTGGTACCTTCATGTATTCTAGCAAAATGCCTTTAAAAATAAAGAAACAGAAAAACAAGAAACAAAACAGTAAGTGATTTTTTTTTTTTTTTTCCTGTAAAAGATTCTGGCAAACTTTACTCAAATAGTTACTCATTGCTTTTGAGTCTGTGGAAAATAGCTTTGTTTACAATCTGATATTTTTAATAGCATATTTCAGTGTTTCCATTTAAACTTAGAAGTGACATCTTTGTTTTCCTATTTAAAAAGCAGCATAATCCAGATGTCTGTCAAAGGAGTTGTTGATGTAGCATTTTGTGAGTAATCCTTCTGTTTTGAGTTTATTTTTGTTTTGTCAGAAATGTTTGCCAAGCTCTTATGAACTCCCTGTGAATATTATTGATGTATACTCCTGTTTTAAGAAATGATTATCCATGCAGGAATACAATCTGAACAGTCAGTTGTAAGCCATGAATATTTTTAAAAGCTAGGAAATACATTAAGAGGTGTTTAATTTGTGTTTATGTAACAGGATAGAGTGATGCTGAACTATTACTTCCATCCCATTCTTTCTCCAGCTCAGTTTAACTCTGTTGCAACACAGGTATGAGCTTGGTCTTTATAGGACTTTTCTGAAAACATTATATAGAGTTAAACATTAAGGCGATTGCATGTTTGTTTGTAAAACCACGATAAATAGGTGCTAACCAGTCCCAATCAATTTTCAAAGGGCAAGTGTCCAACAGTTTCTTAGCAAATAAACATTTTAATGTACCCAAAACCTTGTTGGTAATAAAAAATACTGGAAGTACTACGAATGACTTTGGAACAAAATCTGTTCAACAACAAATCTATGGATCTTCTCCATTCATACTTCACTCCTTGTGCTGCTGCATATTTAGGTTTTAAAATGCAAGGTTTCAACATAGCATTTCCACTTTAGCATGTGCACATAATCACATTCCCCTTTGATCTTCCTTCAGAGATGATTTTTAAGTCTCAGCAGTGTGATGCTGATGTCGTGTTTGTCACCCAGGCTCTTCAGAGTCCGAGAAGAACGGCATCATCTGAGTCCTTCGATCCTTTCAGATCCCTGTTAGCAGGAGCTTTGTGAGGTTTTCCCAGCTAGCGCACTCCAGCTCTTGGTCCTCAGTGTGCGAGCCGGCTCCCGGTCCCGTCCTGGCGGGGCGCGAGCCGGGCCTGTCTGTGTGCACACGGGCTGTGGCTGGCAGCCCGGGCACGCGGGGCCGGAGAAAAGTCGCGGGGTGGAGTAGTACGCTCGAGCTAGAATCAGTCACGGAGGTGTAATGGTTGATTGAAAAGATTATTTACTTACACCGGAGATGGTCGCGGTGTAGGCTGGACAGCTTTCCAGGCACAGCTCCGCTTCCTTCCTCGTTGGAGGACTCTGATAAATTCGGTTCCCAGGATCCCCGGAGCGGTTAAGACTCCGTGGTGCCCATAACTGGGTTCTAGGGTAGGGATTCGTCTGGGCTGCGATCGGTGACGGGGAGAGGCTAGAGGCTGTCGGTAAGTGGTGCCCCGGAGTTTGC
>NW_005842144.1:1602718-1603088 GCF_000455745.1 Alligator sinensis
ATGCGTCGATGGGTGGAGTCGCTGATCGGACTCTCGCGGGTTCTTCCGAAGCTCCTCCCTTCTCTTCCGGTTCTCCCACGCCGTCTCCCTCTTGTTCAGCGCCATCTTGGACTGACGTTTCAGGTCCTTTTTTCTCAGCCGCTTCTTTGACCGTCCGAACAGCCATCTGCAGCTGGGCTTTTAAACTTAGATTTTGGTGCATTAAATTCATTACAGTACGAAAGGTTGCACTATCTTCTCCCCACTTGTCGTACCATAAGGCCATTCTCTCATCTGCGGCTCGTTCCTCCGCTCCCAGGGTTTCGCGGAGCTCAGATGGAAGCTCGCGTCCCCTTAATCTAGCCGCCATGAAGGGAGGGGACCGGGGGAG
>NW_005842144.1:1603561-1603948 GCF_000455745.1 Alligator sinensis
CGCCGGGCGCGAGCCGGGCCCGTCTGTGTGCATGTGGGCTGTGGCCGGCAGCCCGGGCACGCGGGGCCGAAGAAAAGTCGCGGGGTGGAGTAGTACGCTCGAGCTAGAATCAGTCACGGAGGTGTAATGGTTGATTGAAAAGATTATTTACTTACACCGGAGATGGTCGTGGTATAGGCTGGACAGCTTTCCAGGCACAGCTCCGCTTCCTTCCTCGTTGGAGGATTCTGATAAACTCGGTTCCCAGGATCCTCAGAGTGGTTCAGACTCCATGGTGTCGATAACTGGGTTCTGTTCCCAGGATCCCCGGAGCAGTTAAGACTCCGTTTTGTCGATAACTGGGTTCTAGGGTAGGGATTCGTCTGGGCTGCGATCGGTGACGGGGAG
>NW_005842144.1:1604120-1609676 GCF_000455745.1 Alligator sinensis
GGCTAGCAAGCCAATAGCTAGCCGCCACGTGTGCCTAAATTAAGACCGGCCAATAATGTGGCTCAAATCTCAATACAAATGGCGGGGAAACTCCTTTGCAGTGTGCATCACTAAATGCAAGAGTAATGCACAATGCAAAGAAGGCTACAAAACGGCAGGAAACACTTTTCTGTACATGGGTTCTCTATAACAGCAGAACACTCCGTCGTGCAAAAGAGCTCCAATTTGGCGGGAACATAATTTAGCGGTGCCGAAGCACACACAATTAAAAAATCCACAACTTTGGGTTGTGACACTCAGTTGATGGTAAAGCAAAAAATCTCTGTCCGTTCCCTGGATGTCTGTGTGAGGTTCTTGTCCTGCTGGGCATTCTTCCCCTTCCTCCTCACCCAGCCAAAGAAGGAAATAATTCATAACCCTCTCCTAATTCAGATCTGCCCTGTTCTTTCTTAATTGAGACACAAAGCCAGTTTAAAGCAGTTGGCTGAAAGTTAGATGCAGGTTCCATAAGCTCTTTAGTTTTTAAGAGGTGACCGTCGGTCCCAAAACAGTCCCTCCAAACCCATTAAAACCATGCTGGTAGACCAGTCATTTTAATCTAGAACTTCTGTACAAGTAACTCGTTTACTGGCTTGCATCCAAAGGGATGCCAGTATCTGTACCAGTATCCCATCTCAGATATAATTGACTGGTTTGGTCTGCCAGGCAGCTTGCCTAGCATGAAACCTTCGTATACAGCACTCTGAGTAATCCCTACGTTATTTCTGAAGGTTTCTGGACCTTTCTGGCTAAAGTGCCCTTTCTCTCCCTTTGCATGTGTATTTCATCTTAAGTTCATATCTCTTGCTCTCTGCTTAGAATAATAGACTTATAGAAGATTAGGGTTGGAAGGGACCTTATCTAGTTGGACCTCATCTAGTGCAACCCCCTACGTAAAGCAGGACCATCCAACTATATCATCCCAGCCAAAGCTTTGTCTTGCCAGCTCTTAAAAACCTCCAAGGGTGCAGATTTTACCACCTCTCTGGGTGGGTAGGTAGCCTGTTCCAGTGTTTTACTACCCTCCTCATGGGAGTTTTTCCTAATATATTTCCTTTAAGCCAAACAAATCAAATGATGCAGCATGGTTCAGCTTACATTTGGAGTGTGCACTCTTACAGTGGGAACCTTTTAAAAAGATTTAAAGAGTTGATTTAAGGTTTGTCTACACAGGGTTTTGCATATATATTTTTCCTAGAATAAGTAATACGAAATAGTCTCGGTGGCCAGCTGAAACCTTCTTCCCCTTCGAATATATGTGGCCACATGGTATGGAATTCTTGGTTTTTGTTGTTTATAAATAAGCGCTTGGCATGCTGGGAAGTATCTCGGGGTGCATTGTCCTGCATCTGGGCTCTGTGTATTCTGGCAATGTGTTGTGGGATATATGTGTTGTGTTGTGTTGCAGGAAGTCGCTGAAGTTCTGGGATCAAACAGGCCTATTCCCACAATAATTCTCCTGATAGCCCATGATTCTTCTGTCTTTGCAAGCTGGCCAGGATCACTTTTCCTCAAGACCTAAGGCTAACCTTAACCTTTTCCATGTGGATCGTCTAGGTTCTGGGTTTTGTTTCTGCTCACTTCATCCAGGCTTCTCATGGGCCTCTGCTGGTTGTTCTGGTCCTGCTGGCACTGGTATCAGATCCCTCAAGTTTCAGGTCCAGCTCCAGTCAAGAAACTCTCTGCTACCAGTCTACCTACACTGCCAGTTCAGGTTTTCTTATAAGACACTTCCTATGACTTGGAGGATAACTATGATTCTGGTTACATTTATTCTTTTTCTGCCCATTGAGGCTTCAGTATGTTCTCTAGTGAGAAGCATTAGGCTTCCAAACCATTGCTTCACACTTCCTAGTGTCTGTGCCTGTGTACTCAAGGGGCAAAGTTTCCCTACCTTAACCTAGTATCCTTCTCTTCTTCTGATGTAGTTCTGATCCTTCCTTCACCTGCACAGATGGAGGCCCCTGAAAACCTCATGGGGTAGCTCAGGTTGTGAAGACTGCAAAGGAGTACCTACACCTAGGCTTGTGTACATCTTGTAGCAGTTTGCACCTAGCACAGTAGCCACCCCCATTAATGAAGCAATGCTAGATTCTGCAAGGATTGTATAGCAGACGCCCTTGCAAAAGTTTGTCAAATGATAGCAAAATCGGTCCTGTAATGTGGAGTTTATCCATATTGCTACTTCTCATTCCCTTTTTGGTCATAGCTGCCACAAAGAAGGATAAGCGGTGCTGTAGCATCCAAAAAGATGGAGTTAAGAGGCCTGGATTTGCAGGTGTGGGGAGAATATCTTGCTCTTCCACTAGTGTAGCTAGCCATCAGATACTGTTGGCATACTCTGATTTCAGAATCTGTGGGCACCTGGCATCCTTTACCTGCACACTGTCATCAGTCTCACTGATGGTCTTTTCTGCTTTGGGGTAAAACCTTGCTTCGAGTCCCATTGACTATAGATGGGGAAAATATCTGTCAGTGTTCTTGATTGTTACACTGAAGTCATCTTGGCTGCAGGGCTCTGCTTTTCTGTGCAGATAAGAATACAGGGCAGGTCCTTCCCTTGGAGGTGACAGAGTTTTCAGTTTATGGAAGTCTAGTCCAGCTTATGCTTGTAGATACAGGTACTAAGATTTGTTGCTGGGGACCTTGCTGATTTTTTTTTTTTTTTTTTTTTTTTATTTATTTTGCACTTTTCTTATCCTGGGAGTCACCCCCCTCTGTCATTTTGCTTCCATATATTCTCATACCTTGGTATTCTAGTGGCTGCTGTTCAGGTCAGCAAATCAATTCAAGTATGAAGCAGCGCAATATGGGACAGCAATGGCAGGCTTGCCAGAAGAAGATAATTTCATTTGAAAAATAGATGCACATTTACAACGCCGTTTTTTCTGGACTAACTCGTGAAATGAACTGAATCCATTTTCAAAGTTGATTAGCTTCTTTTTGAAAACTGGCTAACTTTTTATTTAAAAAATTGTGTTAGGTTATGGCATTGTAATTGAAGAAGCACAAACAAATGTTAACCTTCGTCACCTTCAACCCATGTAGACGTGTTTCTGAGTGCTGATGTTTATCTGCTTTAAAATGAGTTGCCACCCAAATCTTGACTGTCACTTAGCACTCACGTACCCAGTTATTGTGAACATACAAGTGACTAACACCCACAGATGTTTATTCTCTAATCATTCATCAAACAGTGGCCACTAGACTGTTGTTGCAAAGTCGTCCATGCCTAAAAAAAAAAGTAATACCTAATTGAAAAGGAAATGAAACTACAAGAAAACCCAAATACCTGTCCCCTGTCCTCTGACTCTCATTTGACAGTTAGTGTAGTTTAGTGAATCTCGAATTGTATTTTTTCTTTCCCCCCACCTAATATGTCATACAGATTAACCACCACTAAGTTTTTGGTATAATGATGGAAAAACCCTCTAAGTAGTTTCTCTTTTTTTTTTTTTTTTTCCCCCCACTAGGTCTGTGAATAGTGGCAATTTAAACACGCCCTCTAATCCTGTTTTTGTGTTGCCCCACATAGCACTTTTGACTTCTTTGGGACAATGGGTGGTGGAAAGGCTGAACCAGCAAAGATTTGAGCCTAAACCCCTCTTTGTATACCATTTTCATGGTGGAGGATTACTACTTTTCTAATTTTTTTGCCCCCCTTCAAGCTGCCTGTATCCAACTGTGACAGCCATTTTGGCTCCCCCCATCTAGTGTAAAGACTGATGTAGTACTCTTTGATAGCTTTGATCTTTGAGAGGAGAAAAAGATATGCAGTTTCCATAAGGAGAAGCTAATGGCACCATATGAACTGGCTTATGGCGAATGATGGAATATGATCTGTTTGAGAGGCCCAAAGGTGCTTCTTTTTTATGTGTTTGCCTTGCAAGTGGAGTTCTGATGTAGTCACTGAAATCTGGACTTCTCCATGTAGAGGTTTTCTAATTCAACTATTACCCAGCTATTACTTTTCAAGCTGATACTAGAAACATGATAATGATATTTCTTGTACTTTGTAAAAGATACCTCTCTTGGTCCCTCTCCTACTCCTAAGCTTCTATACAGAAAAATAGCACATTTTTTGTTTCAGGCCGTGTTCTTTCTCTTCAACATATTGGCCATGGTGGTCCCCTTGCTTTACCTGTGCCAGTTTAGGGTGTTATTTCTTGTGTTGTGCCTGAGTTGAGTGTAGTTTTCTAGGATGTTAGACCATGGTTTGGATATGGATGATCCTGCTTCTGGCAGGGCATTGGGCTAGGTGACCTTCCAGGCCTACTGTGCTATGATTCTTTGAAACCTATTAAGGATTGATCAGCGATACAGATCATCTGTTTAAAAGAAGGAGCACCAAAAAGCTTTCACCCAGCCAGTCGCTGGGACAGGAGGATGGTGGAGCTGAGACTGACAGAGGTGGGAGTGGTTTCGGTAGTGATGTGCATGAGGAGCCTTGTTACATTTATGCTTCTTCTTCCAGTCCTTCCTTCAGTGTTCATGTTTATATGGTTTGTATTATGCTGGGGAGGAATCCTGCCATCGGCTGTTTGGAGCTCCACTGACTTCCCTGGGGTCCACGTGGCCAGAAGTGGGGCTTTCGACTATTATTTGCATAGTGTTTGAGGCAACGGGCTTTTACTTTAGTACCCAGAGTTTCCTAATAAAATAATACGACTCTCCCATGAACCAAAAAATGTTTGTTTGTAAAACCGTGTTAACAGTGTTCTCTGTAACGATGCATCCTGCCTTGGGAGTCATTGGTGGTTCTTATGAATGGTAATCTCTTCACGGTATGTACCGTTTGCCACACACTTGCATCACTCTCTTTGACTTCCCTTAAAGGAGCTATAGCATAGGCCAGTGGATATGGCTTTGGAGTAGAGCTTGGGTGAACTGGGTTCTGTTCCTGGCTGTGCCACTGATTTGTAGCATGACCTTGGAGATGACACGTCTTCTATCACCTGTCTTTGTGTCTTTTTCACTTCCTGTCCTTTGTTGTTTCTGTTTGTTTGTAAACTCTTTGGGGCAGAGACTGTCTCCTTAATACGTACTGTGGTTGGGACTAGTAGGGACTGTTCCTGTTACACAAACGGTAATTACTATCAAACATGGGTCCTGGGGATCTTGCAGGATGGAACTGTGGAGCTCTAAATAGTGACCTTGGCACAGCTTATAAGTAGAATTGCTTAAGCTTTTATTTTTTATTTTTTTATTTTTTTTTACCCTGGCTCAAAATGTATATGAACTGTAAGTCATGTCTGTCAGTATAAAGAGAAAAAAAATTAAGTTGAGGTATCTGGGGGAAAGAACCACTGATTACATTGTTCAAGGGAAGCATGGTGTAAATTTGGAATTAATTTATAGTAACTCATTTACCTGTCTGGGGCTCTCTTGTCAGCGTAAAAATCTTTTCCATATCGCCTGAAACTCAGCTGCTAAAAATGTGAAATCAATAGTTAGTGTTATATTCAGTTAAAAAAATCATATTGATTCTCAGATAATGACAGCAGTTCGTTCTTGCAG
>NW_005842144.1:1609707-1611869 GCF_000455745.1 Alligator sinensis
ATGAAGATTGCTTTCACATATATTAAGGCTGAGAGGGGGAGCATAGGTATAAAACTGCTTTTCTATAATGAATAGTTGCTTTAGTCTGGGCACTAAAACTAGATATATTTTTTAAAATTTATCTCCTGGGATTATTTTTTTTATTTCACGGACAAACTCTGCTAGCAAGAACTTGCCTCTAATGCCATATAGTCTTGAGCTACTGCTGCTGGTACTCATACTACTGTTCTTCTTTATAGCAGTTTGTTAAGCAGAATATTGTCACCAGGCCCTGTATTTTTTCCCCATCTTGATTAGAAGGTTAACACTGTGTTATCTTGGGTATTAGATGCTATCTGCTAAACCCTAAGAATTTACCAGGACTCCGGCTGTCCAAGCTTCATGGCAGATTTTTGTCACTTCTAGGGGATTAAAGTGCTTCATGCCGATCATGGTGGCATTTAACTTCTTCCATTGTGGAGCTATTTTTTACTTGTGTGGTGGCTCATTCAAAGTCTCTTATTAAATATAGATTACTTCATCTTCAGATAGAAAATAGCCTTTCTTTTTCCTTCAACTCTTTCTAGGTAGTCTGGTTTCCCAGAAAACTTCTGCTAAATGCAAGGGCTTGCTGTCCAGTGGTATATTTGCTGTATCATCGGAGACTGAATTTGACAGAGATTCTGGAAATTATAAGGTAAGTGTGTAATTATATATGTTGCTTTCCTGATGGGGTCCCCTTTAGGACCTTCTTGGGTTTCTCATTCATGACCTCTTGTCATTTAGCATAAGCACAATCTGGGCCTGATTTGTTCTACCTTTCGATAACCGCAGCAAACCCATGTTGGAGCAGATGCAATTGAACTGCTGTGTTGCAATATAAGAAATGAGGGAGTTGGGTAAACACTGTTTCTGAAAACACTACCATGCATTGCCATTTTAAAAAATTTTCTAGACCAATTCAAAATAGTAAAGCCAATGCCAATACTAAATATTCCTAGAACCAGCCCTGCCACTGTAAGTCACTTTTTCAACAATGGATCTGTTCTGCGTCTTAATTTATACCTATACACTTGTCCTTGTATGTGCTTCATCATATATTACAAACAGAAAAAGTATGTTAAAGGAATTGCTGTCAAATTTGTAACATCAAGCGCTTGGAATCAAAAAATGACAGAATTAAGGTTGCCTAGCATTTAAAAAAGAGCAAGCTGGGGGGAAAAATGAGAGTTTTGGTATATGTTGCATCATACTGACAAGCACGTGGGTGATCAGGATTTGGAACCTTTATCTAGATCTACCCCTCAGCACCTCTGCCACTTGTGTTAAATTGGCTGCTAAGAGGATGAGGTTTCATCCATTGTCAGGAGTATTAAAAATACAACCCGTGGGCCAGGTCTGATCTATGGGGCTTGTTGCGGCGGCTGGAGCTGCTGTGCTGGCCTGACTCTGGAACCCAGGGGTTTAATACTGCAACCACTTGGGCCTCCTTTAACCTGTAGCTGTATTCAGGTGTCAGTGCAGTTAAAATCAGCAGCAGGGAGGTGAAGAGGGGTGAGCAAGGATGGCGTTAAACTCCCGAGCTCTAGCTGCATTGAGACAGAGGGTCCAGTAGCTGCAGGGGTTCATGCTGTTGCTGCCAGCTGCACCATCAGAGGTGCCTTATTTGGCCTGTGAGAAACCTGCATTCTGGTCCTGGCCTGCAGGGCCAAATGAGTTTTTGACACTCCTGTGTCGCAGGGCACTAAGGTGCCTGCTCCTTTAAGGGCTGAAACTGCCTAGGGAGAGAGCCCTAGCAGTCAGGCAGGACCACCACAGGTGCAGGTTACTGTGGCAGAAGGGCTAAGGAGGGAATTAGCCTGCACCTGCAGCCAGCCAGCTGACCGGAAGAAGCAGGGCCCTGGGCCCATATAAACCCCAGGGCCAAGGTTCCCTCTTAAGGTGCATGCGTGCGTGGCCGCGCGCAACTAAAAGTGTGGCTGTGCACAGTCTTTTCAAGGCTGTGCACCAGGAGAGGAGCTGGAGGTCAGCTCCTAGATGAGGTGGGGGCGGGAGACTGGCACAGGCTCTGCTGGCTCCGGGGAAGTGCTCCACTCCCCCGCATCAGGGTCGGAGAGTGGAGCACTTGCTTGGAGCCAGCAGAGCCCACGCCAGCCTCCATACCTGCCTTGCCCCCCCCCGGG
>NW_005842144.1:1611879-1642809 GCF_000455745.1 Alligator sinensis
GGCCCCTGCCTGCCCCAGTGAGGCTCCATCGGCTCCAGGACACTGCTCCGCTCCCCTGCATGGCCTCAGAGAGCGAGGAGGCATGTGGCATCAGGGCCAGGGAGTGGAGCAATATCCAGAGCCGGCGGAGCCTCACTCAGAGCAGGCAGCGGCTCCTCCCCAAGATGAGGCAATGCAGGGATGGAGGCTGGCATGGGCAATGCAGGGATGGAGGCTGGCCCTAATGCGGCAGAGCGGAGCACTTCCCCGGAGCTGGCCGAGCCTGCGCCAGCCCCCAGCTTCAGCCTCCGGCCCCCAGCCTCTCGGCTCCTGCCCCCAGCTGGACCGAGGCGGCGCGCTCACGGACCACTGCTCCTTAGAGGGAACATTGTCCAGGGCTGGGACTAGAGAGTCAGTTCTCTGCCAGCAGCCAAAGGGGAAGGAGCCTCCAGGGAAGAATTACCCAGAGACGCTGCAGCTGCCTGGAATAGAGCACTTAAGGCTAATGCGGATCCAGGAGCTCACCAGGTACCCTTGACTACTAGGCACTTAGTGCCAGGGAAGAAGTTTGACTCTTTTAAAGGGGCAGAGCACACCCTGAACTTTTTGTGTTATGTTATAGCTCAGGGGCTCATATTTTGGTTGCTGTCTTGTAACTCCAGAGGATCGGGCTGAGGCTATTGGGGAAGAAGGCCTCATTGGGGCCCACTACAGTGTGGGGCCCCCAGCGCCAGTATGGGTGCCGGATTTGGGGTGGACAGAACCTAGCGCCAGGGGGCGCCGAGAGAGAGAGAGACAGGGCTGCGGAGAGCTCAGCGCCAAGGGGTGCCGAGAGAGGTGGAGGGCCCAGTGATGACCGAAGTCCAAGCTAAATTAAGGTCTTGGAGGGACAATGAGTGAATTCTATCTGCGAGGCTTGGAGCATGCTAAAGGGGTGGTTTGGAGCCACACATCTGGCTCATAAGGCTGAGGATGTCCTGAGAGGCATTCATTTTGGAGCAGGACCCAAAAGGGGTCCAGGAACTCAAAGGGTTCAGTGTAGTCCATCAGGACCGTACCCAAAATACAACTTGAGGGCAGCCTCCCTATTTACTATAGTACATGAAGATGTGGCAAGCGAGAAAGAGGGTGTCCATTGGGCAGGATTGGCGTGGTTAAAGGTATCTAGGGGTATCACGGTCATCCCTGAGGTCCCCGTCCCATGACATCCTGTTCTATGTGATGCTTTGATGCACGTTTTAGCAAATCTAGGCTGACAGCACATGAAAGTCAAGTTTTGGGCTACGTTTGCATTTGGGTTATAGAGGGAAATGTGTGATCTCTGGGTACAGTCTCTCATTCTCTCACCCCTGTCCTACCCCAGATAAATCTCTGCCAAAGTTGGGCAAATTTTCACATGGATGGTATGCCCTGACACCAAGCCTACCTGTCTACCGAGTTACAAGCCCTTGCTTTAAAATATGGGGGTGATTGTTAAAAGATTGCTAGAGTGTTTGTTTGTTTTTTAACGAGGACAAAATAACATTTTTTTTCCCTTTTGTTCTTGGAAATGGCTAGATTATTTTGTCTGTCTTTAAAAGGAAAAACAAGCTAAAAATAAGTCCAGCTTGAGGCAGATAAAATTTCAGTGCAAACTGATTAAAGTTTTGGCAAAGTTATAAGCACCTGAAAACTGGGTCCTGTAATGGGAAGTATCAGGCAACCTTCATAATAGGCAATTACAGGTGGTTCTGTTTGCGATGTGTCCACACAAATTTACCAACATGTTATATTTCTGAGACTAATGTCTTTGAGGCTCTCCTTAAACAACTGTTTTATAGCTTCTTAATGCTGCTTTTTTTTCAATATACCAAGCACAAGCACGTGTCCACGTATAGTAAGTATGTGCATGTGCTTGTGTATGCACAATATTTGAAACTGCAAGATGCAATGGAAATATTTGCATATGATTAAATATTATTAGCAGCATAGAGAAAAAGATGAAATGCTATTATAACCCATATAATACATACATTTTGTATATGCCTTTAAATACAAAATATTGTTGGAAAAAGATTCAGAACTGCGAACAAGGTATTTTGTTTTATAAACTGCTACTTTTTATTACATTAATTAGTGTGTGTGTGTGTGTGTATCTTCGTATGTAGTGCTATGATGCAAATTTCAAACACACGTAATTCTGTTTTGGGTGTAATAAAATCAATATTCCCAAAACAATTTGAAGTAACTCTTTAAAATGAATCATTTTTTCTGTGCGTCTTGGTTGGGTGTGTATTGGGGGCCCACCCAGGGAATGGATCAGAAGGGATGCTATCCGAAATTTTGCCTGACTGGGGTGTGTCGAGTGATTACATGGCCACTGGAGAGAGGACGACATCTGTTCCTTCATGCCTTGCTGTTTAGTTCATTGGTGGGAGGGGAAGTATAAAGGGACAGAGAGAGGAATCCGTGTTGCAATGCTTGGATAATAATGACTGAGTCTGGCGAGTATGGTTGAAGATCATGTTGGAGGTCCTTTGTTTTGAATTATGCAGGGTAGGGGTTGAAGTACAGGACTGAGCAGGCATGTAGTTGTGAAGAGGGAGTCTGGTGGGGAGAGTTAAATAGAGTAAGGTGGAAAAAACAGTAAAGAAGAGGAAAGAGTACCTACATGAGAAGTAGAAAGAAAGAGAAAATGGATAGAAGAGAGAAGGAAGACCTGGCTTGCACTGAGGAATTTTTAAGCCTAATGAAATTTTGCTGTCCAATCCATGAGGAAAAAGATCT
This sequence comes from Alligator sinensis, assembly GCF_000455745.1. Taxonomy (NCBI): domain Eukaryota; kingdom Metazoa; phylum Chordata; order Crocodylia; family Alligatoridae; genus Alligator; species Alligator sinensis. Next base: position 1,614,625 of record NW_005842144.1, read on the forward strand.
ATGGTAATACAGCATACATACCACTGAAATGCACAGAATTTATTTTCTGTGGTGGGTAACATCACAAGCTAGATTCAGTAAGCGTGCTGCAGTGTTGCGACTTTCAAAGAAATATGGAAGTATAAACCTTCTTCATTTTGCCACATCTAGGGTGACACTAAGTTGGTTAATCAAGTATCGATGTTGGTTAATCAAGTATCCTCAGTATATTGATAGGTTTGGGGGGGGGGGCGTGGCAGGGAAACTTCCTGTGCCCATAATTGGTTATAGGTAGAGGGCTACTCAAACCATGGAGAAACTAATAATTTTCGTGGGGGGGTCATGGCATAAATAGTAAATTGCTTGCATATTTCCTGGATGTGCTCCGGCGGCCCCGCTTCTCAGCACTGATTTGGTGGAGAAGCCCCAGCAGGGGGAGGAGAAATGAGGGGGCAGCCACCATCTTGTCAGCTGTCCTTCATGCCACTCTGCCATCTGGGGTCTTCCAACTCCCCACCAAGTAGGCTGCGAGGCAAGGCTGCAGCAGCAGCAAGGAATGCTAAGTCCCCTACTGGGGAGCCAGCATTTAATTTTATTAAGTTTTTTAAAATTGATTTTTGCAGACAATCTCAAATTACATGGTTTCTGTGGAATCGCAATTTCAGTGGACCCTTAGTTATATGAAATTTTTTGTGGTTTTATTAGAGCAAATTATAATCAGTAATTACCATGTGTGCATTTTTAATGGGTCTGAAAGGTGCCGTCCTTTAGTTGTGAATTACCCATCCCCCAATGCCGACTTTCAACAAGAATCAGAAATGTTTTCTAAAGAAGCCCAGGCTCTAATTTAAATTGATTTCCTCTAGTATGGCTCTTCTCAGCTGCTGTGAATGGGCTTTGAGCATGATTGACATTGCTTTTTTTTTTTAACCTGTTTTCAGATGTTCCCAGTCTCCATTGCTCCAAAAGAAATACCGTTGTAATCTGACATTTTATGGGTGAAGGGAAGCGTTGTCCTAAACCCTATAAATCCCAGTTGTGGTGCAGAATATACAAACACAACTTTCCTGTCCTCTGTAGGCAATTACACGGGGACCTTTGGTCTCTGACATCAGTTTTCACTATATGTAGCACCTAGTTGGGGGGGTTGCAAGGTAGAGAAGTAATTTAATATGGAGGAAATGAGTTTGGCAGCAGTTACTGTAATGCAGTTGTTTTAATAACTCTGGCTCCTCCAGCACAGCAGATTGATTGCTTTTCAGAGTACTTGTTACCAGGGGAAAGTATATGGAAGGCATGTGAGCTGCAAGACTTCAACTTACCACATGCTATTAGATGCTTGGAACCTTACTACTAAAACAATGTGTTTATTAGCAGTATATTGAGCTGGAAGTCCCTGCATTGGTTCGCATCTAATGGCACACTGTATAACAGCTGATAAAGAACAACTGACAATACAGTGAGGAAGCAGGAGGACTTCTGGAACATTTCCCTGCTCAGTTCCCAATATATGGGAGGGAGAAGCCAGAGATGTAAGAACACTACTTGCATATAATCTTGCTTTAAAACTTCTGTTCTGAATTTTAGGTAATTTTAAAGTAAAGATGTCAGTTTTCATTGTTTCATTCAGTTGGGGAAGGAAGAAAATAAAATTAAGTTGAAAAGGTTGGCTGTTCACAAGTCTTGTGGCTATACTACTTTCCTGGGATTTCAGAAGAGACACATTTGAGATGCAGCAAAGAAATTCAGAGTTAACTTTTCCTGCACATGGTGTGAGAGTTTCTTATTATGAAGAGTTCAGAGTTATTTTTTAAAAAGAAATTGCATAAGAGTTTGCACAGTAACTCATGGTGTTTTATGCCCTTTAGTAAAATACAATGCAAGCACAATAACTCGTGTTTTATGCCCTTTCGTAAAATACAATGCAACCAGATGTGCCCCATAGCCTACTAAATGTTACATCAGTTGAAAAAGAAACCTCCATATAAATGGATAAAATTGCATAACTGTCCAGTTGCATTATTTCAGAAAGTGAGGTGAATTTTTTCCCATTGAGACCAGGAACAGCTAATGTTGATATAGTATGGTTGATCAGGCCCAGGAGAATCCTCTAAGTGGAAAGAAGATCATTTACTTAAGCATATGGTCCCATTGATTTGATATTTCTTTTAATATGGTTTCCATAGGAAGTATTTGCTGGCTAGTCTTCTGGTTAAAGCAAGAGTTGGTAGCGGCACATGGGTTCTTTTCCAAACTCTGTAGCAATTCTACGTGGTCATCTCTGGGCTTCAGCTTCATCATATGAAATTAAGATTATTTACAAGAGTACTGAGAGACCTGCAGTAACCATTGGAAGCACTTAATTTGTTGGGAGAAAGCTACTGTAAAAAGGGCAAAATATGTATGTTTATAATATAAAATATGTACTTGTACCTGGACAAGGATCCATGTGTTCTCTCCACTGTTGGGAGGTTGTTTTTAAACCAGAGAAGTATAGTTTCTAATGTTTTGCGTTGCCATACAAATTAGATGCTTTTATCTAAATTACTTGCTGGAAGTCAAAGGAAAGACACACAAGGGTTGCTAGGATGCCCTCATCTTGCACATTCTGGAAACAAAGCTTGCAAAAAAAAACAACAATTTTTTTTAAAGTTAGTTCTTTGTACAAAAGCCATTAAGATGTTGGATTTGTTTTTTCTTTCTTTTTTTTTATTTTGCCAATAATAATGATGATGATGATGGTGATGATGAATATTTAAGACTGAGATGAGTTGTTGATGGTGCATGAGCCATCAGAACATGTTGCTCAGATGGCACATTTTGTTAATTACAGAAGAAATTGTTTGCTGGAAGGGCTTTGTATACACAAAAATTATATGGGACTTTGCTGCACAGATTAAGGAAAACATATCCGATTAATGAGTTGGCCAGCAAATGTATGAAAAGGTGGGATAGAGGGATGCCATGTTTTAGTTGCTCCTTAGCATCTTAGCCCTCATAATAGCAAAGCATTTGAGAATGTTCTTCTCTTTAAGCATGCAGGTAGCTGCACTGCTGTCAGTGCAACTGCTACATAAAGGTAGGCTTGTGCTTAAGGGCCTTAGGTGATAAAAGCCTTTGAGCTAGGACATTGCCTTCACATGTGTTGATTAAAACACCTAGCACAGCGGACACTATTGTAGTATAGCTACTAAATAACTAGACACCATTTATTCTTTGTTTTGAAATGTTAATATGTCTATTGATTCTGACTCTAACCCTGCAAACTTGCAAGTGCGTGTCTGACTGCATGCGAGTAGCCTCACTTACTGGGTGCACATGCTTAAGTCTTTGCAGGTTTGGGACTTTTGAGCAGTGATCCAGATACTATAGCACCATTTCAGCAGCATGTTCTAGGTCCTTTTCAGAAGCAGACCATGTACACAGAGCAGTAGATGTTCACCAGTGGCACAGCAGGTTTGAAAATGCAGGATAATTCTTGTACTATACTTATATTCAGTATTCTGACTTAAGTGTGTGTGTGTGAGAGAGATTGAGAGGTTTATGCATCTATTTCTAGAATTAATATTTAAAGACCTATGGATTCTGGTCTGATGAAATGAGTCATTTAAACCATACCATATATTTCAACACAAAATTACACAGACTAAAATGAAAATCAGTATGACAGGAGGAGCAGATTCTTCTATTTCATGTATATTTGAAAGCTACAGAAGTGGCTGTTAAAGTCAGATGGCACAGACTTGTCAAACCGTTCAAGAAGGAAAATATCATTGTTGGATGGAATTAATTTGCAGCATCTCATTTACCATTTTGAGGTTTTTGTTATGAATTCCCCTCCTATGCAGTCTGAAATGCCAAGTGAGAAAATGTTTCAGAGAAGTAATATAATATATTAAGAAAATGTTATTGATCACAGTATGCTGTTACTGGAAGATGGCTTTTTCTACTGGAACACAAGGGACTTTCTCTTGTTATGATAGGAAAATATATTGTAACATGCAGACAGTATTGTTGTAAAGGTCATAGTATCTTTTGCACTAAATTTCCTTTTGACAATGAGTTTCTCTGCAACAAGCAAAATATCAACAGTCAACAATAAAGAGAACTGGGATTTTAAGTTTAAAAAAAAGGTTGCATATAATAAAGAAGCAGCGTCATAAATGACAGCAGTGAGAATTATTTCCACCATCATTTGGGAGCAGAAATTAGACTAAAAGGCATTACAGTAAAACCCCTTGATGTGCCTATGGACTATTGTGAAATATTGAAGATGGCTTAGAACCAATTTATATGTATTCTTTAATCATATATATGGATATTTATACAACTGCACAAAATCTTCTATCCATAATAAAACAATATAGTCTTCAATACCTTGTTTTAAAATTACTTCTATTTAATAACCTGGCTAGTATAAAAATTAAGCATAAGCTCTTCATTGCACCCAGAAGGCTTACTAGAGGTGGGTGTATGTGATTGAAGACGTGTGTGTGTGTGTGTGTATATATATATATATATATATATATGCTACTGTTTCATAAAGCATGGACTTGCAAGCAATTTCAGTCTGTAATAAGCTGCCTGATGTGTGCAAAATCTTTTAAATATATCTGATTTAAAGAGGGTTCCCACAGAATAACCAATGATGCTGAGCATCTTAACATATCTGTGTCTATCTACAGCCATATTTTACTGTTGCCTCATGCTGGATGTGTCTACATGTGCAGTTAATGTGCCTGAATTTTCTACACAGAAAATTCAGGTGTATTAAACTGGGCCCCACACACATCCGTATGTGCACCTATTGGGAGCAAACTTGTTCCCAACGGGAGCAGTTCAGTTTAGGGCTGCTCCAGCCTTGCTCTGCCCCACTGCAGCAGCCAGCGGGAGCTCCAGGCTCCACTGGGTACCAGTCCTGGGCTGGCAGGGGGCATAGGGGCTGGTCCCAAACTCTGTAAAACGGGGGAGAGCTTTCCCGGCTACCGGGCTGCTGCTTCTCAGCCACATGGAGTCCCTATCTCCACTTAGCTGTAAGGCAGCTGCCTAGCAGCTGGGACCGCTCCCCCAGCCCTGTGGAGATTAGGATCCGTCGCAGCCTACACGTGGCTGGGAGGCAGTGACCCACCAAACCAGGGCAGCTCTCACAGCCCCCCTGTGGCCCTCTGCTGCTTAGGCTGACTGTGAGCAGTTTGGTCCTGGTGAGCATTTACATGTGCACTTTGGCACATTAGTTTAATGCCTGGGTTTCTACAGCCCATTAGTCTAATCTACTGTGTAGTAATTGCTGTGCACATATAGGTGCTGACACTTCACTGTGCATTAGATTAGTCTAATGTGCAGTAAAGTGTCTCTTGTAGACGGAATTGTTGAGTTTTATAATTAGAAGTGCAAAAGTAGTCACATTGCTAATATGCTACTTAACCAACTCCGCAAAAAATGTCATGCAAGACATCATTTCATCAAATGTGTTGTTTGTATACAGTGAGTAATAGCTGTGTGGTGCATTTGAATTTAAACCAAAACCACACACCCACTTCCACTGAGCAAGCATGGGTCTTTTTTGGTAAGCAAAGAAAATAGCATTCTCAATGTTTGTTTGTTTTTTGTCCTGCTTCACCTCCAACACATGCCTCTAGTGGTTTCTTTCATCTCTGCTGCAGTAAATTGTCACTACAATGGATCTGTGGATATCAGCCGGACTGGAAAAATTCATCTCTGGCGCAGCAGCTGAGTACCAAATCATTCACTGTTTCCATATCTAAAAATGACTTCTTTAAGAATGACTTCTGAGCCTAGAATAGATGCCAGTTGTTTTCTCTTGGAATATCATATTAATACTCTTTACTGTTTTTACCACTTTAGAACTATTCCTGAAACTTTTAAAATTAAATTGTCTGGGAGATTTTATTCTTGATACCCCTGCCACAATTCTTAATCCAGATAGTGAAGATTGCTTGCAGGAGTAAAAAAATCTTAGGCTTGTTTATAAGGAGGCAGTCAGCATGAAGAATCTCATGGCATTTTATACCCATGCTCCAGGGGGAGGCACTTTAATTAGAACGGCTCTGAGAGCTGCTTTAATTAAAACGCCCAGATCGTTGCATGTACCGGCGTCTTTGCACTGAAAAATGGTGGTGGGAACACTTTAACTAAAGCTCATCAAACAAGCTTTAGTTAAAGTGCTCCCGAGTCTGCTCTGATGCTCCGTAATTGCAACGCGTTGGAGCAGTCTTGCTGCACGTGTATAGGCACCCTAATTTTTCAGATACCCCTTTTTCCAGGGAGTCTATAAACATTTCCAGTGCTAGCTTTTTTTTTTTTCCTTCTTCTATTGACTTGACTTGGATTACTGTTACAGTCTATTACAACAACAAGCAAGACCTCAAATGTAGGAGCACTGGGGATTTTCCACAAGAATTCTGTATTGACTGTACTTCATCTAAGAACGTGGCCATCACCTCAACTTTCTCATGGTTTTTAAAAAAAACAAGCCTTGGAATTAAATCCAAGTTCATCGATCACACCTGAGACCGAGTCGGTTTCAGTACAAACTGCATTTCAATTTTTCAAGCATTTCATAAAGATTGTAAGTAAGGGATATATGCATTATATTGAAACTACATGGGAATTGTAGGTGGGTGGAATAGGGTTAATTGCATTGGAGTTTCCCCATAGTGCAAGGGGAAAGAGCCATTTCCATTGAGGTTAAACTCTTCCCTAATGTTTCCCATAACAGCAGGTAATTGGGATATCAGTGTACCTATCAATCAACCAACACACCTGCCAGAAGCCAAAAACCACAACCCCTGGGTTGGGACTCTAGTTCACAACTGTCACAGAAGCCACCAGTTGATCATCAGTATCACTTCCTACCCTTCCCAGTAGGCAGTCCTTGGTGGCCACAAATGCAAACAGTAACTAGATGGTGCTTTGCTTTTGAATCCTAATGGATCTTAGTGCAAGGTGAGTTGGCCTAGAACGAGGGTGGGCAAAATACAGCCTGCGGGTTGGAACCAGCCCACCAAATGACTTTATCTGACCCATGGCTGCTCCTCTGATGGAGAATTGTACCTGGCCTGCAGCTGCCCTGGCCTTCAGTGCTTCTCGCCCTTCCCCAGGCCAGACGGCCACAGCATCAACCACTCCCCTCCCTGGCCACCTTGCCCTGTCCAGTCCCCCAGTGTAAGCTCTAAGGCAGGGGGCACTGGGGCTGGGGGACTGGTGAGGCTGTCTGCTCCGACCCTGTGCTCGCTCCCAGTGACTCAAAGCTCAGGTGTGGGTCTCCCCGCTTGCGGGGGAAGGGATGCAGGGGGAAGAGGGCCAGGAGCTGTGGGGTATCTGGGCTGTGGTCCCACATGCCAGTTCACGCTGTGCCATGTGGATACAGCTGGAACAGCTCCTCCCCTACCCCAACTGGCCGGCACGTAACCGAGTTGGGCAGGAGCTGTGCTAGGTGCATCCATGTGGCTCGAGCCAGGGCCCGGGAATACAGCACGACACCAACCCAGCTGCTTGCTGGGGACTCGGGGCAGGGGAAAGGGGTACAAGGAGAAGTGGAGAACAAAGGTTAGGTTCCCCTAACCTTTGTTCTCTCTGCCCAGGGATGGCCAATTATTTGGGCCGGAGGGCCACTTAGGGAGTTTGGGTGAGCTGTCACAGACTGGGTCAGCACCCCGTTTTCCCCTCTGCAACAGCTCACCCAAACTCCCTAAGTGGCCCTCCGGCTCAAATTGCCCACCCCTGGCCTGGAATCAGATCAGCAATTCCAGGAACCCAGACTGCCCAAGATAAATCAACATTTGACACAGCAAGTCTACCCACTCTTTGGGAATTTAACAAAAAATTGCACTAATCTACTTATTCTCCACTGAAGAATTCCTCATGCAAGAAACCTCTTGTGCAAGCACACTTTTGCAGATTAGTGTGACATGGGCAGGAGATGGCTGGCAGCGTGTTATTCTCAGCTGTCCACTTTAAGACTAGGTAGAATTTCATCACATGATATGTCAGAACCTGCTCTATAAACACAGCTGTTCAATGTTTCCTATAAACCTTTTGTGACTGGCTATACAGAACAGTGTTTAAAATACCATTTGAATCAGCTAAATCTGACTAGCACTGTAGATGAACTTTAGTGCATCGTTAGATGTGACTGTAAAAAGATGAATTATTTAAACATAAATGCTTTTAGTTTCCATGTTTCTATGTTCATGGAGTTGAGGGAGTGCAGAAAGGGGAGGGAAAGAAGAAAGCCAGTGGGAGACCACTTTGAGCTACTTAAATCATAGCTAAATTGTTTTGTCTGTTTTTTGGATTAGAGCTTGGTAGATGTTGTAAACATATACATATTTTACACTTTTATATTATTTTGTACTGAATGTGAAAATTCAGCTTTAAGCAGAAAATTAGACAATTTGTAAAGCCATCTTCGGGCTTCTCTGAGAGAGGTTGGTACGGTATAATGATAAGAACCTTTAATTGTTACATGCCAAAGACTGCATTTCTGCTTACTGATATGTGAGCAAAGGCATTTACATTGGGTGTCTCTGAAGAGATACAGTCTTTTAAGCATGCAAAAGGATTTCTAATCTTTCACCGGTTATAGGAATTAAAAAACTGCTTTCTATACAGCCCAGATAAATTGGAAGATGCAGAATCCCTCATCTTTGGCTGCAGTAAAGTTATAGTGGGCGGATCGGAGCAAGATTAGAATCTTCCATTGCTTAGTCATAAGCCAGTCAGAACTGTTTTACATCGCTATGACTGATAAATCTACACAGGCTAAATTTGAATAATGGAATTGCCATTAATATCTAATATAAAAAGATGATTGGTTGTGTATTTGATTTATGAGAAGTCGGAACTAGCGAAGTATGCTGGATGAGCGTGGAGATGTTTGTGCTACTAAGCCTCGAAAAGCGAGGTATAACATGACCTTGTTATGCTCTGTAGATATTTAAAATGGCAAAAACAAAGGTTTATCCTACAGTGAATCCTGCTCGAGTGATTCTGGTACTTTTGGCAATGGCTTTGCATCATTACACAACTGCAGGCCTTCACCATTTAAATCAAGGCTGACAAGTCACCATTTAGCTACTGCCTGATACGGGATTATCAGCTTTGAATCAAAGGATGTACGCAGGCTATAGAGGATAACATTTTCGAATATATTAGGATTTGAAAATATGCAGGTTGTTCTTCATCAGTTCCTAATGCAAGAATGATATTTCTTCCTAATTTATGTGCAAATGGGCTTCCAAAATCTGTTACTCTTCGCTGAGATTTTTGTCAGTTATCTTTCTTCTTTGTCAAATTACTCCTGTTTGCTAATAACTGTTAAATTGCACCTAAGCTCAGCACTTCCTTGATTTATCTTGCCTGCAGTAGCTAAGAGTGACTCTGTGTATCATTTGGCTGCTTTGCAAACATGCTGATCAGAAGATATGCAGGTGTGCATTAATTTTCTGGAATGTTCTGGAAATTATATTTGATTTTTGGAGAATATTTCATTGTTGATCTAAATCGGATGAATTCCTCGGGGATGGAGAGAGGGTTTTGTGGGGGTGGGGGAAGAGTCTAACATAAATACGGCATTCATCATTCTGTGATATTTATCTAAAGGATACAGGAGTTCAATAAACTGTGTTTGGAGCTTGGTTATTTACGTGTTCAGTGTTAGGTGGGTTCTCTGCCGAGTACTTCTATGCTATGACGTGTTTGTGGGAATAAATAAATTGGTGAATTTATCCTTTCCCCTTTGCATTCAAGTGGAGTAGGTTGTAGGGTTGGTTTTGGTGGGGGTCTAATGACATAGGTAATAATTCATGCTGTCTGTTGCATTCCTAGGACAACTTGTTTGTCAGAAGTATATTTTTCATAAGCTTAGGACAAGTTGTTTTTGGAAAAGAAAGTTTCAGTCTCCCCCAAAGTCCTCCCCCCCCCTCCCCTTTCAAACTAAGCTCTGTATTTATAGCAACCTATTTGTAGAAGCAAAAAAGCCCCCCAAAACCTAGTGTCATCTAGTAAACCTTTCATATCCAAGTATCTCTCACCCAGGCTGAACTGACTACATAACTTTTTTGTTATGTTGGAAGAACATGTTTTTAATATTAAGAAAATGCAGACGAATAACTGTATCAATATGCTTCATAGGCTTGAACCAACATGATCCATGCATTCAAATTATAGCAGCTTTATTTAGCGTGAATGAGATGCTACTTACATTCGCAGGTAAAAAATCGACAACTATTAATTTGGCAGAATTATTTATTTCCTACTGATGATACTTTCAGTGTATCTAATCAGAGCGCTCATGAATAGAAATGAAACAATTTAAATAGAGACACTGTACATTGTATGATCTTGTTTTTGCAAACTGTTCCATAATGCAGCGAATAAATTTATCTGTTCTTCTGAAAAGACTTTTGCAAAAATCATACACAGTGCTTTCACCTCTATTTATTTAATATGACTGTTTTATAACTCTTGTAAGTTGGTGATTTCTGCTTCTGCTACAAATTCCTGGGGAAAAAAATTTCATTTTAGGGAAGGAGGGAGGCATAATTATGATACTTTATCTTAAAATGCAGCTGGATGCACCAGGATCACTTTAGTGGAATGAGTGCTAAAAAATCGTTATTAGTCTTGGCTCAAGTCTGGCCAGCACCACCCAGATGTAACCTGCAGACAACATCCTCGGAGTGCCCTTCTCCTCCCACTCCTGTATGAAAAGATGGAGGAATGGGTCTACAAAGTAGTAGATTGCCTTGGAAGGTCCTACAAGTGCCTGCTCAGAGGGTGAGGTGGAAAGTTGGTAGGCTGGGGGAGAAGAGGGGGTGGGCAAGAGGTTAGGATTGTCATTCTCTGTCATCTCCAGACCTCGCCCAAATCCCTGGAAAAGGTTGGGATGGAAGTAATGAGGAAGAAAGCCTTGGGCTTATGACAGCAACAGATGACATAAGGTGGTGTGATGCGTCTCCATTTCCCTTGAGATGCCATGTTGCTGATTGACAAGATTTCTGCATGTTGTTCTCTGCCAAGCATTCACGGTAGTGAAGTTGCAGCCCTTGGAGATGGCCGCTTCCATGCTGAAAACAAAGTAAATCGGGAAATCCTGTTGCTTACTGCTGTAGTTAGAGGTGGTCAAGTTTTACAACATTTAACTTTTCCACAAAATTAATCATTCAGAGTTCAGCCTTAGACTTAGCCTTTTGCTAATGCTGGAACAGCTGTCTGAGCAACTCCTGCTGTAGGCAGAACATGTATAACTAGCACAGTAAAGTTCACTCTGTTCTTACAACTGGGTGGAAAACCCATGGTGCTTTATATTATCTTCCCTTTTAAAAGCACTGTGACATGCAGTTATCCATGCCATGTTAGTCTAGCTCCTGGTAACCAGACTCTCTCTTCCCCTAACCCCAGTATCTTATATTACAGTAATTAATTCCTGGGTATTTCAGTGCAAGTGCTGGCTGCCTGAGCCATTATAGAAACCTCTTTAGGATCCTGCAGTGTGAAAGACAGTATGACTTTAAGGAGATGAAAAATCAGCCTCTCTAATCCTCAGGAAAGGGTTGTGGACAACCCAAGTGAAACCGGCTGCTGCTTTAATATTCCACCTTTTTTTAGACTCTTGGAATTTTAATCCCAAAATGAATTTCAACACTGACATGTGCTTGAAAACTTTTCTGGCAGCCAGAATCTCCTAATCTTTTACATTTCTTACGATTAGCAGTGTTTACTAATCCTAACACCAGACCCAACACCAACTGTTAACCGCACTTCTTGTTTTACAGCTAAACTAATCCTTCTAGCAGTCTGAGACCAGCAATTATATTTATCACTTTGAAATTGTCAACTGTAAGATGTTGTGGCAGTTCTCGGGTTGTTTTTCTTTTTCCTTTTCCTTGTCAGAGGCTGATAAATGCAGCGATTAGTATGAGATTATTTTGTATATGATGAATGCAACAAAAGCGAAAAATAGTCTCTCTTGTATGGAAGGAAGGAGCTCACTTTCTACCTGCATTTATGATTAGTAGCAAGATGTGCTTCTTTGGTGGCAGTCCCCCCACCCCCAACCCACCTATTAATATATCTTTTAGTAAGCTAATGCTATTAGGTTATAAAGGCTGTTTAGTGTACTAGGAAAGATAAGACAGCTGTCAAATCCATCCAGCTCCCAACAAATATCTTTTGATTCTGGCAAATGTTCTGTGCATGTTTGTCCACCCAGCAGCAAAAGAGGTTTTTTTCTTTTCTCAGTCATGTTGAACTACCTAGATGAACTAAGAGTAAAGAAGCTGCTATTATATATCTTCTTTTTTTTTTTGCATGGAAATTTGTGTAGGTGTATAAAATAGCTAAAGGGGCTGTTCTGAATATACATTTGATGAGAGAGAGAGACGTACAGAAAGAGAGAGCACGGCAGAGTCACAGACTGGTGACAGAATGCCATTCTCTTAAATTGTTTTCAAGATGCACCGAAAATAACAGCAAAGAGAAATTAAACCCGGAATAAGGAATTGCATTTCTGTGTAATCAGAGTTGATGTTGCTGGCAGTTTTTCCTGACTGTTTCTTCTGCCTTTGTTGTCAGACGCAACTCTTCCCAAATCAATGTGTAATGTTTTTGTTCCTGGCATAGCAGTGTTACCTCTGATGGCGTTTCAGGTTTTAAAAAGGAGAAAAATGCAAAGCTGTCTGCAGATCAAAATGAAGGTTGGGACTGAAATTCATTCTTGTTTTTAATCAGCTTTCCAACATGTAGTACTGTTTAAACACACAGTGACCTTAACTTGTTGCTACCAGCACAGGGTCCCTAGTGGGAAGAACGGGACATTGGACACTAAATCTCTACGTTAGTATCTCTGTTTTGAGCCACAGTTTGCAGTGCATGCTGTCATCTGAAAATCAGTTAAAGCGTTCAACTGCCCACAGATGTTGGGTGTCCATCTGTGGGTACCCAAAATTGGGTCATTTTATTTTCCCCTACACGGGTTTTGAGCACTTGAAGTTTCTTTAGAAAAGTTCTGGGGTCTCCTGTTTCTGAAAAACAGGCCAGAGTTACCGCATCTTGAGCACACAGTCATGATAGCCCATTTCTCTCCCAAACCAAGCATGCATGCACACCTCCCTGCCCTCCTATAATATGTCTCTGTGTTCCCCTTTCCTCTATAAAGGCTCAGTGTAGAGTTCAGAGGAGATGGGGCACCTGAGTAGTTATCCAAGGTTCCTGATGGGGTCGCACAAGAATGGAAAAAAATTTAGTAAATACGAACTTTCAGATCTGATCACTCCGGAAATCTGCACTGGAGAAGTCACAGTAGCCTGTGCTAAGATGGAACTGCCATGCTGTTTAGTTAGTTCATTGCGCACGGTTTGTTTTTTGCATTTTTTTTTTTTTTTTTTAAGTCGCTCTTACAGATCAGCTTTTTCAGAGGTTGAAAGGTACGGCGTGCTGCAGCTCAGAATCCAACTTCAGTCAGCCTCCTACAGAGGAGAACCTGCGGCTCTGTCTGGCCCTTGGTAGAAGCTCGGCAGGGGGTGGGGGCAATGAACCCTCTTACTACCCTGAATAGCAAGCAGTTGCAGCTGTGAAAGGAGAAGATGAAGTGAGAGCTGAGCTGGGGAAACTGTAACTTTAGAACCAGGATTAACTCTCCATCTAGACAAGCCTCCTTAGTTGCTGTGTGTGCAGTATGCAGGATGGCATAGAAATGAGGTGCTAGTATCCCACCTGTTGGTGGAAGAGACACGAACGTTCAGAGTCCTAACGCTGAAATATTTACTGTGTGTGTCAGCGGAAGAGGACTTTTAAATAATTTAACTTGGGATTTAACCCCCAAAAGAGGGAAGGACAAGGAAGCGACTGTGAAGGTTGAAAGTCAGGATTAAAACCTGTCTGCTTCCCATCCTTCACTTCACAAAGGGGGTAAATTCTAGTATACAACTGAAAACAACAATGGAGGGGAGAACAAATTGCTAAAAAGGCAGAATAATTCTGAGAAAACACATCGCATGGTAGGGTCAAAGTTTCAGAACCCCTAAATCTCATTTGGTTTCTGAGACCTAAATTCCTATGTGACTTACGTGCTTTTGAAATAATTTCCCTTAATCTTTTCTTGCTCAGGTTCCCCAAGACTCTTGGATAGCTTAAATAAGATTGAAAGCATCTCTGCCCATGCTATCTTATTTTCTCTGCATTCATTGTTTCATCCAGGTGTTTTACACACTGCATAGCACCTATGTAGAGTATAGAAAAAGAGCTCTAGATTCTGAAGATGAAAGGGAAAACCTACTTATCAAGCATTTCTCTACTTTAACAAAGTGGGAATATCTGTTCCTTTGAAGTCTCACAACAGAAAATCATGTTGACACTTGATTAATATAAAAGAAATTGGTTCTTCCATTACCTTCCTCTTTCAGCCCCAGCTTTGAGTTCCAACTACACAACATGCATGTCGGGCTGATGCACCCATTACTGTGCTCCTGCTTTTATCCATCTGGTGAGAAATTATTTTCTACAATATATACTGTAAAAATCAATATTATGGTGGATAGGGACGAGAAGGCCTAATACAGGCTAATGCCTAAAGATCTGTGATGCATTAGTTACAGGTTTGCACATTTGTTGGGAAGAAGGCTAACAACATACTTGGCTGCATTCGTAGGAGTGTCACCAGCAGATTGAGAGAAGTGATTCTTCTCCTCTATTTGGCACTGGTGAGGCCACATCTGGAGTAATGTGTTCAGTTTTTGGTTCTCCACTCCCCACTACAGAAAGGATGTGGAAAAATTGAAGAGAGTCCAGAAGAGGGCAACAGAAATGGTTAGGGGACTGGGGGACATGACTTGTGAGGACAGGCTGAAGGAACTAGGCTTATTTAGTTTGGAGTAGAGAAGACTGAGAAGGGATTTAATAGCAGCCTTCAACTACCTGAAGGGGGGTTCAAAAGAAGATGAAGCTGGACTGTTCTCAGTGGTGACAGGTGACAGAACAAGGAGCAATGGTTTCAAGTTGCAGCTAGGGAAGTTTAGGTTAGATATTAAAAATAACTTTCTGATGAGAAGGGTAGCAAAACACTGGAACAGGATGCCCAGAGGTGGTGGCAGGGAGTTGGACTAGATCCTGAGGTCCTTCTTCCAACCATAATTCTCTATGATTCTTTGATTTATCTCTGCATTGGATTTGATCTTAGTCTGCTACAAATTTTGGCTCTGTTACTTATATACATGCTGGGTTTTTTATGGTAATTTAAATGGATACAATTGATCACAGTTGACCGGGTCAATCAATGTTGATATTACAAAGCAATGAGTGGACATAGCTGTAGACAACACTTGTTTAAGGAAATGTTACATGTGGTGACAGTTCAAAGGCTTATATCCCTTATTGCAAGAACTTCATTCTTCTTGCCCCACAAATAACTTGTTCAGTATTTTGCTAACTTGACAATTGACAATCTACAGCCATTATGTACCAGGGCTCCTACCAATGGCAGTAACATTACTACTGCAGGGTAAAGATAAAAGGGAAAAAGATAGTGATAAAAAGCTTAGCTGTTGGGGGAAGGAGGCTGAGTTTAACAGGAATCAGGATTCCTCAAATGCAGAACATTTAGGATCCATTCTTGTGAACCTCGGGCACAAAATAACAATTTTGAGTCATTGCATTTCTTGGCAAAGTTCAACCTGAAATGTATTTATCTACCAAATGTATGTTCACCTTATCAGTATGATTTGGGTGTTTGTATTGCTGCAGGAGCCAGTGTAGACATCTGAACACTGATGCATAACTTGGAAAGTGCATAGGTATGCAAGCAGAGTTTTAGCTTCTAGAAACCTAGGGACTCATTGTACCAGCCCAAAAATCTATTTCAAGGTCTGTCAGCTTTGAGGATTCAACGAGCTGCCAATGTCTCCGTTTTAAACACGGCCATGAAAATAATTGTGAATGATTAATTTTAATTATAGCTGGCTAACAGTAGATCTTTGAATAATGATGTGTGGATGGATTTCAAATAAAATATGTCTAAGACCTGTCTGAAGTAGGGGTTCTCAAGCTTCCAGTGTGGACTGTGCTATTTTAGGAGGATGTCTCGCACACCTACCTTTCCTGTCATTCATAATCACTTCACACTCTTGTGGCAGCTACAGCAATTGCCTATATGGAGAGAAGTGTCAGAGAGTGCTTTATAGAGTCTTAGCATTTTGAACTTTTTGAAAAAATAATCCTACTGGTGACTTCAGCTCTTTTTAAGGCCCTCTTCTCAGTTGTTTGATTTCTGTGGCCTGCAAACATGCAGAGAGAGCACCCTGTAACCAGCCATAGACAAAATTTAGCAGCCCCCAGGTCTGAAATATTCTAATCACCAAAGAAATCTGCTCTTAGATAGTATACTTCTAATACTTAAAATCTTGAAGTACAGTCTAACCACCACTCTGCTTATATCTAAGTGCCCACCAATATTTAATGCATTTATCCTCACTTCACCCCCATGAATCACAGAACGGCTGTCCCCCATGTTGTAAAGATGGGAAACCAAGGTAAAGAGAATAAAACTCCTGTTTTTCAAAGGTACTCTGTGTGTGTGTGTGTGTGTGTGTGTGTGTGTGTGTGTGTGCGCGCGCGAGCGTGAAAGTATAGATGAGAGCATAGTGGGATTTTCAAAGGTGCCTAACTCCTATTGGCTTCAAGCGACTGGACCAGAGTCACAAAGGATATTTGTGGAAGAGTAGGAAGGGTTCCCCACAACTCCCACAACTGAGACTAGCTGTCTTGCCACTGAACCATCCTTCTCCCGAGCAGTTGCGCACAGATTTTATTCTGTGTTTAAAATGGGGTATTCAGTGAGAGGCAGTATTATCTAATAGGACATTGCCCCAATCCTGACCCACTAAAATCAAGGAGTCGTCTTAAATTATTTAGAACTAGTATTATACCCCTGGATTGTATGCCCAATCCTTCCACTGAGCTCCTGTGTGATCTTGGGCAGATCATATGATCTCTCAGGACCTCCATTTCCCCACATCACCTTTTGTCTTAACTATTTAGTTTGTAAGGTCTCTGAGGGAGGTCCCATTTCTTACTATCCTTTTGTACAGTACCCCATCTGCTTGGACAAGGCCACATGGGGCCAAAATGTCGAGTGTTCAGGTATAAAGTCATATGCAACACCAAAACTCCCTTGTCTTGAAATGTCAGCGTGCTCACACAGGTATGTAATCTCAGCACTTGAACCGTCATTTGGTCCAGATCTGTAGTACTAATAATCAAATCTAGATCAATGGGGTGGAAATTTTGTTTTTCATTCACAATATAAGGAATATTGCCAAAGTCCAAAGTCACTTCAGGTGAGCCTCATGTGAGAAACTCTTTGTTTCTGAAGAGAGATTTAGAGGCCAAAACTTTGGAACTGAAATGCTTTGCTCAATATGGCCCTAAATAATAGCACTTATTGCAAATTGTTATGGTATCTAGATAACCAGGCTCCATCAAGACTGGTGTTCAGATATTTATAGATTTACCCTTCCTATGCCTATCTGTGAAGTAGGGAGTTATTGTTCCCCAGGAAGTTTATGGGGAGAGAGCAGACAGCCAGGGAATAGATAGCACCACTGCATTGCAGCCTCGTGCTTTAACCCTAAGATCACTGCTCCTTTCCCAGCATACTGCGAAGGCAGGTTCCACTGCTCTGCTGATTGTGCTCATGTTAGCAGAACCATAACACTTGCCATTTCATAGCCACTAGTTGCCAGCTGCCTTCAGAATAGGAAACAACTCTGGAATATTAGATGCTGCCGCATGGACAGAGTTGGAAAATGTCAACTTTCTAATGGCTGTTACTATGAGATTCATTTATTCTTCCTTCCTTTAACTACAATGCACAGGAAGAAGCAGGATATAATGACCATAAGAGAACTGGCAAGCTGCCATCATAATTATCTGTAGAAGTATCCTTTTGCCAGGATAATAATCCTCTGACAATATAATAATCCTCTGGACCCTCTTTAATTCAATTAACCAAAACAATAAACAATAGGAAAATTGTATTGGGAGTCTAACGTTAATACAACTGATGCATTGTCTTGGTGGAAGTTGAACATACACGTTTTGTCAGTCCTTGTTTTAACTGTTTTTGCCCTAAGTATGTACATTGATTTGAGCAGCATTTTCTTTTCAGTAGTATTCTTCCTTCTTTTATCTTTCTAAAAGAGCAAGCACCTTTCTTCCATGGGTCTTTTATCTGAAGTTGTTCCTGTTTTTCTTCCTTTCTTTTATCCTCTCTCTCTTTCTCTCTCATTTATATACATATATATTGTTCTTATGAATTGCTAAAATAATAATTGGTCAATAGAAAACTTGTGTTTAGTTATTTTTTGGCATTTTTGGTTCTTTTTCTTTATCCCTTATTTTATTTGCTCTTTCAAATGTGAATACAATTTTACTTTTCTCCACTGTTTCACAAAATCTGTCTTAGTATTTACCACAATGCCCATTACTTACTATGTGCCTCTTCTTTTTCTTTTTCTTGTTTCACTTTTTCTCCTTTCTTTAAAGTAATACAGAGATCAAAATACATGCATACAGAACAAGAGATAAGAAACGGAACAAATCATAAAAGAGAAAGGAAAAAATACATTATAAGTAATGTCAGAGTTTGATTCTTTTGTCTGTCTTTAGGCTTTCCAGGCATAGTGATGTCTGGTGTTACTCATTGCATAACCTATAATTCTGTGGTTATTCAAACAATTTTTTACAGCATGCTGTATGGAATGAAAGTTAAGTAAACAGTCTTTGCAGCATGTATCTTTGGAAATCAAACATATATTTGGTACAGAAGGAATAGAAGCATTAAAAGGAATTGGAATTATCATTCCTAACCAGCTTAACTTCCCAGTTTAGTGTTGATCATGAGGGATGGTTACATCCTGCTTTAACTGTGCGGGCCGTATCAAAAACAAACCATTTAAACTGAACACCAAATCACTTAAAAGAACTTGCAGTGTGGAACGGGATGTGGGTTGTGTACCTGTGAAAATGGATAGCTGGTCTGGAAGTATCTTTTTGTCCTTTTACAGGGGCCAAAGAATAGGGTGTGATCAGGGTCTTCTTTCCCATCCTTAATGGGATTCAGTTAAAGAGCCTTTACCAAGTCCTATAACCTGCCAGCCTGTGTGGAGGGGTTTGCATTTCTGCATAGCTTAAAGAATGTCACTGATGCCTGGAGTAACGGGAAATCCTGGGAGAGCAGGAAATTTGGGGAGAAACTTGAAGAACGACCTGGGAAAAGGTGAGTTTCTACTAGTATTTAAACCAGCTGCTGAAAAAACAAGTATAATAATTTAAAGTGCGTTGTCCAGTGCAAGTGCCGTAAACCACCAGACCTCCCCTTCAGGTGGTATGGGAGGGGGAGAAAGATCTCTGGTGTGAGGATGAAATCAACCCTTCAACTGTTTGTCTTTGCTCATCTGGAAGAAAAAGGAGATGCAGCATTGTGTGCACAGACATTAGGATTTGCCTTAAATGGAAAGTTTTTTGAAAGAGCAGACTTTAAGCAATAAATGTTATTATTTATTCATCTTTATAGCATGAGTTGATCACGAGTTTCTAAGATGGGTAATTTGCGCAGGATCCACCTCATGCGAGACATATGGCACTGTGACTTTTTCGGTGCAAAAACGAGCAATAGATCTCCCCCTCTTTCTCCGAAGTGGCAATTCCTTTTGAAACGACCTTATCACTATCGGTCCTTCGGACCAATGAAAAGTACAGTTGAGGTATTACTGAACTAAGGTCCTGCCTCTCTGAGCTAAGGGCAAGCTTAGATGGAAAAAATGTTCCCTTCATTTAGAGCCATCTGCCTGGCAGTGCCAGTATCCTGTGGTATGTGATGCTCTTGGTTGATGCATCTTAAGAGTATAACCTTGAAGGTCTCTGTCCCCTTTTATTTTATATAATTTTTAACTGATGAAATATATGAGCCCTTCATGATGCTGTGCCTGGTATGGGGATCAGCTGCTTTCATGAGTCTCTGGTTCAAAGTAGAAAACAGGAGGAAAAACCCTCCCACCAGACTCATGAAAAATCAGGAGCTCCACAAGGGGTCCTTCACAGAACTGGTCCAAAATGATGAATAGCAGCCCTGTGAGCCTTGCTGTGCTGCTGCAACCCTGTGTTTCAGTCATGTGAGTCGGCCACATATGGGTCATTCCTTGGCCGTTCCTCTGGGTCAGTCAGTTATCCCTTTGGATCTTCATGAACTAACGCTGAAGTAGTAATTGGACTTAAAACTGGAAGCTCATTTCTTGCAAACCCCAAACAACCATCAGAGGATAATTAGTTACTGTAATACTAATCTCTGCTGATTTTTTTTTTAAAGGTTATTTTTAATAACTGGCTCACTCATTAATATGAATATAGTTACCATAGATGAATTTATGTAGGAGCTTTCATTTATAAGCTAGGCATCAGGATTTTGCATGCATGCACACCTAAGGCCATCTCTGCTGCTGCCTTCTCACATGGCCAGCTCTCCTCCTTGCCCGCTTCCCACACTGAATTGTCCCCAGAGGGGCATGTCAAGGGAAGGAGGCATTTCTGCTTCCAAATCCTCAGTACTTGCATCTTCTTCCTTTTGTCAGTGCTTGCACCTTCATTCTTCAAACTCTGTCAAACTCCTTTTTCCTCCTGTTCCATTCCATGCTTCTGTAATCTGCGGCTCACTCAACTCTTCTCTACCCATTTTCCTCTCGGATTTTGCCACTTGGCTCTGCTTCTCCACCGTGTTGTAACGCCCTACCTTCCTGTTTTGACAACTTCAGGTTTTGCTCCCCTGGCCTCCCTTTTGTGTGGTCTGCTATGCTGTTCAGTTTAGAACTTCCTATCTATATTGGATGTTTGAGCTGTATCATTGGGTATGACTGGATCTTGAAAAGGTTTCCATATGGGCAGGTCTCTGTAATTGATTAATGATCTCTTGATTTCATTTAGAATCAACTTGGGCTTATGACTCGCCCTGCTTCAATCCTTCGGCAGCTTTGGGACCTAAAATGTGTAATCCACTAGAGCAAGAACCAGTCGCAGTAACAATATTGCGTATAAAAGGGTAGACTGGTTTCCAGACATACTCCAGCGGTGAAAGGGAGGCCTGCTTATCATGCATGCCATTGGGTTTCTTCCTTGCCATGCCTATCCCTTTTTCCTCCTGCCCCCCAAAAACTGTGTTAGGAGGCTTAATTTTCTAATTGTCCAATGAGCCACCTAAGGTTTAGCGGGTACAGGTATGTTCATTGATCTTGCAATTAGCTCAACACTGGAAGACTCCCATTGACTTCACTGAGCAGTGGGGACAGGGAGGGCACAAAAGTGTGTCAATAACTGGAAGCCTGAGTCTCGAATTGTTTCCTTCTATACTAAAATGCTGTTTCCCTTAGCTGTCCTGCAAGTATTAGCAGTGTTGCCAGCTTCTCACCTTTTTTTATTTGGTGTTTATCAGGAGCCCAAACTGATGGAGTACCATACCTATGTTAGAGCCTCAAGCTTTTGGGGTTTTTTAAAGAAAAGAATACAAGTTTCTAGCCTTCAGATGTGGAGAAAAAGATCAGATATGTGGCAAAAACAGCCACGTGAAGGAAAATTTTAAAAAATATTTGTTCATTTTTTGATTAATTTTTTTTAAAGCTTGTCTCATGATTTAGGCATTTAAAAATCACGTGTTTTGGATGATTGGAATTTCCAATACTGTTACTGTTTTGCTTTGAAGTTTTTTTTTTTTTTAATAATCTTTCTCCCTCTTTGTTTGTCCTTTTGTTCCACTCGGTTTCACTTGTGTAATATACACTGATGTGCAGCTATTATAAATCATGCTGTTTTACAGAGTTCTTTGTTATATGCATTATTGTACACCTCATAAAAGCAAGTCTTCTGATCACCCCAACCCACCCCTTCTTTTACATAACTTTGAAATAGACTCCACGTAGATCAGAAAATGTGCTTTTGTCAGATAAGATCAGTATAATTTTGTAAATTAAGGTGGGGGAATGTTCTTTTTTTTTTTAATGAAGGAAATGAAATATGGAAAAGTCTTTTCATTAATGAACCATTTCAGTAATAAGATTGTGATGCACATGTATGCCTCGTCTCTACATAATATTGTTTTTAATGCAATGGATTTCAGCTGAGAAGCTTACATTTCCTGACTTTTTTTTGTTTGACACTTGGAACCAGTGACATTTAACACTAGGTTATTTATTTGATTGAATTTTCTCACTATCTGTATTTTCCTGTGCTCAGGTTTCAAGGACAATGCAAGCTCATAATTTGACTTTTGAAATAAACTTACGGTAAAGAAATTACTTTTCTAATTTAGCTACTGAGTAGGTTAAATGTTGATTACATGCCCAAATTGTTCCACTGAATTCAGCTGATGTTTTGTGCTGTGAGTAACTTAGGACTTTATGTAGCTCAGAATATGTTTTGTTGCCATTGTTTTAATTATGCAGCCTCTTGACTTCAAAGCTGTTTTAAGGCATCCTCTTTATTTTCCTCCTTTGATTCCTGCTATCACCCTGAAGGTCAATACTGCCTACTTGTGAATTTTGCTCCTTGAGGGATGCTGGAAGGCAGGGCTGCCAGCTGTCCCTAAATTTATGGAAAATCCATAAAAAGTAATTAAAGAAATGCTATTTATGCTTATCCATAAAGAAAAGTAGAGCTGGCTGTAAAAAAACTTAAACTGAGCTTGATTGAAGACCCATCATGGAATGAGAAGAGGCGGAAGCAGTGGTGGACACGTAGAGCAGCACCACCTTGTGTCTGAGCTGGAGAACAGCTCAGCATCTTTCAGGGAGCTCCCTGATAGGGCTTTGTGGCCCACAGGGGTCTCTAACCCTTCCCCTAGCACAGGGTGCCTCTGTATCACACCACCTATCTGTAATGGCTGCTTGACTCAAAGGTAGGCATGGCCCTTGGCAGGACAGGGAGGGAGGAAGATTAAAAAAAAAACATATTTTCCCCATTTTTAGGGTAGTGGTCAAGCCAGATTCAGAAAATTGGGGTTAAGCCACTAAATCTGAATATGGCCCTTGTTACTGCTGTCCAGGAGGGTCACATTTACTACTTGCATCTTCCCTTACTCTTCAAGAGCGTTTAGACACTGCACTATGATGTAGAGAGTCAAAGTAGCTTTTAAGCTAGTGATTTCAGCTGCTGGTCACAGTTCAGTTGTGACACCACGAAGCACAGCACAAGTTTGCTTTGCCCTGCTTCTAGGCCTAATTGACACTTGCTGTGAGTGCAGTGTAGACATACCTAGTCTCTCACGCCAGTAACACATCCAAGACCCTTGTCTATGCTTGGGTACCATTTGATATTGTGCACTTTAAGATCCCATTTATCCTGGGGGAATTTACAGTACTGCCTGTTGGTAACTAACCTGTCAACGTAATGTCATAGTGACCTCTATAATACAGCCAACTCTTACATGTAGCACCTTATCAGCATCTGGGACCTAAATTAGGAATCCATTTTCTTTCAAGACACCACTTTACAATGCGGTGTAACTTTAGTATAAGTTGGCATGAATGGGAGGTAAGTTTGTACCTATAGTTAAGGGTGTACAAGTGCTTTCCTGCATCTGAACCACAATGATACAAAAATATCAGAGAATGAAGCAAATGGGGGAAGGAGAAATTTAATTAGGCAGGCTGAAATTATCCAGGAATTCCGGTACAAAAAATAAGAATTGACCCCACAATGCCCTCTTCAACCTCACAGAAGTGCCAAGGGATCTCTCTTCAACAGAACTGTGCAGAATCTGAGGTCTCTGTCCAGTCCCCAGGCTGGAAACCTGGTTCAGTATTGCTTGAAAAGGGAAATGAAAGCAGGAGAGCCAGGAGCACCAACTCCTATAGCTCATAGACTGGTTATGTAGCTGTTCTGTTTTTTCGAGGAGCTGAACCACGTCAGCCCTGCTTAGCTTGGGAGATGTGATGATCTCTCAGCATGTGGTGGCATTGCCACAAGGCAAACCATTCCCAAACCTGGCTCTCTCCCTCTTGCAGGACAATACACTCTTTTCATGCTGCTGTACAGTGGCTTTTAGTTGCTGTTTTAATTAATATCCCCCTTGTACATAAACATGCAGTACTGCTGTTTTTCTGGTATAAGATACCAGTTTGTGTGATAAATTATTTTGACAGCTAACTTTTCCGTAACAGTGGGGAGACTAGTGAAGAGTTACTGTCTAGACCTACTTCCAGAACTATTATGGTGAGAGAGAATAATTTTACAGGAGAAGTTCCCATTTCCAAGACCTATTTGTACATTCCGACTCCTCTCTGTATAATAGGATTACACATTTCTTATCACAACCACAAACTGGATGCATGCCAGCCATAAACTGTGCATAGTGTAACAGTGTGATTGCAGGCAATTTTTTCCCCCCCTCGCTCTTTCTCTCTCTCTTCTGTATTCTGGGTTAAGAAAAACTATCATATTAGACACAGCCCCACATATGATAGCCTATCACTTAAAATATCACTATGGATTGGTGTTTATAAGCAAAACATTTCTGCCCCTGGAAACTATAATTACAGATAAAAACTGTGCCATAAGCAGGACAGAAAGCCTTACTCTGACAGCTTAAATGTGTCCTTGGCCTATTTATTCTAATTTGGAGGGGGGAGGAGGGGAATTTAGGGTTATGTTGCCCTATGGGGGAGCTTCAGGAACTGATCCAGTTAATGTCAAAGCAGTGCATGGCCATAATTTATATGTGATGATTATTTTAGATAAGATTGATACGTTGCACAATCTGCAATCAGACGGTATAGTGATGGCCACAATATTAATGTCTGTGCTTAATCATCAATATTGTGGCTTACACTAAAATAAAATTTAAAAAAAGAAGAAAGAAAGAAATCCATAGGCCTCAACACTGATTAGCTGAATTAGCCTTTCGCAGAGCTGAAATTGGCCATCCCTCTGATGTGTTTCTAAGTCTACCATTGTACCAGAAGCTTCCCATTTTCATATTTGGTAATGTTCTGCCTTTGTATTTCAAGAAATTGTTTCCCATCTGTGGCCTGCCAATTGTGTATGGATGCATGGCTGGGAAAACAGATCAGATTATAGGGTTTGTTTTGTTATGGCACATTTTCCTTTTATTTAGTGGATTTTATTTAACTGGAAGGAGATTTCTTTGTTTTACTAAGTATTGATTGCATGGTTATTTAATGTTAATGGGAGCTGTAAGCACCTAATAAATGCCTTAAAAAGGGATTACATAATGGGGCAACGAAGAAGCCTTACTTGTGCAATATATATCGTTCCTTTTCTGTTAGGGCTGCTTAACTGCAGTTGTTACGCTCGTGATTTGAATATTATTTCCTTGATTAGTTTTGACGTGGATATTTGATGCTAGCCAAGACATACTATGGATTACCTCTTCTAGGAGGTCTGTGAGATGGAAAGCTGCCATACAGCAGTGTCTGATTAAAGAACATTAATGCACTTGGCTGAAATAGTTCTTTCTGGCATAGGCAGTGTATGCTGGAGTAGGCTGTTTAAGCTTGTTAGGAACTCAAATGTTGTACTAGTTGGGACTTCAGATAGCCTGCAGTGGCCTTAAGGACTTGTCCACCACAAGCAGACTTGGTGTGATCCTCCCTTCATTTTTCAGCTGTGGGCTAAAGAGTTGTAATACACTGTCACTGGGAAAAACCACTTACGGTTCTACCTGGAGGCTTTTCCTAGTACCCAACAGGGCTGTTTTCCAGCAGACCAAGGTGGACTGACCAGTGAACAGCACTGTGAATTTTGCTTTCTTTCTTGAGCCTGGGAAGTATAAATTTGTATGTCATTTGACACACTCAATCCCTAAAATCAATTCTTACAGTCTGAAATAGAAGATCGCGGGACAACAGTTAGACAACATCATCCTCTTTGACCCTTAACCTTACAAACTTTACAGGAGAGGTAAGTATATCTTACCTAAAATACATAAAAGTATATGTATTCTTTTTTTCAATGGCCTTAATCTTGTAAGAACAAAGATTTCGAATTTCACTTTTTGACTACCTCAGATGCAATGTCTTTAGGCCCTTCACCTCTTAAGAAATGAATCCTTATCTTCCTGAAGCAATTGTTTGCATTCAGTTGAACTATTGGAGTATGGCCTCTTCACATTTGGAAACCAACCTGTATGAATGTTACCCAGGGAGGGGCTTAAGTGCAATGTTCCCATATGATGTACAAGTAAAATGCCAAGCTAAGGGAAAGGACTACTTCATTAAGAGAACTTGCTTCAGTTCAGAAAGAGTGCTGCTTATTTCCTCTATTACAAAAGTCAGAGAATGAATGAATAGTATAAACTAAGCATAGGTCATTGCAGAAGAAACCTGGCAAAATGGACGCGTAGAAATAACCATACCAGTATTGTCAACTTGGATCCCAACAAAAGAGTGAAAATTCCTTTCTCGATACATTTGTATAAATTATTGGAGTAGTGTAGACTGGCTTAAAGTCAAAGCCCTGTTCATTACAAAATCTATTTCTGGAACACCAAGTGCCCGTTTGAGTGATTTGGAGCAGTTTGGTAAGTGTGTGAAATTCTCATAACATACATGTGAGGTTTCACTAAATTTTTAACATGTCAGGCCCTAATTATGCACTGTTGGGTCTATGCATGTCAGATATAAATGCAGCTATGGTTATTTCAATATCTGATCTTAAAGACAGAGATAAGTGTAAGATGCAGAGAAATATGCAAAATTTGTAAAAATGGTCCATTGAAAAGCAGCAAAACTCACACCTGTTTATTTTGGTGTCTGATTTCATTCCTTTATTCCTTTTCATTCCTTCATTTCAAAACCAAGGAAATTCAATGTAGAAAACCATTAATGCCACATTATGGTTGTGAATTTAATGTACAAAAGCCAGGACATTCAGAGTTACTGTTCCCACAGTAACTATAACTCTGTCAAACCAAACGTATGTTAAAGCGTAAATTTCTCAGCCTATACAGCAGTACAAATTCTGCATATGCGTAAGGGGGTTGAGTTACAATTGTTATGGGAATTACAGCTTTGTTTCCTGACTTGTGCATTTAAATTCTCAATTTTAACATTCCATTAACTTGCTTTTTTTTTTGGTTAATCTATGCTATGTTCTCTCTATTTTACTTTTATCTGAAAAAAATAACTATAATGCATTGAAAGTCAAAGATGTAAAGAGGAAAACAATCAAATTAAAAGGATTTTTGTGAGTGGTGTCTTTTATTGGACCAACTGTTATCTCCCACAGAAATCCTTGCCTCTCACATATTTCCTGGACCATTACAGCTACATCATACCTACAACAGCTACCACAATCAAATTGAAATATATCTCATCTTTCTGATAGATCTGCTGCTACTTCATTAAGGGCCAAATTGTAGGCCATTGACGTTAATGGTAAAACTGTCTTAGCGGAAACTAATGATGGGCCGTTGAAGAGCCATGGTTTATGTGGTGCAAGGCAGCGCCTTGTGAGAACCTGCCACATGAGCTAATGACCTGAAAGCAAAATAAATGTACCAGTGAAGTGATGTGCATTTAAGCCTTAAGGAGCACAGCTTATTTGCCTGTGTGCAGTCCTGCAGTAATGCAGCTATACTTAGGGTGACTGTAAGTCCCTGTTTGGCTGGGACACTGCAGGAGCCCATTCGGTCAAAAGTCCTGGGCCAGAGTCAGGTGGAGAGGCAGAGTGGCACGGTGCACCAGGCCAGCACTGCTGCTCCTGTGCGGAAACAAGGACATGTCACGTGCAGGCCGGGTGGCGCCTGCTCCAGTCCGCCTGCCTTGCTCCTGCACAGGAGCAGCGGTGCCTGCTTGGCCGCCTGCCTGGCGCACCGTACTGCACCGCCTCCCTGCTGTCCTCTGGTCTGGGACTTTTAACCAACCGGCTGGGACTGGGCTATAGAATCGTGAAGTGTCCTGGCCAACCTATGGTCATCCTAGCTATATTGGGTCCTAGCTATACTATACCATGTCTTAGATATACTGAGATGTATGGTCACTCTAGCTATAACTTCCAGTTCTGCAGTGTAACAGTATGATGCAACCATTGTCCTGTAAAGGCATCTCCACTATGAGGGAGAAGGAAGGGGCTTTCTGCAACAGAACTATTATGTATATGGAAAGCTGGTTGCTCCCCAGCTCTTCC
>NW_005842144.1:1642840-1656246 GCF_000455745.1 Alligator sinensis
GAGCTAGGAGATGAGCTGGAACCAACAAAGCTGTTATGTGAATCCTGACTCTGGAGGGCTGTGACTGTTCCTCTCTTCCTGGTCCCTTTGCATTTTCACTGCAGGCTTCTTGTAGCAACCTAGCCTAAGCTGGAGCATCTGTGCTGTGATAAAACACTCAAATTGCTGTACTTTCCCCTGGCCGCTCTGCTGTTCTACTTGCTTATGGGGCTGCTCCAGGTACTGAGGCCACCTCACATTTTGCAGCTCTACAGGAAACTGAGTCTCTGAGAATATTTTTGCAACATGTTTGTCTGTCCTTTCCAGGCGCTTGGATGGAAGTGGTGTTTACCTAGCAACTCAGGAAAGTAAATTGCTTCCAGCTTGGCATACCCCAGATTTGTCTGCAGCCGTTGTTGCATGCAGACGTTTATTTATATTGGAAGAAATTTCTTCCAGTGGAAAAAAATAGCAAGGGAACTGGACTGTGATGTTCTTCCAGTGATTCTCCCAGTAGAAAGTGAAGGTATGGTTGTGGCCGTTGTTACAGCTGGTGACAAGGCCTGGATCCAACTCTGTGCAGTGACCTGTGACAGCGGTTGGCTGTAATGCCACTCATCTTCACACGGTGCACCGTGGAAGATACTCAGGTAGGGGTAATCAGTAATGAAGAAGCACTGGGTATTAGATGTTGCAAACCTCTGGAAGTATGGGAAGGTGGGGAAAACGATTTCCCAAACTGAAAACGTCTCTCAAACCTCTTGAGTTAGCATTGACTGTTATATTTTTGTGTTTTTATGCAAAACTGGCCCTATTTCTACAACACTCCTGGTTAAACGGTTTATCTTGCCTTGGCCAACTGCTGGGAACACCACAGAAAAACAAGGATAACCAAATCTTTTAAGTAGTAGTAGCTGAACCTGTTTCAAAAGTAATAAATTGCAAAAGCCATTGTTTACGGTAAGTGTTATCTGATTGCTGGCAGAGCCTGTGTTTGTTGCTTTTGTGCATTACAGTCTCTTGTAATTTGGACAGCCAAAAATTGTATTCCTTTATGCAGTGTGTGAGGAGATTTGTAAGTAGCAAGGTGTCTGCAATTACGTTGAGTGGAATTGGAGAGCTTCGTGGAGGTACAAAATAAAATTGCCTGTTTTTAATCTGAGTAGTTTCACATCAAGTTTTCCAGTTTTGTTTTCCACTTCTTGGAACAATATTTTTCTCATTCCATGGGAGGACCTTTTGGGATTAATCTGGAGGTACTCTTTGTACAGACAATGTTCTCGTGTTTTAGTTGTTTCAAAACATGTTAAAGGTCAAACATTGGATATTTATTGTGCTGCTGGTCATGAATGAAAGCTGCTAAGTGGGCTCTGACAGGTGTCTGTGAGCATCGGAACTGAATTTGTCATCTGGAGTAGCAAAATTGAGTTTCCCCATTAAAGGGAAAAAACCTACATCTGGACCTTACTGTTTATTTCCCTGTTTTATTGCATCTGTGTAAAGCACATCCACTTTTTTACATGCTGAATTAAGAGCACAAAATCTAAATTTTGAAAAATTACAAGCTGTTGAAAATATTCTGTACACTCAGTACTCACTTGACTTAGTGGCTTTTATTGCCTATTTACACGCACAGTTTGCTTGTAATACACTACTTTTTCTCGGGAGATGGAGGAATGTTCATATATTATTTATACATTGTAGATCATCCAATAATATTATACTTCCCACATTCAATTAAAGATTTATTTATTTATTTATTTTTTTTTGCAAAAATCTTGTTGGTCTAATAAAAGATATCATCTCTACTATGAGTCCCGATTGCCCTTTCACATGTTCAGGCACTCTACAAACTAATCCTTGCAACCCTTTTGGGAGGTGGGGAATTCAAATATGATCCCTCAGAAACATGCCTTAATTTTTGCCTTTAATAAAGCTTCACTGTTGTCATGGCTTTTGATATATTTCTTTATTATGATTTTTTAAATTAGAAGCCAACACCCATTGCTGTTCCCTAGCTCTGTCATTGACTCATTTGTACTCCGTAGATCAAAACAGTGGGAGTAGAAGGATTTTAGATAAAACACAATCTTTATAGAGGAGTTGTTTTTCTCTTGACCAGTGAAAAAGCTTTAAATTGCCAGTAACCATCCATGCTATATTCTCTTGTGATATCAGGAGCTGGTGAGCAATGTTGCTGTCAAAGGTTTTGATGCAAAATGTTCTGTCTAGTAAAGAGGTCTGTTCCTGGGGATACTTTCATGACGGTAGTTATACCAGTTTAAATAGATGGGAGCAACCCACAGTGCAGATGGATGTACTCCACTGGTTATGTTGGTGTAGTGAATTTACTTGGAGGGAGTCCGTTTTTTGTTGTTGTTTTTTTTTTTAAATCACTTTGCAAACATAATGAGCATGTGGGGTTATTGTTACGCTTTCAAAGAAAAGGCTGGAGGTACTAATTGTAACCCGTATTCTTCTTGACTCCAGTGTTTTGTCACAGTGTACACATTCAATTCTTGTGATGGCTACTACAAAGAAAGAAAAAGCAGATTCCTATAAATCCTGAATATTTGATATTGCTGAATATGAATGTCAGATTTTGTAGAATTAATTTGAAATCTCTTCTCCTCCAATCCTAAAGTGCTCCAAATAATTCTGAAGAATTACTATACTTTGGAGACCCTTTCTCTGAACTGTTAAAGAAAGAAAGAAAACCAGAGTAATGAATAAACTAAATATATTGGAGATGTTTAAGGGTGAAAGAAAGGAAAGGGTTGAAAATGCTTAACTGATTATGCAATATAATTTTGACTTCGCAGTTTGAAATCAGAATCATTTCAGTCCTCTTTCACTTCACTTCACTTCACTTTAGTCACTTTAATGCTTAAATTAAAAAAAAATGGCACTAGGACATATTCATGATATGCTGATGCAAGCCACTGACCTGGAGGAAATTCAGTTAAGTGATACTGATTTTGTTGGATGTTGGTGACCCATAAGGTAGATTTGGCGGTCTGAGGTTTTCTGTTGACAGCCCCTGTTCTCATGCAAAGTGATTTCTTCAACTTAGTGACTATATAAGCAATTTTTTAATTAGAATTTCCAATTATGAATATTCCCAGCAAATAAAAAATAACAGTACATATCTAGATACTTCTTCTTGGACGATAAAAGTATAAGCAGTCACACAACTTATTCTGTACGTCTTAACATCTTAAGAATTACTAGCAGGCATCCAGCCTGTTAGGGAGATCTTACCCAAATTCGGAGACTAAGGCTGTGTGTAGACGAAATGAGGGGTACGTGCGCACAACATTTCAAGGCAGTCAAAATGCTTTTGCACCGCTTTAATGGTGTCGGTGTTCGCACGCTTTTGCGGCGTATTGCACATTAATTCCAGTCGCTGTAGGAAATTCATCGGTGTATTGCACCTTAAATGACTTGGGGCACAGCAAACTAAAACTCTTTTGACAGCAAAGCACCCTGCTCCATGCAACTCAGGGGCTCTACAGGAAGTCCATGCAGGCAGCCTGGCAGCAGCCCGGGAAAGCAGCTCCGCCCAAGAAAAGTGGCAAGCCTGATTTTTTTTTTTTTTTTTTTTGTTGTTTTTTTGGGTTTTTTTTGTTTTGTTTCCCCCCTGTAGCCTGCCTGCCTACCGGAGCTGTGCGGGGCCTGGGGCTTCCCTCTGAAGCTGCAGTGTTCCCCCGGGACCGACAAGCAGGGTGCCTGTGGGCAGGTGCCACCCAAATTGTCAGTCCTGTCTGTTGCTGATCTATGCAAGTGTCATTTCTGCCATGTCATTCAATATTCTCAGAATTAAGCATAGTTATTTCTTACTTTCTTCTTTCTGATTTGTAATTTCTGTGTGATTCCTGATAAACTGAGAGGACCTTTTTTGTGCTTCAATATGTTTTGGATGTTGGAGTACAAAGGGCTCAATATCACCTTTGT
Organism: Alligator sinensis; assembly: GCF_000455745.1. Classification (NCBI taxonomy): domain Eukaryota; kingdom Metazoa; phylum Chordata; order Crocodylia; family Alligatoridae; genus Alligator; species Alligator sinensis. The sequence continues at coordinate 1,646,774 of NW_005842144.1, forward strand.
CACATTGGCTGCAAAAGTTACTTCTCCCTGGGTTTGCACTGTGCCTTTTGCTTCCAGCTTCGGTTTTTCATTTATGGTCCTTGTTTGTACTTGACCAGAATCTGCCATTTCACTGTGATGAGCTATCTGCCAGTGTGATAGTTTATGCATATATTAGTAGCAGCAATAAGTACCTGCTGGCTGGCATCACTCCACCTGGCATCAGAAACACAGTGGCCAGCAGGATAGAACAATTGAGACAAAATGAAAATGCGAGACGCTCGCTGTGCAACTATCCCGCAGCACACAAACGTCTGAAGTCATGCAGGAGCTTCCTCACCAGCACCCAACCTCCCAGTGCCACACTCAGAGACATGACTACAGATCTGGAATGAAAGGCTTAACAAAATAACTGACAGTGGAAAAATGGATATTCCAGCAGCCAGGTCCCTGGCACCGGGGGCTGATGAACCATGGCCAAGGTGGTGATGTTTCAACTGCCTACATACTGCTGTCGGATGCTCCAAGGAACTAATGAAGTGGGAATATACCATTGGTTCAACCACCTGTCATTGCAGCACAGAGCTTCAGACTATGCAACACCTGCTTCAATGTTCAGTGTTTGAAGGCACATATACAATGAAAGACCTCACAAAGTACAATAAAAAAAGTCCTTGAGTTCTGAGAATCTAGGACCAGAGAGCCTCCCCCTGATCTTTAGTTCCAGGTACCCTGAGCTTTTAAGAACTGCCTGTGTAATTTTCAGATCCGAGGCTGCCCAGTGCTCAATCTCAATGGGCTGAACACCAGAATCTGGCAAGGGGCTGCCCCAGGTTCAGAATACAGTCACTTACTGCCTCATCCATGGGATAGGCTGGAGGCAGCCCTAGGTCCCAATTTGGCCCTGGAAGCCACATGATTGTAATATGAGGAATTTTTTGTTCCATCCGAAACATAGGACATACTATAATATGATCCTGTAGAGTACAAGGTAGCTAAAATTACACTTTGACCTGGAATTAAGCAGGGTTAAAGTTGAAGCATTTATGCCACACTTATATCACTACAGGATCATGGAGACAGAAGTTGCATCGTGACAGCTTGTATCAGTATCCACTTGATATCGAGGTAACTGACATGTTGGTCACCCACGTCCTGGGCGGGTTCTTTAAGCATAAGGCTGTTACCACCACCCCCTCCTCTAGCTTTGCTTTAAAAGCAAGTACACCCTTGTATGTTGTGTGGAGCCCAGTCCTGCCAGCCTGTGACAGGTGTGTTCTGAGAATACCGCCTGAAGCTTTAAGTTTAGTTCCTGCATCATAGTTGGTTTCTGCGTTATAGTTTGCTTCGGGGTGTGTTTAGAAGTAGAGCATTCAGGTGCTTAGAGAACTTGAAGGTCAAAAACTGCAGCATCCACGCAATTTAGGTACCTCCAGATTACGTGGCAGCTGAACAGATAGGGGACTTCAATATGACCTGCTCAAGACGGTAAGAAAAGACCATGTAGTAAAACCTAGAAAAGATTTCTACTGCTACACTAACCCCTCCAGACCACTGAACCAGTCATGGTGATCCACATAATCCATGACAAAGCTACTGACTTCATTGGAGTCATGGTTCTAGGCATAGTGTTCCTGACACACTTTGCCTCCCATGTTTACTGTAATTTGGTGGTGCATCTCACCAAGTTCAAAAACAGTTCAGCATTTAGCGTGATCTGTAGCAATATTGGTCTTAGGTCCATGTATTTTCTCCAGTAGTTCCTACTTCCTTGCCCTGTTTCTCATGCTTTCTCTTTTAGAAACAGCAGCAGGCATTTCTAGCCCTCATTCTTTCTCAGCTCTTTTTAAGCTTCCTTCCCCCATCCTGAGTCTTTGATGATATATTTCCTTCTCCTCCTGATCTGAAAACTGGTTAGCACAGCAGGTAAAGAGCGTTAGCACTGCTTCTGATGCTAATTGGGCTCATAGGCTCATTCAGATATTGTTGGCAAATAATGTAGTGGGTTAATCAGAAGCATTGATTCATAGGGGAATGTTCACACTTATGTAGGGTGAGAATGAAATTGCATGTGAACTTTTCAAGTTTAGAGCTTATCAAAATAAGCACAGCTACCTCTGTGTATCATGGTATTTTGTATGGCCTCCATTACAACAGTATCTGACTGCCATACAATATTATCCAATAACTGTTTCATGGTAATACATAAATAGCATTTGGGACAAAACCTAGAGCTTCGTCCCTCCTGGGAAGCGTCTTCCTCCTGGACAGCGTTCTCTCTAAGCTGCGTGGCATGTGCAGGCGCACCTGGCAGTTCGGCATGAGCATGCCTATGTGCCGCGCACGCCACATAGCTTAGAGGGAACGCTGCTCCTGGACCAGTCAGATGTCTTGCTTACTCTTCTGGCTCCATGATTCTTGCTGTCTTGGCTGCTCAGTTGCTCGGCTTCAAGAGAGTGGGAATAGAAGGAAACCATTAGCTTAGCTGAGCCTGGTGGGTAGGGCTCTTTCTTGGGAAGTGGAAGGTGTGGATTAAAACCCCCTTGTGGACCTCTCTCCTCCTCCTCCATTAAGTGTAATCCAAGTATGCCTAATAGTTCCAGCCCCTCAGGAGAATTAGGCACAGGGATGATTAGTGTGCGAGTCCCAAATGGCTGTAGGCTGAATTCAGATGCTAACATGCACATCTCATTCAAAAAGGCAGACATGCTGAGCATGCACAATAGCTCTTTTTCAAATGTATAGGTCCATTTTTGTCCAATTTCTATAATGCATAAATCCACACTGAAACACCTAGTACTTCACACATCTATATTAAGGACTTTGTTGAATCGCAGGCTATCAAAAAAGCTCACAAAATCCAACTAAAAAGTGAAACGTGCAGAAAAATTCCTTTTATAACTGGGTCCTGCCCCCCCCTTTCCCCCAAGTGGAATAAAAACCCCTTGAATTACGCATCTAATCTACCTGCACAGTGTCTGAGGGGAGTTAGATGATCCATAAAACCTTTACACTGAGCTCCCTAGAGGTAGCCAGTAGGAAATGCCTCACCCCTATCTGTAGTATAGGTGCTTAATTCAGGGCTGCAGACAGTTGTTTCCACCTACTAGTGATCCAGAGCCTGGAACCTGCTCATGAGGGAAGGCATTTATTATTTTTCTTTCCAAGAACTGAGCAGGGCTCACTGTTTTCTTTCCTTAAAAAGAAAACAGTGGGGGTGTTTCCCAAGGGTGTTACCCTGCTTGACAGGCTGCAGGACGATCAAGGTGGAGGCGATCACCCACCAACAGTTGGTGAAGATCTCATGAGGGAGCATCTAGAGAGGCTGGATATCTACAGGTCAGCAGGATGAGATGAATTGCACCCGAGAGTGCTGAAAAAATTGGCCATTGTCGTTGCACAACCCATGGCAAAACTAGTTGAGACTACGTGATGCTCAGGAGAGGTTCTAGAAGATTGAAAGAGGGCCAATGTGGTGCCTATCTACAAGAAAGGAAAGAAGGAGGATCCAGGGAATTACAGGCCAATCAGTTTGACCTCAATCCCTGGAAAAATCCTGGGAAAAAATAATCAAACAATCCATTAGCAACAGGCTAATGGAAAGCAATTCTAATAGATAGCCAACATGTCTTCGTTCCGGGCAGGTCATGCCTCCCCACCTCATTTCCTTCAATGATCAGGTAACGCCACCTGGATAAAGGAGATGGGGTTGACATCATGTACTTGGATTTCAAAAAAGCCTTTAACTTGCTATCCCATGACGTGCTCATGGTAAAATTGGGGAACTATGGTCTTGATAACCCAACAGTCAGGTGGCTAGGAAACTGGCTCCAAGGCAGGACTCAGAGAATAATAATAGATGGAGCTGAGTTAACGTGGTGCTTGGTGACCGGTGGCATCCTTCAGGGTTCAGTACTTGGACCGATGCTTTTTTAACATATTCAAGAATGAGTTGGATTTGGGTGTTAAAAGCGGACTGGCAGAGTTTGCAAATGACACCAAATTATGGGGGACTGTGGTCACACTGGAGGATAGGCTGGGGATACAGATTGATCTGGACAGGCTCGCAAGGTTTGTGGATCAAAACCTGATGATGTTCAACACTGAAGTGTAAGGTGCTCCACTTGGGGAGAAACGACCTGCAACATGCTTACAGGGTTGGCTGTGCTACACTTACTAACACAGCAACCAAAAGCGATCTGGGGTCCTTGATAGACCATAGAATGAATATGAGCTACCAATGCAATGCTGTAGCTGGCAAAGCAAACAAAACGCTGACATGCATCTACCGATGCATCTCAAACAAGACTAAGGATGTCATCCTCCTGCTTTACTCGGCCTTGGTGAGGCTACAACTGGAGTACTGCATCCAGTTTTGGGCATCACACTTCGGGAAGGATGTGGAGAGGCTTGAGAGAGTCCAGAGAAGGGCTACACATATGGTTAGAGGTATAGAGAGCATACCATATGATGAAAGGTTGAGAGACTTGGGTCTGCTCAGCCTGGAGAAGAGAAGACTCAGAGGGGACTTGATGGCAGCCTATAAGTTTATAAGGGGTGAACATCAGGAGCTAAGAGGACACCTATTCACCAAGGCACCCCAGGGGAAGACTAGGAATAATGGTCATAAACTGATAGAGGATCGCTTCAGATTAGATGTTAGGAAAAACTTCTTTACAGTTTGTGTGTCCAGAGTCTGGCATAGACTCCCCCAGACGTAGTACAAACATCTTCCCTGAGGATCTTCAAAAGACAGCTGGACGCACACCTAGCTGGGGTCATCTGACCTCAGCAGTCTTTCCTGCCTGGAGCAAGAGGGCTAGACCTGATGATCTCTGAGGTCCCTTCCAGCCCTTAACATCTATAAATCTATGAATAAAGCTTGGGGAGGAAGAGGTGTACTGGGGTTTTAGGCCCCTGCTACAAGTTATACTGAAGACATGATTAACCAGAGCTTAGGTACCTACACCCATTCTTCTAAAAATCAGAGCCAGCAGGTTTAGAAAATCAGGAGGCAGGTTTAGGCACACATGGAAAATCGAACTGCAAAACAGTCGTGCCAAAGAAGGAGAAAGGAAGAGGTAACGACCACCCTTTCTCTTATACAACATGCACCCTTTTTTCCCGAAAATCAGCTGCTGGAGTGCACATTATATGTGAGGAAGTATAGTAAAACATGGTTTCTGCTGTTTATCAGGTGAAAGTAAAATGTGAATGCAGTCCACAAGGAGCAGAACAGTGAGCAGGCTCAACTCCCTAGCAGCCCCTACTCAGTTACGTACTCCAAGGAAACTGCCTTCATTCTGCCTTTCGAAAACAAGGTGTGCATCTTATTCCAAGATGTGTTGTATGCCCCAAAATATGATACTAATGAGTTCGGGCAGTTGCGCAGCAGGGGCCAGGGAAGAAGGATGTTTGGATTGTAATTTTGGACATAGGCACCTAAGTTTCCCTAAATCCTCTTGAGGTGTTTTGCCTAAGGTCACAGAGCAAGGAAGAATTGAACTTGAATTCTGTCCAAATTCAGCCTGGCAATCTAAGCAGTGTACCATTTTCCCTTCTGTTAGCTGAAATTTGTTTGCATGTATAAAACAGGTGCCTTGGAGCTCTGTGGACCATGGACTTTGCCTCCAAAACACCATGCAGGACTATTTATTTTGTAAAGGATGGGGGTAGGGGGAGTTCCTATTTCCATTTATGTTCTCATATGCTCCCTCTATTTTTAGCTTGCTTCCTTGATGAGATCAGTCTCCAGGCACTAGACAAAAAAACACGTCTTCTCTTTCTTCAAAAAGTCATCAGGAACAGCTGCTGCACTGCCCTAATCTTTCATTCTTCCCACGCTCTTGTAGTATGGCTTTGGGAGCTAAGACCAAGGCTGCATTTTGAGTTCTGCTCATATTCACTTCTATCCATATATGAAGATGCATACCAAAAAGTGAACTGGCTACATGAATCTTCAGAGTCAAGAAATGTTTCACTGTTGCTTGTTTGCACAAGAGTGAGGTAGATCTGATCTAAAAAAGCAAGAGAGTCTAAAGCAGGGGTCAGTAATATTTTTGGGCAGAGAGCCAACCCGTGGCCCCCCTCCAACTTTGACTTGTAAGATGTTTGTGTGCCAGGGGTGGATGGCAGCACAGCCCCGGCCTCTTCCTCACTGTCTGCCCCAAGGCACACGTGCACCTGCCACCAGCACTGAGACAGGCTGGGGGCTCTGTGGACCCCGGTGCAGCTGCTTGCAGCCTCCCTTCTGCGAGCAGCACAGGGTCCATGCTCGCCCGAAACCCAGGCTAGTTGTGGCATGCCGAGCAAAACAGCTTCACGTGCCACGCTCCAGCATGCAGGCCAGTGGTTGCCAACCCCTGGTCTAAAGTGCCATCAGGGCATTGATTGCAGAATTTTTAATTCTTTGCCTTGGGATCCCTTGTCAACACCAGTCCTTGCCATCTGAGGGCTGTTTTGTGACTTTTCCAAAAAATGACTTGTTGACCTACTCACCTTCTATCATGCAGATGCCCACATCAAAAGTACCATATTTTCTTGCATACAGTGCACCCCAGAATAAGATGCACTCTAGTTTTTGAAAGGCAGAATGAAGAAAAAAAGAAGTTTCCTTATAGCAAGTAACTGAGCAGCAGCTGCTAGGGAACTGAGCCTGCTCATTGCTCTGTTCCCTGTTGATCTCGTGCAGACTTTACTTTTGCTGTTGCCAAATGAGCAGCAGAAATTATTCTTACAGGATTTCTGACATGTAATGTGCACTCCAGTTTTCAGCAGCTGATTTTTGGAGGAAAAGGTATGTGTTGTATTTGCAAAAATATGGTACTTTTTGGAAGCTTGTCTCGCATTCAAAAAAGTGTGCGTGTACATCAATTTGATTTGTATTCTCTTTTCTGTAGAGGTGGCCCCTCAGGCAGGTATGTTGATGCAGTAAATACTCTCCTGGGGGATCCCGGTCAATTTGGTGTGTTTGTTATCTCCTATCAACCAATTGTGCACCCTCCTTCCCTTTGACTAACTCCTGTTTCTAGTCTGATTATGCTGCGTTGTACAGTAAGATGCAAGGAAGGTACAGGAAGATGTGCAGTAATTGCTTCTGTGTTGTCCACAACTCAATCGAGTTGGATCCTCTGGTCAGTTCTCCCGTGCGTGCATCCAAAATCCACTCCAGCAGCCTTCTGTAATTGACAATTAGCTTGTGAATCCGTTCCCATGCTGTTCTTTCACCTCGAGCCCTAGCCGTGCTGGATCCCTGCCACGTCATATTTCTTGGATAAAGTAACTCTGGCTTCTCATTTTTAAAATGCTTGACTCCGTGTCAGCACAACTTGTTGATCCCTCTCAGAAGCGAACCTGCAGGAAACTTGTGTTGCGAGTTTTAAGCATGGGTTTTTTTTTCCTTTTAAGATTGTCTTTCTCAGAGGGAAGAGAAAGTAAAAAGCCTTGATCTCTCCAGACAGAAACTTGCAGAAGAATTACCTATCAAATGAAACTGCTGGTCACTACCCATATAAAAATAGTTGCTTTTGCATTATTTTGTGGCATCAGAAATGGATTATACAACCCATTTTCTGGCACGCCTGATTTCCACTCCATTGAAACACATAAAATTCCACTCCAGTGTGGCTGTGAATTCTACCCTTTAAAAGTTATGAGCTGTGACAGAGAAAATTATAAATTCCCATTTGTTTTGTGCACTTGTGAAGGGAAATTCTGTCTTGGCTCAAGCGACGTCAAGTCCACTATGCCTTAAACTGATTTATGAAGCCTTTTTTTTTTTTTTTTTGTTTGCAGCTGGTGTGTGCAAGTACAAATTCGGTTACCACACATACACTAAATCAGCAGTATATAAATGGTTCCTAACTTGGGAGGAAATCCATTAGTGGTTGAATTCATACCTTTTAAAAAGACTCATTTCCTGGTTGTTGGGGTACTGTAACTTTTTTATGTGCAATTTTAATATACTCAGAAGTGTAAAGCCAAGTACAAAAAACAAATAGGTGACAGTTAATGTAGTTGGAGATTAATGTATTCTTGCCCCTCATCATCCCCCCACCCTTGCACCACACTAAGCCCTTCCCACCCCTGGGAACATCCAGATTTCGCTGCAGTCCCTCACAGCCCTGGGCTCCCCCCACCTGCAGTCTGTCTTTGCTCCCTCACGTCCCACTTTGCCCTCACCACCTCCCTCAGCCCAAACCTTATCTGCCCCTCATGCACCCTCACCCCCAAAATGCCCATCCTACCCCACACTCCTGTGTCCTACAGGCCTTCCTCTCCTCAAAAGCTCCTTGGTGTTTATGATGCCCCATCCAGCCTCTCGCAGACCTAAGGAGTCACTTCCCTTCAAAACTCCTCCCAAACAGGTTCCTCCCACCCTTCATGGCCCCTGATCATGGGGAAGATGGGGCAGAGCTTCTCTCCCCCTACCCTACAGCATGCCAGTAGCTTGCCTTCCCTGCCTTCCACCCTCAATATACAGAAACCAACAGTTGTTCTCGGAAGAGAACTTGCCTCGGCCGCTTGCAGCACCCCTCTACATCTGCCCATGCCTTCCTTGCCCTCTCTCTGTTTTGTTACCAATTCAAATTACCTAGGAACAAAGCCACCCAGTACAGGTTCTTAGGTAGCAGCACGCCTTTATTGGGGGTGAGGAGAGAAGTAGTACCAGAAATGGATAAGACAGGATAATTGTAGAATAAAGGCTTGCTTGATTAATGGACGATCAAGGGTTGTTAATGACTGTTGAGTGAAGAGATTGGCAGGAATCAAGTAGATAATAATACACCATGAAATCAGTTGAGTTCCTCAGCTCTGTCAGAATGGAAAAACTTCCTGGCAGAGACAGATGCATTTTAGACTTTGAGTGCTGTCAGAATCGAAGTGGAGATCCAAAGCTCCACATCCGCAGGCTGGGCCTTAGGTTGTAGGAAAATGACCAGAGATTTCAGTTTGATTTTCATCTACTGAGAATGTAAATTTGAGAGTGTAAGAGAGTTTGAGCTCGGAGTACGGAATTAGGGTTTGATGGAGAGCAGCTGGCCTGCTCTTCAGAATGGCGAGCAAAGAAACCACTCTGATTTCTGACTGGAAGAGGTGAAAGACCCGTCTGTCATTTATTACAGAATAAAATGCTGAGCTTTTTGGGAATGGAGAGGAATCTAGGATGCTTAAATTGCAGACTTGCGTTACATCTAGCATGAATGAAGATTGTTCTATCCTAGTTAGGACGTCTAAAAGGGGAACTGATAGAGGCCCCAAAACATTCACTTTTCTCGTAAGAAGTATAGGCGAGGAATAGGCAAAATAGGGTGACAGGAAGAGAAGATAGGGAGGAGAAGTCTCTTCTTCTGGCTTGTACATATCTGTGGGTTGCACCATGCACAGATGCAGTTATTGGGCCTGTGGCTATGCGTTTTGTTTTGGGTTTTTTGTCTTGTGCTCTGGTAGATATTATTCATTTTCTTTAAAAATAAGCACCTTCCAATCCTCTT
>NW_005842144.1:1656256-1658330 GCF_000455745.1 Alligator sinensis
TTGTACTCAGCACCTCTGAGGGGAGCAGAAGGCTCCTGATATGCTGTTCCTGTAGTCTCACACAGCCAGGTAGGATGAAGAGAAATGGGTGCATGCTCTAGATTCCTTACTTGACCTGGGTACTGAGCTCCCATCAGGCCTTTGGAAGTTGATTTAAAGTTTATCCTGCCCTTACTCCACTTTACAGGGGAAGATTACTCCACTTCTTTGGTTGGCTAATCCCAACTGACCTGCATCTTTGGTCCGATGCAGAGTGTACCCTCTTGCTCTTCATGGATTCGTAGTTGTGTGTCATATTTATATGTGGAGAATTGGAGTTCTGTTGTTGTTCCTTATTACTTCTATTCTAGTGCCTTGGGGTTCTTCTTCACACATACCCTTCCTTTCTCCTTCTCCTCTCCCGACCCCCTCATTTTTTTTCTAGCAACAGATCCAGGAAAGTTCAAGGAAGTAAGCAAGATGCATCCTTTCGGGGCTACAGTAAATTGCTTTCTCTCCCCCTTTTCCCTCCATAAAAAAGGCATGAGAAAGGATGAACTGTGTTATAGCTCCATCCCCGGGCAGTTCCTTTGCAAGGTGTTACTCTGAGCTGACTGCATGCGTTCTGTTTGGTATAAATGACAGTGAAAATCTGTCTCAGTTCTTCCTGTATATATTCTCCCCCTTGCATTCACTTTAAAATTACATTTCTCACTCTCATTGTTGTCAGGCCCACCTTTCGGTGCCCAAGGGACTCTGTTAAAAGTATTTTTATTTACTTTTGTTTCGGTTCCATTTTTAACTTCCTCTCTCCTATCACTTTCTGTTTCCTACAGTGTCACTGAGCCAAACAGAAAAAGACCAAGGAGAGTGTGAAATTTACAGCATGCATTATAATCATTGCAATAAAAATCTTTTTTCTTCCCTAAATATGATGAAGCATCTGACATACTCTGTAGTGTTTTTGTTTTTGTTTTCTATAAGGTCATAAGATCATGTTTCCTGTCTGAAGCAGTGGCTAGATCATTCTTGGTTTCAAAAACACTTAAGCAGAGACTGATGAATGGAGCTATTTATTTTCAGTTGACCAAGTGGATTATTTGGTAATTCAAGGGTGTCATACATTTATATTATATACATTTCCCATGTGGGAATATTGTCCAAGCAGTACAAGTAACTGAACAAATAATTGTAGCATGTCCAGATCCTTTTAAGAATGCAGGTCAGTATTATTTTCACCATTACTAGAGTATACTGCCCAATAGAGCTAATAAAATATTCTAGGACAAAGCTTGAGTCTCCTGACCTAGAGGGACCAGATCAACAAAAGCAATTGGTAGAGGTACACCGATATAGCAGTCCATATCATATTGGCACCGATAAAAGGAAAATTGACGTTATTGACAGTTGGCGTTTTTTGGCTGATGTGGCCGATTAAATGCCGTGTGCATTTGTGCAGCTGCAGCGTGCATGCAGCCAGGAATGCAGCCCAGCAGCTTGGAGTGCAGTGTCCAGCCGGTAAGTTTGTCAGGGGGAAGGGACTGGGTCATGGCAGTTCAAGGCCTCCGTGGTGAGGGGAGACAGCAGGGGCAGAGCCAGGTGCTGCCCAGCGAGGACAGGGCGTGGGACAGAGCCACTGGTGGCTTGTCCAGGGAAATGGGGTAGATGGGCAGCTTCTGCTGCTGTGCACACCCCTGGGGGAGGTATGGGGGGCATGTGCCCCCTGGATTTGTGTGGTGTGAGGGAAGGCTGCCTGCTGCAGGCTCAGGGCCAAGGGCTGTGCCAGCCTCTTACCAGCAGGGGGACTGGGCCAGGACTGTGCTAGGGGCGGGGCAGGGCAGGGCGGGTGGTGGCAGTGGCACTGGGAGGGGGGGTTTTGGGGAATTTTGGAGTGGCTGGGGCCCCCCCCCCAGCCCCTCCTCCCAGCACTGCTGGCTCCTGCCCTACCCCCACCACCCCCCCGCATGCCCCACCCCATGAATGACTCATGCCCCCAGCAGCTGGGTGGGCATGGCAGTGGCAGGGGGACCGCAGTGGGAAGTGTGCGGGCCGGGGGCGCCCCGAGCCCCTTTTCGCGCTGCACGCGGGCGGCTGC
>NW_005842144.1:1658846-1662880 GCF_000455745.1 Alligator sinensis
AATTTGCATACCGGTGGCGGGAACTCTTTTGCACCATGCATTCCTCTTGCAACTCGAGCAATGCACTCTGGAAAAGAAGCTGCAGAAAAGGCGGGAAACTGGTCCCTGCACCGGAGTTTCCTCTTGCTACAGGAAACTCCCGTGCAATGCTCTGCAACTTAACGTGGATAATTCTGATGCCGAAGCACACACACACAATCATGCCTTTTGGGTCATGACAGTAAGCAGAGGAGCTCCCACAGACGCCGCTGGCGGGGGTGGGGGGTGGCAAGCACTGACCAAGGGGTGGCGACCACCAGCAGACGCTGCTGGCCAGTGGGTGTCGCGGACCACCTGCAAACGTCACAGGTAGTGTCAGCAGGGAGGTGGCGAGTGGCGACTACCTGCAGGCGGCACCTTTTTATAGGGGGTGCTCTGCCATGCTCAGGGGGTGTATGTGCACCTGCATGCACCCCTCCACATCGTCCCTGACCCACCCTGAGCGCAGCCCCAGCCCAGTACCCCTGCTGGGAAGAAGCTGGCTCAGCCCCTGAGCCCGCAATGGGCAGCCCACCTTTGCCTCATGCACAAATCTGGGGGGCACATGCCCCCCATGCCCCTGTATGAGTCACCCACAGCTCCACCCTGCATCCTGGCCTGCCCAGGAAGTGCCTGCCCCTGCCCCTACTCCAGCCCCACTTCCTCCTTCACCGCGGGGGTCCTCAATCTGCCTCCCCCCCCACAGACTTACCAGCCTAATGATGTTCTCCAAGCTGCCCGTTTGCATATCAGCAATCAGATCAGTATTGGCCGATATGACTGGTTAATAATTGGCCATCACTATCAACCAAAAAAATCTTTATTGGTGCACCCCTAGCAATTAGGTCCTTAGTAGGTAACTTTTTAGTATCCCATAGTGGGATAAGATTTCAAAGGTGGTTTATTCTAACACCTCCCTCCCTCTACACAGATGCAGGATGTACTATTTCTATACCATCCCAGACTAATGTGGATGCAACATTTTTTTCAAAACATCCCATGAAGGTTATTCACCATCTTCCCTTGGTAGTTTGTTTCATTGTCTTATGGTTCTTACAATTAGGAATAGCTTCTGAGATTTAATTGAAATCTGCTTTGATGTATTCTAAACCCATTGCTTCATGTCCTGCCTTAGGTTTTTCTGCCTCTTTGGCAACCTTTAAAATAAAAGCTGCTACTGTGTTCATTCCCCACCCACCTTAATTTCCTTTTCTCCAAACTGAACACACCCAATTCTCTAAATCTTTTCTTGCATATGCATCTTGTACAAACTCTGTTATCTTTGTTGCTCACCTCTAGATCTCCTCCAGCTTCTTTTTCATCCATCCTAAAATGCAAGCCCTAAATTGAATGCTAGCCAGCACCAAGTCGAGTGGTACGAGCACTGTCTTGCCTTGCATGCGTGAACAGAAGTCCTATAGCCCCAAATTGCTTTGCTTTTTTTATTGTAATAACATTACATTGCTGACTTATGTTGAGTTTGTGATCTACCACGTCCAGATCTTCCTTGGCAGTGCTACTTCCTGCTTAATTTTCCCCTCTATTCTATAGATGCACATTCATCACGCTGCCCCCTCCTTTCTCTCCCCCCCAAAACATAGCACTTTATTGCTCTTAAATTTCATCTTGTTATCTATTTTATCCAGATTTTTTAGGAATTACTATTCCTGTCCTCCAAAATTTTGGCATCTCACCCCAGCTTTTTGTCTTCTACAAACTTGATTAGAAATCTCTGTTTCTTAATCGAAGTTACTAATAAAAATATTAAACAGCATGAAATCAGACACCTGTGAAACAGAACAGACCCACTTTTAGACTTCCTGCCACTCTTACATGAATCCATTTAGTATTGTGCTTTGATTGAGTTAGGGAGTCAATTATGTATGCACCTAACAGTAATTCTGTCTTGGCCATGTTTTTTCCAGTTTACTTTTGAGGATGACATGATGTTGTGTCAAAAGACTTGCTAAGGTCCAGGTATATTATGCTCCCTACATTCCCCAAACTCGTTACCCTGTCAAAGAAAGAAGTCAAATTGGCATCTGTTCGTAACAAATCTCTGCTGGATGCTTGTGATCACCCATTCTTCTTCCAGGTATTTACAAATTGATTGTTCTATAATTTGCTCTAGTAACTTCCCAGGTATTAAAATCAGGCTAAGCATTCTATAATTCTTTGTGTTCTTCTTTTTCCTCATTTTAAAGATGGGTGCTCCAGACTTCTGAGACCTAACCTGTTACTTGAAAACTGCAATATTACTAGTGGCTCTGAGACTTCTTCAGTCAGTTCCCTTTAGTACCCTATGATGATTAATTTTAAATGCTGAATTAAATTCACTCAAATCTGAGAAAAAGTTCTTTGACACAACGCTTTACTTATGATCCACAGCCCTTCCCTCTTCTCTGCTTATAATTTTCTTTTTTAGCTGTCTGGTCTGGCTTTGTGAAGACTGAGCTTTGTGAAGACTGGGCTTTGTGAAGACTTGCAAGCTTTTCTTTTTTTGCATCTTCCATTAGTAGCTCATCTCTTATCTAGCCAGTAGGCAATGCTGAAGCAGATGCACATGTGAAATCCCACCTTTTCCCAGACTTCAGGTCATACAGCAGCTCTAAAATAGTTTCTAAGGGAAACTGGGCAAATGGGTAGGTTGGGATAGGTGTAGTCTGCAACCTTCCTGTAGCCGCTGTGGTACTGTGCAGCCAGGATTCACGGGACCAGAGAGAGAGCACAACGCGAGAGAGGGTGTGAGTGTAGCTCAGTGACATGGCATTTTGGCGAGTTGAGGAAAACCTGAACTGTGGTTCCTTCTCTAGGGACCATTATGCATTTTATGTTACCAAATTTTTGGATGAACTATATGCGTAGTGTTGGGTACAGGTAGCAGAACCCAGGAAATAGTTTCAGGCTGTGAATTCCAGTTTCACATAGACAGCTAACCGAAGGCTGCACGTGGGTACCAAAGTTCATGACAGAGAGATTTCAGACACTCCCCTCCTAGCATTTCTTGCTGCTGGGGTGTGCATCCTTCTCAGCTTGCTGGCTGTTATAAACCCAAGGATTAGTTGCTTCAATCTCTCCAATCCCTGAATAGAAAAATTAGATGCAATTTGTGGATTTGGGCCTCATCCTGTGCTACTGCCAGTTACTGGCCATGGCACCAGATTTGTGGCATGACAGCCAGTGTTCTAGGTTAGCAGTCCACTGGACTGCTCATGCTGTGTCTAAACACCCTCAAGGGGCAAAGTTCAATCAGCTTTCCCTCCTAAGAGCATTTCCAGTATATAATACTAATCTTATATAAGGGCGCTCTTAGCCTATCCTGGGTACCATACAATAGATTTTTGATGATGTAGACAACTCTCTTAAATTTAGAATATATCATTCCAGCAGAGGTGTCATCAAGATCTGTCAGCCAAGGAAGAAACTTCTCCTTAAAACAAAAAAAGCTAGCTGTCATCGTACTGTTCCTGATTACTGGGAAATCCATCTTTGGTCCATAATGTGGGCTATAGCATACAAAAAAAAAATAGTTAAAATTCAGCAAAGTCTGAGAAGTAGCACTTCTTGGGTGAATACTGTTGGCCCATGTTGAATTGACTCCTTTTTTTTTTTTTAAAGAGTGAGCATTTGGGGCTCAGACTTGGAAGCACTCTATTTAGTAACTGCGCTTCAGGTGTCTGTCCATGCGTTCTGCGGGGGTTGCATCATAAATAAGTAGGCCACGTGTCACCTCTTCCAGCCTCGGCAGCATCATTTTGTTTTGAATTCAAAAGGGGACAGCAAGACTCATTGTGAGATTTTAATAGATGCTGTACTTCGTTGCACACCTCTGTTGTAGTCAGGGTTCTTCCTATTATTTTATTTTATTTTTAAAGCAAAAAAAAAAAAAAGAAACATTTTCTGGCATGCTTAAATCCTTTCTTAAAACTTAACAGATTTATTGCAGTATAGATATCTCACCATAGGTCTCTTGGGAAGGGAAAGACCCCAGGGTTTCTATTCATACCTAACCCTGT
>NW_005842144.1:1662911-1665468 GCF_000455745.1 Alligator sinensis
CAGCTCTTGCCCTTCAGATTCTATTATCTCCCTCTGGTCTTCTCTCAGCCTGCAGGTTGTATCTGTCTTTCCAACATTGCATATTGTGGTTTTTTCCTGCTGTTCAACTCTGCTGTGTGCAGTGGCAGCAACAAAATGAAATGAACTAAAATCCTGATCTGAAGTGCTGGCACAGAGTGCTTTAGAGATTAGGATTTTAGACCATTATACTTAGCTGCTACCAGAGCAGAGCAGTGTAACGAGGAAACACAATGCAGAAGCCAGAGGTTCTGACTTGGAACCTTAGCCCCAATCGTTCTGCACAGGAGAGGGTTTGCAAGCACTTTGTGATACTCTTTCTGCATAACTTTCCGTTGAGGATGTTCATAGAGAGGATCAAGGCTTCCATTTATTGATGTGGTGCAGAGGAAGATCAAGGGAGAGGGGGAGAAACTCCTTTTCACACGAGCAGGGAAAAGTGGCCTGGGGAAAAGCTGACTGCGGGGGTGGGGGGAAAGCAGCCCTTCCTCTACCCCATGCCCGGCACCCCACGCTGCAACAGCTCGCAGCCCATCTGGGGCTGCCTGAGCCTGCTCTGGACAGCCCCATGTGGGCTATGAATGGCTGCAGCAGGGAGCACCGGCCACGGGGTGGGGGACAGGCCAATTTTCCCTGCCCACGCTCAACTTTTCCCCGGGCTCCTTCCCTGTTCCTTCCTGGCACGGAGGAAAGCAGTCCTTCCCTGCCGCTCGCAGGCCACACGGGGCTGTCCGGAGCAGGTACAGGCAGGCCCAGGTGGGCTGCGAGTGGCTGCAGCGTGGAGCGCCGGCCACAGGGTGAGCGAGGGGCTGCTTCCGCCCCCCCCCCACACTTGGCACCACCTTGTAACCCAGCCTCACTACCAGCCGGGGCCCCGCGTGGCTCCGGGCATGCCTATCAGGGCTGCATATGGCTACAGCAGCTGCGGGCCCCCCACATGCTGCACCAGGCAGTGTTTCTCACCGCCGCCTCTGGGCTGCCCAGCGTGCGAGCTCTGGTCGGGCAGCGGCAGCTGCCAACGCTGCCCAGTTCCGCACAGAGGGGGGCCGCAGCTGCTGCCACCGTGCGCAGCCCTGACGGGCGAGCCCGGAGCCGGCACGGAGCCCAGGCTGGCAGCAGTGGCGGGTTACAAGCTGATGCTGAGCGTGGGAAAAAGCAGTCCCTCACTCACTCTGTGGCCAGCGCCCCGCGCTGTAGCCACTTGCAGCCCGCATGGGGCTACCTGTGCCTGCTCAGGACAGCCCCGCGTGGGCTGCGAGCACCTGCAGCAGGGAGCTCCAGCCCCTGGGCGGGTGAGGGGCCACTTTTCCCCACGCTTAGCGCCAGCTTCTCCCCTGCCAGCGAGCAAGGGCTTGGGGCTGTGGGCCAACCCCCCCCCCCACTGGGAGAGAGGGGGCGGGGAGACAGCAGGAGCACGGGGTCCACACCGGTGTCTCCGGGCCAGTGCCGGCAGGGCCCAGAGAAGGGTGGCAGGAGCAAGGGGTCCCAGCTGGCAGGGGCTCTGTGGAGCTGGGCCAGCTTCCCCCTCTCCCTGCTGGTGCAGCCCAGCCTGGCTCCACAGACCCCTGCCAGCCTGCGCCCTGCTCTGGGTCCCACCGGTGCTGGCCCTGGGACATGGGACCAATGTCCCAATGTTCGGGACCAAAGACATCGGGACCTTGGTCCCAAGATGGTGACCAGGGGGCGGGGCACCTGTCAAGGGGCGAGGCTACCTATGCAGCCCTCGACATCCTGCCAAAACTGGGTAAGTGGCCCTCCATCCAAAATAATTGCCCGCCCCTGATCTAACCTCTTCTTTCCCACGCTCCCCCTCGTGCTCATTCTCCTCGTTTCTCATCTATTGTCCTGGTATTTTTCTTTCCCATTTTTAGATGTACCAAAATAGATTTTACCTCCATAGCCTTGTAATTGCAATTTCTCTTGGTTTCGCATTGCTGCTGTAGCTACTGTGAGCCAATATTTGTAAGGACAGGCTTGAAATGCTGGTCTCTTCCATAAAGTTCTCCAGCTGTAGCGTAGGATATTGCTTGGGAAATGTTTCATACAAACTGGTGTCACCTGCTCTTCCCTGATTTTGAAAGGGCCATCCCTGAATGAGATGCATTCTTTTGAGAATTTGGTAACCTTTAATAACACTATCAAATATAGGACAGCTGCCAGTTTTATGGTGTATGGCTTGAGGACATTTAAGTATATAAATATTGACTTCTATTACAGGACAAGTTTATATCCTGTTTAAGAGTTTTTCTATTCTTATTCTCAGTGATGGGGACAGGTAGTTGGAAAGTAATATCCAGAACTAGAATAAATTTCTCTCTTTTGGAGTCATGAAATATTTCTCCTGCGTGCGTTTATGCTGCATGAGAAAGGCAGGGAGCTTTTTGCTGTCCTCATCTTGTTCCATTTGGAAAGTCTTCCTCATGTTGGGCACTGAGCTCCCACCACTCCTTGCCATCCCAGTCCCCTTCCTCTGAGCAGCTATGTCATACTCCTTTTCCTTTTCGTGTCCACATCACTGTTGTCTGTTTGCTCTCTTTCC
>NW_005842144.1:1665499-1701315 GCF_000455745.1 Alligator sinensis
TATCCATGCTGCACTCTCCCTCTCTGCCTCCAATTCTTCCACTCCTATCTCTGTTATACCAACTTTCAAGTTGATGTTCCCTCTGGCCATTTAGCCACTGCCTTTTGGCCCTCCCTTGACTTAAAACCCCATGTTGATCCTCTCACACATGAAAATGGCCATTCTTTGGACCTTGTTCCATCAGCAGTGCTTGTCTTCTGATCTTTAATATTAGGCAGCTCTCTCTCTCTGACCCTTATGCTATTTCCCCCAGTACTGTACACATCTTTTTGGCCCCCTCTACTTTCATCTTACTACTTTTGTGACTTCAGCGCTCCCTGAGCTCTGTGCTTACTTGTGTTCTGTTTTTCTCCTCCACACTTGACCTTTTTTCCTTTATTCTCCTGGTTTAGGCCTTAATCCCTTTAATCATTTTACCCATATTGCCCAGTGCCATTGAAGGCATCCCATGTAGATTTCCTCCACTGCCCATTTGGTGTCTTCCTTCTCATTGTCCCGTCACTCACAGACCAACTCTACTTCTTTCTCACAACACCAAAAGCCTTCATCTGTTCTCTCATATTCAGAAAATTGCCAGTTCCTTAAAGGCAAAGGTTTCCTTGCTCTCTACCGCCAACATTTTCTCTTTTTATTTTTCCTCCTTGCTAAACTTGAGCTCTTCCATTTATGCTGCTCTTGCAAGCTCTCTGTAGAATCATAGAAAATGAGGGTTGGAAGGGACCTCAGGAGGTCATCTAGTCCAACCCTCTGCTCAAAGCAGGATCCCCAACTAGATCATCAACTACTTGATCCCCAACTGGATCATACCAGCCAAGGCTTTGGCTAGCTGGGTCTTAAAAATCTCCAAGGAAAGAGATGCCACCACCTCTCTAGGTAACCTAAACTTCCCTTGCTGCAACTTGAGACCATTGCACTTGGTTCTGTCATCTGCCAACACTGAGAACAGTCCAGCTCCATCTTCTTGGGAACCAGCCTTCTTGGGAACTCTTGGGAATTGCAGGAGTTGAAGGCTGCTATTAAATCCCCTCTCAGTCTTTTCTTCTGCAGACTAAATAAGTCTGCAGCCTCTCCTCAGATGTCATGTGCCCCAGCCCCCACACCATTTCTGTTTCCCTACCCTGGACTCTCTCCAATTTGTCCACATCTTTTCTGTAGTGGGGGCTCAAAACTGAACACATTACTCCAGATGTGGCCTCAGCAGTGCTGAATAGAAGGGGAATAATCACTTCCCTTGATCTGCTGGCAACACACCTACCAATGCAGCCCAGGATGCCGTTAGCTTTCTTTGCAACAAGGGCACACTGCTGGCTCATATTCAGCTTTTTGTCCGCTGTCTCCCCCAGGTCCTTTTTTGCAGAGCTGCTGCCCAGCTAGTCATGCCCAGCTGGTACCGGTGCATGGGACTGTTCCGTCCTAAACGCATTTGTCCTTGTTGAACCTCATGAGATTTCTTTTGGCTCAATCCTCCAATTTGCTGAGGTCTCTCTGAATCCTAGCTCTACCCTCCAGAGTATCTACTGCTCCCCTTAGCTTGGTGTCATCTGCGTTAGCCAGCCTTCCTCTTCTTTCTCATCCTCAACATTTTCTTTCCTTTCTGTGTATAGACATATGTTACTATCCTTGGAGTATGCCTCACTTGAACTTTTGTGGCTATAACGACTGCTTTTTGCCCTTCACTTCTAGATGCACCAAACAGGTTGCCATAAAACAACCATATTAAATTTTTCATGTAAGACCCATTGCTGGATTCATTCTAGCCTGGGATTTTCTGGGCTCCATGTAAGCTGCTCTAGCCAAAGTTTTCCAGTGTACTTCTAAATCTGAGGGCCAAAGTCTGTATCCCTACACTTTTGTTACTGTTAATTTACCATTCTTTTTGATATCTTGTCTTCCCTTGCTTCTACAACTCTGACACTTCTTGGTTATTTTCCAACATCTTCGGCCACATTTTCTACTTCGGCAGCTATTTTTCTGTCCTACCCACCTTCTATGTTCCATTCTTCCCCACCTCCTCTTCCTTCTCTAGATTTTGTCCATGGATGACTGCATCCACTCATCTTCTCTGCTGCAAAAAGATACAAGTAGAGCAACATGAGAGGTAAGGTAAGAGTCTTGAAAAGACAGGTTTGTCAAGGAAGAGGGAAACAGTACCAACAGTACAGAAGATGGCATAAAGGTCAAGGAAAAAGCAGATGGATTATAGCCCTGCAGACAGCCAGGAAAAAAATCAGGAGAGGCTGTGTCATCCACCCCTTTAGTATGCAGGGGGAAGAGGCAGGCTGGAGGGGATCCAGCTGGCTCACAAACTTGCAAAGTGGAAAAAAACATTTCAGTCTCGGGGAATCTTTTTTTCCCCCATAAACAAATCCCATGTTTTTTTACAAGGGGAAAAATCATTTTAAAACAATGTTTTTTCACCAAGGAAACCTTGCTGCATGTAAACAGTACTGTTGCAAAAGATATTCGAGAAAGGACATAAATACACCTTGAATTAGTGACCAGTTGTTTAAAAACTGATTAACTGTTGGACTGCATTGTAAACTGGTACGTAGTGCACATGGTTATAGACTGAAAAAAAATATTGTAACTGAAGGTTAAGGGTTGTGATAGGAATTAGGATGTTTGCCAATGATCCCAGCCAAAGACAACCCT
Source organism: Alligator sinensis (assembly GCF_000455745.1). Taxonomy (NCBI): domain Eukaryota; kingdom Metazoa; phylum Chordata; order Crocodylia; family Alligatoridae; genus Alligator; species Alligator sinensis. Next base: position 1,668,152 of record NW_005842144.1, read on the forward strand.
GCTGGCATATGCTAGCCTAAACTAATACTCATTTCTAACCCATAGAGCTATGTTAGAATCTACCCACAATATAATAATGATAATTGAAGCTGTTGTTCCAAGTCACCTGCACTTACAATTTTCTAATGTGTCTTGCGACATTAATCTCTAGTCTTGTGCACAGCCTTTAAATCCTGCCCAGTAAAACAGTAAAGGGGCAGAAAGAGGGCACCAGTCGTTCTCCCCTCCCTCCCGATTCATCATATTGCTAAGATTGAGGGACAAATGAGGCTGGGCATCACATGGGAAAGCGATGGACGAGAGATTGCAGGCAATCAACCCGACACGCAGTGTAACATGTCTTAACCATTGTCCGATTCATTAGACAGCGATGCTATGTCTCCAGCAGGCATCTGTAATTAAACCCTAGCAGGTTCACTTTAGAAAATGCAGACGTGCAGCATTTTCTATCAGCAGCAGCAGATCTCTGCTCTCTTGCCTGTCATATGAGCAGTGCTGGCCTGTAACCATGGGCCGCTCCTGATTTAGAGAGATGGGATAGGGTTCCACTGAATGTTGATGATGAAAAATTAGTCCAGCTATTTCTTTTTGGCAAATACCCTTAAAAATATAAACCAACCTGATGGATGCCCATGGCCACTAAATGTTTGTTACTGATTTTATTTTCCCTGGTGATCAATCTTTCACAGTCACCCAGGCCTGGCCCTTATGTCCTGCCATTGATCCTTTGATATTTTTAAGAAACCCTCAGGTCAGCTGGCAGCTGTACAGAGCAGAGTTGCCCAGGCAACTGCTGGTAGCCCTGAAGGCGGATGCTCACTCTCTACCAGTCAATGCGTGCAGATGAGACGGCTTTTCTTGAGAAGCCCGCGTGACTTCCGACCTTCGGCCAGCTCTGGAGTAACCCAGGAACTTGTGGGGCAGCGTGGTGAACGGAGGGCAAAGGAATAATCTCCACTTTTATGCTGATTCCATCTGTGCTGTTAAGCTGTGCAAACCATCCAGCAGTCTGGATCAGACCCTACGGTGGCTCTTCAGTTCTGCAGCCCGTGAGCTCACCACTTGCTTTGCATGGATATATCAATAGATGTGGTACAGGCAGATTCTACGTGGGACTGTCTGTGCGTGGGACAAGGTTGGCTCCAGAGTTTTTTTTGTGGAGGGCAAGTTGACAGTGTTATTGTAAGATGCATCTAAGGAGAGTCTCAAAGGGACTCCCGTGTTTACCCAACTTGCTTCCAGTTTCAGCAATTCAGTGGCCCAGCATGCAAGAAACGGAGACGCTGGAGGCAACAATGAAATGGCCTCCCACAGGGCAGCATGCTAGCACCAATCCTCTTTAACATGTATACCAGCAACCAACCCATAAAGCATAATACAAGGAGCTTCGTATATGCTGATGATCTATGCATCACGTCGCAGGGGAAGGACTTTGCCACTGTCAAGAACAGACTAGCATGTGCACTGAGTAACCTCTCAGATAATTATAATAAAAACCAATTTGTACCAACCCAACCAAGACACAGGTCACAGCCTTTCACCTATGCCTTAGAGAAGCCAAGCAGAAATTAGACATCAGCCGTGATGGGAACCCACTGACTAATCACCCGAACCCTATGAACTTGGGGGTTACTTTGGACCGAACACTTGCCTTCCAACCTCATGTAAAGAAGATGAAAGGGAAAGTCAGTGCCCGCAACAACATACTTTGAACGTTGGTCACCTCAAAGTGGGGAGCAAATCCAACTACATTACGAACCACTGCTGTTGCCTTGTGTTACTCCACTGAGAGTATGCGTGTCCAGTATGGGAATGATCAGTTCATACCAAGAAACGAGACCCAGTGCTAAAGTTGTGAAATAACAGGATGTCTAAAGCTAACACCAGAGGATAGCCTGTACTTACTGGCAAGCATTGCACCACCTAATATCAGAAGAAAGGCAGCGAGCCAAAAAGAAAGATAACGGCAGATGGAAGACCCCAGGCAACCACTTTATGGTCACGCAGAAGTAACCAAATGGCTTAAAGCATGAAAGAGTTTTTTTGTGACCAGTGTTGCGCCCTTGGACGTGACAGCTGACAGGGCACGACTTGGGGATTATGGAAGGAAAGATTACTTGCAATCCAGTGCCCTGTATTGGAGCTGAAACGTCAGGAGGACCTTCCCCGAGGGGCTGATATAGACTGGTCAATGTGATGATGCCTGAACCTCCTGCACGTGCAAACTGGAAGATCAAACACAAACATGATCAAATGGGGCTACTCTAATAACAGGAGTACATGCGAGTGTGGTGAAGTGCAGACTGTGGAGCACCTGCTCATATGGCTGCTCCTTGATGAGACTTGTATGAAGGAGGTTCTCACTGCAGCAACAGAAAGCCATCTAGAAAATGAGAAAAACAAGTAGTTTATGACAAGGACAGTAGAAGAAGTGACCCTTGCAGGTTTATATGCTGTGTAGCATTAAACCAGGGGTGTGAGAGATAAAGCCTGACCCATGGAGCCCCATCATCTGGCTTGTTGTTCCATCCAGGGATCTTGGACTGGACCAGCCCAATGCATACAGCGTGTGCCCACACACTGCCAGTTTGGCACATGCACAGCATGCAACACACAAAGCTGGTCTAGGTGCTTGCTGCACCCACAGCAGACCAGCCCTATGAGCTTGATGCAACCTGCAGGGCTGATCCAGGGGCCCGATCTAGCCCGTGGATCAGCCCTATGCCATTCATGTGGCTTGTGGACTGGCCTTAGGTCACACTTCTTGGCGTGCTGGGCCAGAGGATTTTGTCACCTCTGCATTAAACTGAGAGGGTTGATCCCATGTCGGTGTGCATGAGGGGAGAGGGAGTTAAAATAAAATTGTTTGGTTCCTCACTTGATAAGACCAAGTGGTTTCTGAGCTGGCAGGCACCAGCAGGAGTGGTGGCTAGAGTGGGACCCAGGAGTGTGTTAGCCTGATTTCTCAAGATGCTGATGCCTGTAAAATCCCAAGTCAGGGAACTGTTGCTGCTTCCACCACTGTGAAGCAGAGTTAGTAACTGCTACTGCAGCACGTATTGTGTTAGTCTCTCGTGCCAGTTTCTCTTCTGTCTTTCCTGCATGCCAGCTTTTCCTAGATGCTCTGACTTCTGCCAAATCTGCGTGGTAGTTTTCAACCACAGAACTACTATTGTTGCAAGCACCTAATGTGTTGATTTGAAGATTCCTTAAAACCTTTTGTTATTCAACAACTCATCAGTCCTCTTCATAGCTCAATTGCTGCTTTATTTGTAATCTGGTGTCTATTTGCATATACTGAATTCATCAGTGTTTCTTTGAAAGAACTATTCATGTTCCAAAAGTAGGTGTTTGTCCTCTACTTATTTATAGCATGCCAGTCACCATAGTATGCAAGCACTATGAGTAGTATGACTTGGCATGGGGAGGCTGATTCAGCAGATACATGTCTTGTGGTGGTCTCGGATGACACGTAACCATTGTATCATGTTCCACTGAACTTGGGATCACGTAATCCTAGCAGTAATCATGCACATTGTTTCTGTTCAAGAAGCTGCTGATATATTCATGCAAAAGAGAATTCCACTTTTTGTGACATCTTGGATCAGGTTAAGTAGCTTTTTGTTGTTGTGCCTGCATTGTAAATACACAATTCACAGCAGAGGGAAAATTACTAAAAGGGGTCCCCAATCTTTCTTCTACATGGTTGAAAATATCTTTTTTTTATGTTCCAGACCTTTTCTAGAAAAGAACCATGAACTACAAAGTCAGAAAAAGGCATGCCGCATTTATAAAGCTCCTCTACTTGTAAGCTGTAGCATTGCACTACAGTGACAGCATTACTGTTCTCAGTCCTTAACCTTTCTCTTTCTTGAAGAACAAATATATGCTGTAGATTACTAGTAATGTAAGACTGGCTAAAGACTTCTAGAAATAACAGCATTGCTGCTTTTGGGAAGCCTTATTCTGAGTGGTCATAACGGATGATGAATACAATGCCGTTGAGTAATGAAATATGGGATTATCTGTCAAATGACATACTATAATTCTGGTGACAGTGAGACAGTGATGTTATTGGCGCAGATCTTAAGGAGATCCCAGCCTATAAGGAAGGAGGTAACTTTTGGTAAACTCAATATTATGAAATAAATAAATAAGGAATGCAACGTGCTATGTAATCTAAAGAATGGCTTGTGTTAAATGCAAGGTAAATAGTGTTTAATCTCCAAAAGCAGTCTATAGCATTTCCAAACCCAGGAGAAAGGACTAGGTTCAAAATCAGGCTGAATGTTTTCTTTTCTTTCATAATTTTTAGGGGTTTTTTTTAATTCTGTTATTTTTGTCACTGGAGACACTACTTTCTGTTGGCATTGATTCACTAAGTATGTCAGCAGTAAAATGCATGAATTCTAGAGGCACAATTTGAACCAGCTGCTGCTGTTTACTAGCAAGTCTACAAGTGACCCTTAACATCTATAAATACTTTCCTGTGAATTGGAAGCAGTGAATGAACACTACGTTTTTTCTTATTCATATTTCCCTGATATCTTTCTTGCTCTGTCTTAAAAAAAAAAAAAAAAAATCTGATTCTCCCCCCTTTTGGCAGTACCTAAAACACAGCGGGAGCCCTATAGAGATAGGGATTAGATTTCAAATAGATGATGTAGTTAATAATTTGATAGGAGTGTACCAAATTGCTGGACTGTCTGCATCTCTTGATCTCTGCAGTGTATATTTTTTTACAGTGATCAGTTCCTCAGTAAGAGTTATAGAAAATAACAATACTCAAATGTTATTAAAATTCTTCAGAAGAATCACAAAAAGGTATTAGTTAGTAGCCATAGCTAGAGATATGTATAAAGAAAGATCATGATTCTTTCCTCTTTCACCATCTGTACTCTATCGCCAACTTCTTTTTTTGGTGACTTTAGAAATTGGCATAAGCCCAAATTTTATCACAAGATAGGAAAACCAGGTGTTTTGTTGTTCCAATAAGGGTTTAATGTTATAGGTTTCTGTACTGCATCTGAATTTTTTTCTTTTTCCTTTTCCTCCTACTTTTCTCCAATTTCCTACCATCTTCTCTATAATCACCTTTCAGGTATTTGAAGGCTACTACCAAATCCCCCCTGTGTCTTCTCTTTTCCAAGCTAAACAACCTTAATTCTTTCAGCTTATCCTCATAAATCATGCTTTCCAGACCTCTAATTGTTTTTTTGTTGCAATGTGTTGAACTCTTTCCAATCTGTCCACATCACTACCAAATCCCCCCTGTGTCTTCTCTTTTCCAAGCTAAACAACCTTAATTCTTTCAGCTTATCCTCATAAATCATGCTTTCCAGACCTCTAATTGTTTTTTTGTTGCAATGTGTTGAACTCTTTCCAATCTGTCCACATCCTCCTTAAAGTGTGGACCCCAAATGTGGACAACACTACTCCAGGTGAGGTCTCACCTGTGCTGAATGGAGTGGAAGAATCACTTCTCTTGATTTGCAAGTGACATTCCTGTTAATACAGCCCATTAAACTTTTGGCCTCTTTTTTTGTACCAAGAACTCACTGTTGGTTTATAGTCTACTGTAATCCACAGGTCCTTCTCTGCAGTATTGCAGCCTAGCCAGTCATTCCCCAGTCTCTATTTGTGCATGCAATCATTCCACCCTAAGTGCGGGACTTTGCACTTGTCCTTAGTGAATATTATCTGGTTGACTGCACTCCATTTTTTGAGTTTTCCCGGGTGATTCTAGATCCTAGTTCTGCTCTCCAAAGTGTCTGAAACTCCATCCAGCTTGATATCATCCACAAACTTGTTAAGCATGCACTCAATTCCATTGTTCAAATCATTTAATGAAGATGTTGAACAATATCAGGCAGAACCGTGGGAAACTCCACTTGATACCTCCTTCCAAGTAGACAACGAGCCATTGATTATTGCTTGTTGAGCATGATGACCCAACCAGCTATGTATCCATCTTGCAGTACTCTCATCTAGTCTGTATTTCTTTAGCTTGCTAATAGAATATCATGGGAGACGGTGTCAAAAGCCATGCTGAAGTCCAGGTATATCGCATCCTCTGCTGTTCCCCCATCTACAGAGCCTGGCACCTTCATAGAAGGAAATCAGGTTGGTCAGGCATGACTTGCTCATGATGAATTCATGCTGGTTGTTCCTGATAAGCTTGTTTTCCTCTAGGTGCTTTGCAGTGGATTCCTTGAGGACCTGCTTTATGATCTTTCCAGGTATCAAGGTTGGACTGACTGGTCTGTAATTCCTTGGATTCTTCTTCTTCCCATTCTTAAAGATGGGTACTTATATTTGCCCTTTTCCAGTCATCTGGGATCTCAACTGATCTCAATGAATTCTCAAAAGAGGATAGCTAATGGTTCTGTAATTACCTCAGTACCCTAGGCTGCATTTCTTTCAGTACCCTAGGCTGCATCCTGTCTGGCCCTGCTGATCTGAGTGCATATAGGTTCTCTAAGTGATGTCCAACACAGTCTGCCACTGCTCTCAGCTGTTTGACTCCTTCCCTATATTTACTGCCAACCGTGCTTGTCATCTGGTAGTTGCCTGCATTTGTGAAGACTGACGTAAAAAAGACATAAAATAGTCCGCATTTTCCATGCCTAGATTGCCTTCTGCATTCCATCCGAGACCTATGGTTTTGTTGGTCTTCCTTTTACTCTTGTTATATTTGTAGAATCCCTTTTTATTGCCTTTTATGTCCCCTGCATCTCAAACTGTTCCTGAGTCTTCCTAATTGTCTCCTTGCATGTCCATGTGATTCTCTGATACTCTCCCCAGCTGCCAGACCAAAATCCAGCTATTCAGGCTCCCCTTACCACTACAAAACTTGCAATAAAAGTAAAATCATAAGGGTGAGCAATACTGCCTTTATTGTAAAGCAGAATAACTAATACACGTAAGATGCAGATGAATATGCAAAACAGCTCAGATTAATGCTGAACCCTGTCAAAGATGTCACATTGTGAAACTTTTTCTGCTCCAGAATGTCCTCCTTTTCTCCTGGTTGTCTCCCAGCCAGTCATTCTTACAGACTTTGCACTGGGCATCTGTGCAAGGAAATTTCTTTGCATTTAACATCCTCTTATAGTTCTTGGTTGCATTTTTGAAAGGATGACATCTGCAACCAGCTTTAACTCCTACGAGCTTCTATAATGATCCTATTGAATATGGTAAGGATTAGGCCCTTAGTGAATAATAACCCACTATATTAAAAAGGAATCCTTTCAAAGACACCTTCAAAGTTATCCAAGTGAGAAATTCTCCTTATCTTTATCAGTTATGCCTAGGACATAAGCCCTAGAGTTTCCTCTTGAGATGACCTTTGTGATGGTGTCATGAATAAACATTGGCCTCCTGAAGCTCTGGAAGTACCAATTAGTACTCTCTATTGTTTAAAATAGGAAATTAATTTTAGGTAGTTTTGTCTAAATGGCTAAGCTGTGTTTTTTACCTGCAATTTAAAAAAAATATATCCAACTGTTGTTGAAAGGAAAGATGATAATTATACAGCAAAATTATTTCTATTCTCTTCTTGAAAGACAAATCCAGCATAGAGCAGATGGGAATCTGTAAATCTATAGTGTTTCAGACTATCTGTCCTACCCGATGTATCAATGTAAGGTACTTTACTTTCCACCCCCCAGTTTCACTGTATTTGCTTCCTGGGCTGCATTGCTTTTTGATAGGTCAGTCCACTTTTCTTCTGTTAGATTAATCCTGGAGGGTTTTCTGTTTTTGGGGGGTTTTTTTGGAAGTGGCGTGCTTTTTATTCCTTATGTTGTTATCACAGCAGGGAGGAAGAGGAAATGTGCAGTGATTGAAGAATGTTAACGTTTATGTATGCCACACATGAAGTTAGGGATCTCATGGGATTTGTTTGTGTTCTTGTATATGTGGGGATGAACATCTGTGGAATGACAGCCTAACAACTTCCTACTGACATTATAAAGGAGCCATAATAGTACTATACCTTTTTTTAAAAAATGGTGTTTTTGTGGTTAACTCTTTCAGCTTACAGGTGATTTAAGTCATCTTCACGCTTTCAAGCAATAAGTTTCTAGTTGCCTGGGAGTTGATTAGACCTTGAAATTAAAACCAATAATGTCAGTGCTAAGCCTTGATCTAGGGGGAGCATGCATTCTTATTTGAGCTCTTCTTAAATCTATATTAACTTTCTTTTTGCAACATGATTGTTTTTATTCTTCTTCTCCCTTCTAATCTATTCCTTTATGTTCTATTTGCTATTCTTCTGCAGTAAGAACATTGCATTTAGTGTAATTGACAATTATATCTCCACAGCCTGGAGAAGTGAAGTTGAATATACCCTTGTGTTTTGCGTCTGATAGGTATAGATGGAAGCTTTGAAGACGGTAGAGATATTAAATTCTTTGCAAAACATTTTGAGACAAAGAGCCAAATTAACAGGAACGTAAAGTTGCAAGAGATCTTGTAGGCCCTTCTCCACCAGTGAGTGCAGTCCCTTGCTCTTACAGACAGTCACCTCCTTATCATTCCTTTCCTAAACTGCTCAAGAACCATCTTAAACCAGTTTAACTGGGCCACGTTGGGTCAAAAACCACGGTGTAAACTGGCCATGATTAAAACTGCCTTTGAACACTTGAAAGAAGTTTTTCTTAGGACACCCAAGCAGAGAGGATCTGCAACAGCCATCTAACCCCACTCCCCAAATGAATTTTAAAGGCCTGATCAACTCCCTAATGGTTAAAGTATCTAAGGCTCTTACCCAGTAATTTCTGCGTTGAGTCCATAACTCCTGTTTTGAGTTATAGCAGATTCTTTTAAAAAAATATTTAGTATTAATTTCAGTGATGGAGAACCCACCACATCTGTAAGGTGTTTCGGGAGTCAGTGGCAATCAATGTAAACCAGGGGTGTCCAACCTTTTTGAATGTGGGGCCAGATCATGACTTTTTTATCACCCAGTGGGCCGGCGAGCTACATTCAAAGACCTCACAGGAAGCATCCCCCCCCCCCCCCCCCCCCCCGAAACAAAAATACAGTGTTTACTTTCATTTCCCGTCTCGGCACCTCGGGCCTCAGAAAACAGCTTGGAGGGCTGCATGGTGGCCCGTGGGCCGTATGTTGGACAAGCCTGGTGTAAACATTTGTACCTTAGTTCTAGTTTCAGTTTATCTATCTTCACCTTCCAGCTCTTGAATTACTGAGCCTTTAAAAAAACAACACATCTACTGTCATGAAGCCCTTGCCTATGTCAGTACATAGAGAGCATGATCCCTTAACTTTCTCATGGATACGCTACCTAGGTTGAGCTTAAATTTCTCACTTGAAGGTTCTCATTTTTTTTTTTTAAATAAACCCTTTCATTTTTTAATATTGTTTTCAAAGTGTGGACCTCTATACAGGGCATAGTATACCAGTCCTGACTTCACTGATTCCTCCTACCAACTTGTATTTGGTGATATTCCCAGCCAGTATAATAGGAATCACATTCATTCTTAGAGCTACAGCATTACACTGGGACCTGATGTTCAATTGGTTATCTACTATAGCCCCTTCTTAAGAATGGGTCATTGATTTCCCCCCCCCGTTCTCAGGAAAAAAGTGGCTTACGCGTTAGAAATCTTCTCCCTTCCTGGCTTAATTTAGTATTGATTAGCATTACCTTCCAAGCTCCTAAGCTCCATCAGACAAATAAGGAGTTAGAAACTTTGAATACCATCCTCCAAGTACATGCTATGGTATCTAAAGTTATTTATTTTTATATTAGGCTTTTGAGCTCCTGAGTGTAAGAACTTTGTGAATGTGCTAAAAATCTTAAATAATTTGTATTTGAGGAAGTGGAGAAATAGATATTCCTTTTTAGTAAATCCAAGTTGCAACATGATAAAGTAAAAACCCACATTTTAAAGCCTAGTAGTCCACAACCTAGACTAAGACTTTAAAAAAAAAAAAAAAAAGACTGAATTTTAAACCAGTAAACACATGCATTTCACATAGTGAAAAATCCTACTGCACTTTGATTCCTCTCTGTACAACTTAGGCAGGGGCAGGCAACCATTTCAGGCGGAGGGCCACTTACTGAGTTTTGGCAAGCCATTGAGGGCCGCATGACCGGCAGCCAGGGGAAGATAAATATTAATTTTGTAAATTTTTTAGGGGCCCCGCGGGCCAGATAGAATGGCCTAGCGGGCTGCTTCCAACCCGCGGGCCGCATTTTGCCTGCCCCTGACTTAGAGAGAGGTAGTTAGTCTTAGTAGAGTAGAGTTAGACTTAGTAGAGAGGCTATGTTAGTCTGAAGTCAGGCAGAAGGCAGGGTAGATTTGCACTTTATGGACTAATTAAATCAGAGATACAAAAACTTTCATAAGCAGCAGCTTATTCATTAGATGCTACGAGGTGACTGCAGAAAGCAAAACTTTTAAATAGCAGTGATTCGAATACAACACATACGAAAGGGGGAGGAGAAAAGAAGGGGGACAGCTGGGATTAGCAAAGTGGATAGGAGAGAGAAAAGCAAAGCAGTTAACCCACTGAGGGACATGGGTTATAAAAGAAGAGATAAGGATCCGTAGTGTCTGAGACCATACTTAGCACAATGCAGTGTGGATGGTTTCTTGTTCCTCAGTTTCCTGCTTAAGTCCTGCTTAAGAACAGCCCCTCTCAGCTCAGTAACGGGCTATTCAGGGAGGTTCACGTATTCTGCCACAGGCTTGGGGGTTTTTCTCTAAGGGATGTCAGATTGGTGCTCACTGATTCTTTCATTAATTTTGTAAATTTTTTAGGGGCCCCGCGGGCCAGATAGAATGGCCTAGCGGGCTGCTTCCAACCCGCGGGCCGCATTTTGCCTGCCCCTGACTTAGAGAGAGGTAGTTAGTCTTAGTAGAGTAGAGTTAGACTTAGTAGAGAGGCTATGTTAGTCTGAAGTCAGGCAGAAGGCAGGGTAGATTTGCACTTTATGGACTAATTAAATCAGAGATACAAAAACTTTCATAAGCAGCAGCTTATTCATTAGATGCTACGAGGTGACTGCAGAAAGCAAAACTTTTAAATAGCAGTGATTCGAATACAACACATACGAAAGGGGGAGGAGAAAAGAAGGGGGACAGCTGGGATTAGCAAAGTGGATAGGAGAGAGAAAAGCAAAGCAGTTAACCCACTGAGGGACATGGGTTATAAAAGAAGAGATAAGGATCCGTAGTGTCTGAGACCATACTTAGCACAATGCAGTGTGGATGGTTTCTTGTTCCTCAGTTTCCTGCTTAAGTCCTGCTTAAGAACAGCCCCTCTCAGCTCAGTAACGGGCTATTCAGGGAGGTTCACGTATTCTGCCACAGGCTTGGGTGTTTTTCTCGAATTGATGTCAGATTGGTGCTCACTGATTCTTTCACATAGACATTGCCCCATCTGTCCTATGCAGATAGCAGAGGGGCACTGTAAGCAAGTAATGGCATATATGACACTGGTAGAGGTGAGTGAACCTTGAATGTTATAATCCATGTTATTTGATCCAGGCCAATGTTCTGTGTGTTGATGAGGGAGGACACTTGGCATCTGGGTCCAGATCAAGGTCTGCTGCCTTGGTGAGAGTAGAAGCTAGGTTTGTTGCTGGAGAGATGCTGTTTGAGGTTGGAGGGCTGTGTGCAGACAGGGCCGGTTGGTCCCCCATGGCTACCTTTAAGATGGTCATCATTTCCAGGAGCGGTTGAAGGTCATTAATGATGTTTCTAAAGTGTTGAAGCTGGAGGCTGTAAGCGATAGCCAAAGGGATTCTGTTGTCCTAATCTTGGGGTTGGTATTGTCCCAAGTCGGAGCAGAGTTTGAGTCTGGCTCTGTGCAGTTTATAATCAGCTGAATAATGAAATGCGGGTAACTCAGAGGTAGGGCATGGAAGTATTTGAACAGCACCCAGCAATGCTGTGATTGTGTAGGACAGACGCTGAAAAAACCCACATCTAATTGAAACTCTGTAGAGAACGTAGGCGGGCAGAATGTTATTATCTGAATTGAAATTTAGCCAAGATACCTAGGGTTAGCACTCCTACTCCTGGAATAAGTGCCAGCAATCTGACCATAGTGTTCAGGATCTCTGTTTTACAACTCATCCGAAAATAGTCATAAAAACTACTTCAGCTGTAGGCATATAACAGTAACCATATGAAATAAATAACTTCAGTTTAATGGTGCCTACCTTCCTTTGTAAATTGCTTTAAGATCTACTGTCCTATATAAGAGCTGGTTGTTACCGAGGTTGTATATAATGCACCTTAATGAAATGTAATTTAAGAAGTTAAATACGCAGGAACACAGGCTTCGAAAGGGCCTCCTGGGTCATAAAAGCCAGCCCCTTGCTAACGTGGGAAACCAAGTTAGATAATCACATTTATAAATTTATCAGGCTCCATTTTAAGATTAGAAAAGTTGTTTGGTCCTTGCTGTTCCTATTAAAAAGCTGTTGGAGAGCCTCACCTCTCTGATAGTTGGAAAAATGTCTTTAATGTCCAGTGTAGATTTTATTTGTGGCTGTTTCATATCCATTTTTTTCCTTTGCCAACATTTTTCCTTTAACATTTCTTGTGCACCTGAGTGTTGTATCGCCTATGTTCAAATACATTATTTTCATCAATCCTATCAGAAAGGGTTGTGTTTTATTGAGGACCTCTTATTGGATTTAAGCCTGTAGTGAATACTTACACCACTGTCAGAAACTCCTCAAACTGGGCTTTGTAGTACAGAACTTAACCGAACTCTTCTCAGAGTTAGAGCTGCTCTAAATCCAAGTACAGTGATAGTTTTGATTTGTTCTCCTTACACACATGCTCTGACTGCTTTGATTGGCAAGAGCTAGGGACTGGACCTGATTTATGATTTTGCTCTTGGCGTTGGAGTATGCCCTTTCTGATGCTGTTGCCTCTGACAACTGGGTGTTGTTTTGTGATGTTCAGGAAGACAAATGTCTGTTTTACTTTGTGCTTTATCAACTGGCATTACCTAAACACTTGACCTGAAGGCAAACTGTACTTGCAATAGGGGGTGTTTTCTTTGCTTTGGTTTAGCAGTAAGCATCTGCTTAGCAAGTCTTGTCAGGTTCTTCTCATCCAGGTTGTTTAACAAAACGCTCAGCTGAAACACACACTGACCCAGAGAAGGACCTCTGAACCAATATGCAGTGGCCTGTGAACACCAGGTTACTTCTGCAGTAGAACAAGCAGGCTGTTTGGACTCTTACCTTTGAAAATTAAATTATGTAAGTGCACCAGGAATACGAAGTAAGCTCCGATTTGTGTCCCTTTACAGCATCTGATGAAGTACTCCCTCGGCTTATGAAAGCTTATGCTATACATCTCTGATTTAGTCTATAAAGGTGCAAATCTATTCTGCCCTTCTGCCTTACTTCAGACTAACACGGCTATCTACCTCTTTGTTTTATAATGAACACAAATTAGATCCAGTCATGTGGACAGGAGTAGGCCTTGCAAAGTTCATATCCTATACATAAGGTTATAGTCATCCCTGATTCAGTGATTAGATACATTTAAGTACCTGACATTTGTTTGTATAGCCCCAAAGTTTTATTACACAGTTGTACTAGAAGATCATTTAAAAAATACTCCCAGTTTTAGCTATTCCTTAGCTAGTAATTTTGTGTCCTTTTCTTGGCTCCAACAATTTCCCTAGCCATTCAGATAAAATACTAAAAAGATCACTTAAGCTCTTTTTCCCCCTCCCCATAACACTTAGCCTGTCTATCTCATTATAGCAAAATATTGCATTTTACATGCCAAGCATTAAAACCTGCTTTCTAAAAATGGTAACTGTATTTAATAACTAATTACTCTAATGATCCTACAGAAGTGCTTGAGACCTGTTTTAGTAGTGGTGTCAATTACAACCATCTGCACGATGAATAAAGGAACCATGGCCCAGCTGTAGAGTTGAAACATGTTGGCATTTTCCTAGGGGCGGCCATATGGTACTTAAGAAAAGAGAATTGTTCACACTGCAAACTGCTCTGCTCCTGATGAATGATAACGTTTTGTTCTGGAAAACAGTTCCACAAACACGAGGAGTATTTTTAAATGCTGGAAGTGTTTCTGTAGGAGCCGGGTTGTAAATGGGAAAGTCCTTTGGTGGCGGGAGGCCGGGGGGTGGGAGCAAAATAGGAAGCACTTCTTTTGTCTAAGGACATTCCAGCACAGCTTTTCTGATTTATTAACAGCAATGTCAGAGGGTGTGTGTGTGTGTGTGTGTGTGTGTGTGTGTGTGTGCGCGCACGCATATGCGTAAATGTGTAAATTTTATTTCTTTTGGTATGGGAAGGAGATAATTAGAAATGTAACTCTCATTTGCCATAAGCATGCCTGTGCTTGAAGCTGGGACGAGCTTTAAAACAGCGAAGCTGAAGCTGTGTAGAATTAATAATACTTTGCCTTGCATATGTACAGAAATGTGTGCACTGTCTAACACAAGCTGTGGAGTTGTTTGGTAACTCCAGTAATTACGTGACACCCAGGACCCAGGCGTGCTGCCTGAGAGCAGGCTTTATTTTCTTGGTGTTGTAATCACCTAAATTAGTCAGAGGTTCAAAAGGTCTCATGAAAGGAGTTGGTATTAAATCAACTAGAAAATTTTCCTCAATCCTCTCCCTTGGAAAATAAAATGATTTTTCTCCCCTCTGAGAAAATGGATGCCTCAAGGATCTAGTAATGATATTCAAAACCTTTTATCCCCAGGTTACTGGTTTGAAATTTGAATCGAATTAACAGTGAGAAAAGGCTCTTGCCATTTCATGGTTGATAAAGTAACCACTCAGATGCCATGAAATGGGTTTTGTCTTAAGTTCAGTTTCTGGTATCTGTTGTACATAAATAACTATCATTAGTGACCTGAATTCACAGAAGTTTAGGGCTGGAAGGGACCTCGTGAGATCATCAGGTCCAGCCCCCCTGCTCTGGGTAGGAAAGACTGCTGGAGTCAAATAACCCCAGCAAGGTGTGCGTCCAGGCTCTTTTTGAAGATCGCCAGGGTAGGTGCTTAGTGATTAGTGATCCTAAATCTCAGAGATTAGTTATTTCTATATTTCAGACATGATCAAGAATCTTATGTAAGTTTGACTTGCTTTTTGGATGGTTGAAAATACTTGAGCCCTGGAGTCTTCCATCTTGCATGATGCATTAGGGAGCTGTGCTGAATATTGCCCTGTTTCTTTGTCCACAAATATAGATGGAGCAAGAAAGGACTGGTGCTGGGGGAGTGCCATGGGCAAAGGGGCACTTCATTGTCATATGTTCCTCAATCCCTCAGATTTTGCAAGCACTGAAGCCACTTAGAACAACTTAACATATCTTGCTATAGTTTGTTAAAATATCTTCTGTGCAAACCTTTGTCCACATAGGGCTTTGTAGTTCTTGGTGCAGTGCACACCAGGGCTATTTGCAAATTCACAGCAGACAGCAGGGATACAACTCAAGTCCTGTGCTTTTGAAGCAGGAAAATCTGTCACCTGTACTAATGGAAACTCTCTCTTAGCTATTTAGCAGTACAGGTTCTGTACAGCTAAAACTATTAATACTATGAGACCCCAGATAATATTGCAGATGGCCTTGCTAATACCAGAGAACTGAATGTAGATGAGTTAGCACTAGCAAAAAATGCTTATTGTCAGTTGAGATGTTGTTTGTTATAAAGGCAGGCTCTATCACCAGTGATATATGTTTTTACCTGAATCTCTAGAAATAATTTTTCTTAACTGTAGATACTACCATTGGTTATATCTATACAAACAAACAAATCATTGCACGGTGCAAAAGCAGCGCTGAGCCTGTGAAACACAGGGGACTGTGATCTAAGACGCGTTGGCCCATTAATTACGGCATATTGCTCTCACAATCCTTCTTGATATTTAATCTGTTACAGCAGCACGGTTTGCAGCAAATCTTCCTTACTTTTAATTAATAGTAACTCATTGGTTTTTGCAGTAATTTTAGTCTAAACTTCCTCCCCCCCAATAAATAAATAAATAAATCCCCTGCCTCTATCCAATTGAAAAGGAAAACATTCTAATTTGGGAAGAAATTCAACAAATATGAAAAAATTATACTGCCTTTTACTGTGGGTTATTCATAAAGAGATGCAAGATTCTTGCATTGTTAATCAAACATGCAAGGCAGGATTAGGTAAACAACACGTGATAATTGCTCAGCCTTTTAGTTTACAAATATAAACTCCTTCGGGCAGAGATCGTATCTACTTTAATAACCACAAGAATGCCCGTGGTGTATAAATAATGTGCGTTTTGTGAACGGGAAGATAGAAAAGGGAGGTCACACTTTGTACAAGAACATGAGAGGATGAATAGGAAGGAGATGTAAAGTGTCTATAACAAGGGAAGTTTGGGATGAAACAAGGGACGGAGGGGACCAGGAGGAAGGAACGGGATGGGTAATGTAAAGTGGACTTGTGTGGTACCTCGAAGGTGAGACCTTGAAGCTTGTAAATGTTACTTCCCAGGCATGTGTCAGACGGCGTGTTGTAAAATTCGACAGTGTTGTTTTTTGAAGGCAGTAAGTTAAAACAACAACAATGAACTACAGATTCTCTCAGCATGGGCGCCTGGGCATGCAGGTAGCCTAGGGTGCTTTCTCAAAAGGCAATCTATACAGAGCAGATTAAAGAGAAATCTAGAGGCGATTAGCCTAGACAATGGCTAAATTTAAGAAAAATGTTCTGAAGGACCCAGCCCAGGGTTGCCGGTTCAGTGTTTGGCCCCCCACCCCTCCAGATTTCTTTAATTAGAGAAGAAGTTCCCTTTCCGTTACTATGCTTTTCAAAAGTAAGTTTCATAACCCTCTGGGTCATGGGGTTAAGCCACCCAACATACCCTAAAAGCTCAAAAACCAGAAAGCAAAAGAAAAGAATCCACTGATAAGACTCGATCACTTGATACTGGAAACCAGCTCACTGCTGAGCACTATGTCGGTCGTCTTGACCCTGCTACTAAGAAAACCTGCCCAATATTCACAAAATAGCCTGCCTAAAATCCAGTTACTTTTCTTTCATCTACTAAAATGTTTTCAGTTCATGACCATTAATAGACTTTTTTTCTAATCAGAGAAAGAGTGTGCAAGAGAGCAAGAGTGCCCTTGTAGGGATTGTCTTTGCTTTCTTTATCATTGTGAAGTGCCAGGTTACCTCTCCCAAATAGTAGTCTATCATTTGCCCTTCCCTTAAGGTTTGATGGATAAGAACTTGCAAAAATCATTCAGTAGAACTGGGAGTAAAACCCAGATATTTGATAGAATTGTCGTGGAAACACACGCAGCATACTTTTGGGTCAGGTCAGCAGAAGCTTTTATTTAAAAGAGACTACAGCTGTAGGGGGGATTCCAAAGTGACATGGATCTCCCAAGCACTTGGAAGGGGTCTCCCCCCAAGAGCAAAATCAGGAGGCTTATATACTTTTTAACAGTTGCTTACAACTCACGTGATCATATAGTGAAATTAGCATGAAAAGCGGCTATAATATTACTTCATTATTTCTTTGCTGTAATCAGGATGGGAGCTAATGGGGGAGGCGAGGTTAGTTCACAAACCTCCTTCTTGCACCTGCAAATCAGAGTTGTACATACTTTTTGCTATCTTCAAGGCCGCGGTGAGCGAAGCAGTTGCAGAGGAGTTACAAAGAACAAACACTTTCTCTTATCTGTTCTACTATACAGAGCCAGCAATTCTCCACAAAGCGGTTATGTCATCTTATAACTAAAATAGTCAAAGTTTAAGGCATATATTTTTTCTGATTCCACATAATGGACCCATGTCTCATCCAATTTGCCATAGTACTTTTCAAAAGGAACGTACTAAGTATTTGTGTAATCCACAGTTACACAGCTTCACCCTTCATCATGCTCGGAGAGAATAGACCAAATAGGGGGCTTACTTGGATTGTCGCTATATCCAGTCACCTTGTTCTTGAGCGCCAGTGGCAGAGACTCGGCCTTTTAGATCCCGAGTTCCTAGTTTCAGTCCCACAAAAGATCCGAACAGAAACACTGTTACCCTTGGCTAAGCAGTCAAGTCAGTTGTAATGAGTAGACCAAACTGCTCAGAGCTAGCAATCTTGATGCCCAGTGCTCCATTACTGTCCCACAAACCCTGTCACCTCCTGGCAATGTCTGTAGATATTCCTCTTTGTGCATTTAATATCGACTCCCCAATGCCTAATACTTATAGTACATTTTCTTATTTCTAGATGGTTGGAGGATATTTATATGAATGATGTCAGAATTGGTGATAGAAGGGACACTGGTCAGAATTTGATTCCCAAATTTAGATTTCGTTTTAAACTTGATAATAACAAATATTGTAATGAAACTATTTTTTTAAAAAATCAGTGAAAAGTATTTTGCAAGAATTTGCTCTCTCTGGGTAAGAAGCTTTTATTTTCTGGGTTATTAAATTTAGTAAGCAAAATATCTATATTGTTTTCAATTCAGAAACCTCTGCTGTGCTGTGGTTACATTCAGTTGTGATCATCAGTTGTGGGGCTCTGCCAGTGCAGAAAACGTAAAAAATTAAACAACTATGAACAGAGGTAAAACCGACTAGCTTTTTTTATAGAATCATAGAAAATGAGGGTTGAAGAAAACTCAGGAGGTCATCTAGTCCAACCCCCTGCTCAAAGCAGGACCATCCCCAGCATTCACATTCTTAGCAGAGAAGTGGGCACAAAGCAAACAAGTGATCATAGGCAACGCACGGGGGAGGCACATGCCCCCCCTGAGACTGGCCGTCACTGAAGCCACCGCCGACTTCTGTGGTCAGTCACCCCCCCCAGCCCCGCATTGCTGCTGACATGGCTGCTGGCATCTGCTGCGGTCCCCACTCTCCACACACCCCACCTCCCAAATCTGTGGGCGGTCACCACTCCCCCACCTCCCCCCACATTGCTGTCGACATGGCTGCTGGCATCTGCAGGCAGTCCCCACTCACCACCCCTTACCCCACCCCGCCACTGGCGTCTGCCGGCTCACTGACACCGATGCTGGCATCTGCAGGTGGTCCTGCTCACCAGCATGGTGCCCCTCAGTCTCTGGAGGCACCAGTCGTTCATGGAAGTGATGACCATTGGTAGTGCAAAGAATTAAAAGAAAGCTTCAGTAATCAGGTGATGATACTAATGCATGTAAATAAGATTATTAGATCTGGTACTATTCCTCTTTGTTGTCATGATGCATTACTAAAACAAATGCTACCTGCCCAATGCATGAAACTCATGTCAGCCTCGGGCCTAATGTTTATACTAACTTCATTTCAAAACTGATACAAAGATAACACCGTTGCCAAAGCAGGAAGTGTATAATATTTTAAACACTTTCACCAGATGCAATGAATTATTTCGATTTACAAACATTCCCACTGATACAAAATGACAAACAAACTGCTTGTCATCTCAGAAGAGACTAGGGCTAGGTTCTTCTCTGGAGCAAACTTGCTTAGAGGTTCTTCCACTACCACAGAAAATGAAAACTGACAGAAGTGAATTGAAGACACAGAGAGTACTCCCTGTATTTTTTTTGAGTGTTTTAATCCGTATTCTCCTTTGCTTTTCCCTGGTATGCCAAAATGTAGGAAAATATTGGAATAATTACTGCTCTGTTGACAAGAGTATAGATTAGCTGGCCTGTGTTTTTCATTATGAGATGGTTACTTACACTTGAAGAGTCAGGACCTCTGTAGTGCATGGATAAAACTGCTGCGCAGGTGGATTTGCTGCCATTGGTTGGCAGTAAAGAGGTGAATGTGCATATTTTTTTTTACAGCAAGATAGAACATAGCTTCTGTTGAAGAAGCCAGTATCACATAGTTCCCTTCAAGATTCAGTACTGATAAAGCAAGCTGCTTTCACTGAAGTTGACTTCTTACATAGCCAGTACGCAACACCATGCCAACTCTCTACTTCATCTTTTTACCCAAAACTACGCTTACCTCTGGGCCCCATGCTGTCACATCCCATATGTCTTAGTTTCCAGTGTAATTTAAAGGAGAGCTGCAGACAGGGGATCTGTAGTCTGTCACTTCTAGAGCTCTCTGGCACTGTTGTGTTATCTTTTATCCAGGAAGATCCCAGAGCACTTCACAAACCCTGCAGAGGAGTCCCTTCATCCACTACAGAAACGCAGAGAGTTGTGAGGTAGAACACAGCTGCTATTCCAGAGCACGCAGCAATGTTACATGACTTTGGGACAGAGAGTGAAGAACACTGCATCCATTTGAAACAACAGAGGGGGATTTAGGTAGGCAGAATATAATTAACAAAATCAAAGTTGTCTTAGCAGAAGGGTAATGCCATTATTTTTAAGGGTCAGGACACAGGGCTATGGGGCCTCTAATGACCAGAGGGGTGTTAATCTCATCTGGCCTTGTAGGCCGGATGAGTAACACAGGGCTGGTCAATGGGCTGGATCAAGACCATGGACCCCCTGCCCCACCCATATGCCTGATCCAGCATGGGCAGTACACTCCTGGGCCAGGCCAGGATGCTGGGCCAAGCAGATGCTGTGTGGCACAGCCCAGGACCTGGCCCAATGAGTGCCGTGTGTGATGCAGCCTGAGATCCAGCCTAAACAGACAGGGCAGGTAGTGCAACCTAGGACCCGACCCCAGCAAGTGCTGCAAGTAGTAGAGACCGGGACTTGGCCCCAGCTATCATAGTAGTCCCAGGAACTGCATGTAGGGCCAAGCTGGTGCAGTGTGTAGGTCAATGGGAGGCTGGATTATGGGGTTGTGCAGACTGAATCTGGCTTGCAGGCCATATATTTGCCACTTTTGAATTAATTTTTTTTACTAGTATCTCTTAATTGTATTAATAGTAATTATAATAATTATAATAATGATTTGGTCTTCGAGTAAACTCTAGGACACCTTGCTGTACATCAGGATCATAAAATGCCTAGCACTGTGCAAACACCAAATACAGAACATAGTCTCTGCTTCAAGGAGCTTCCAGTGTAAGCATAAGACAAGAGAGAACAGGTAGCAAACACAGATAGGGGAATACCAATTAAAAAATAAGCTTACAATTGCTCATCCTAAGAAGCAGGGAGCAGAGCTCATCATTGTCAGATGGTCACATATGTGGAAGCTGTTGTCAGGATGCTGGTTCATATTACAACAAAAGGGAATTTTTTTTCAAAGAACATTTTGAAAGGGATGAACTTTGCAGGCATTTACATGGAGTACCACGTGTGGGGGGCAGTGCAGGGAAACAGCACAATAATACTGCCATAACAAACGTCAGATTCATCAACTGTCCCAACACTGAATGACTGCCCCATTTCTTCCTGCAATTCCAGCAGGTGTACTTTGGATACTCGTTGACTGCAAATCTACTTCAAGACATATGATGCATCTTGTAGATTGTGAGTCATACCTCCCACACTTCACTGGACTCAATGTTATTGGCTCCATTTCAATGTTTGCTTAAGGGTGGTAATGGCAGGTCTCTTTGACTATCTAATAATGAACAAAATTGTAGTCACGGCAGCCATCGTGGAATCCAATATGGCTACAATGACAGAAATGTTACGATTGATCTCCTCAACTAATAGAGGTTGGTTTTGTCGTCGGAATTAATTTTCTAACCCCGCTGGGGGGTTGAAATATTGACCTAAATGTGAATTTACAATAGCCATCTTGGATTCCAGTATTGTGGCTACACGTACTACTTGCCAGATTGGGAACATGACTTTTCTGACATGGGTAGGCCACCTCTACCTGAAACACACTGTGGCTGCTTGTGATAATGAGTTGCCTACAACAACAAAATCTAGGGACCTTGTTGGTGAATTTATATCCTACTATTCTAGCACTTGACCTTGATAAGTTCTGTGTTCACAGTGACTACAGTCACAGTGCCACAACTGTATCCAACAGTGGTGTAGGAGAGAGCTGCTGTAGTGTTACTTTCCTAAATGAGCCAAGTTGCATGCATTTTTATCCCGAAGAACAAAAAAAGCTAAAAATTGATGTGCATACATTAGAACTGTTTCCCAGCCCTTCTTCTACCCACAGTTTCACAAGTACTAACTGAGAAGGTATAAAAATAATTTGAAAAGAAGAAACCAAAAATCATTTTCAGCAGATCAGAAATAGCTGCATCACTTTTGCAGCATGAGGGCAAAATATATGTCAGTGACAATGCAGTATGAGAACTTTTTTTAATGCACTTAAGGAGGAAATATGAGAGATACTGGCCTATTATAGAATAGACTTGTTATAAATAAGTTCCATACAGGCTCCATAAGCCTAGCCAAAGACCTCCCCTGCCATTCTCTCTAATTTTTGCTAAACAAAATCAATTTGGCCTAAAAATTGCCAGAAGTAATGTTCAAAATAAAAAGATTCAAACTGTTTTTGATACTCTGGTCACAGCAGAAGGGATAACATGGGCTTAAAGGTTTTTTTGCTTCTTTACGTGACTGCTTGTTCAGATTTAACTTTACACCAACATCACCTAAAAGGGTTCTTATCCAAAGCTTTGAGTATCCTTGATGTACATTTAAATACACAAGACTATTGAACAGAGAGAATAAAAAAAGTTGATGATTTTATGATCATCTGAAAAAGAAACCTGAAAGTGCATTTTTGTGTACAGAATATGTTTCAGACTTGTCTAACATTAAAAATGAAGGCCAGGTTGTTGAAAACTTGATGGCTGGAAAGCTAGTGCAATAGTAAGCTAGAAAGCAGCTATTTAAATTTTAGCTAAATTATTTAAAGCTTTTTGTTCCTTCTATTTATGTTTGTTGCCTAACTAGGAGCTGGTTGCCACACAGGCTCATGCTGATTCAGTTAAATAGATTTCCTAAAATCAGTTTAGTAATTTTGATGCAAGATGGTGCTTAGATAGTCTTGGCTCAGAATGAATGTAGCTAAATTTGAATTAGGAAAAAGCCATTCCTAAATCAGCTTTAGTAACTTGTTCCAAAATAAGTATATCCACCCAGACGCACACTGAAATACTATAACTAGATTTTAATTCTTTTGTTGTTTTGTGGCAAGTCTATGTAAAGACCAGCTGACTAAGGGAAACCTTTGTTAAAGGCTCAAAGCTTCATACATTCGGTTACAACATTAGGCACTCATAAGAAGCTCAGATAAAGCTGTCTTAGATCAATGGATCTCCAACAAAACCAACTTTGTTGATATGGCTAAGTTAAAAAGAACCAGCAGAAAAACAAATTTCAGGCCTCCTAGTTTTAAAATACTACATTAAACAAATCCCTTTTTCAGGTCATCCTCATGCAAAAGGGAGAGTCAAGGTGAAGAAAGTCTTGAGGCCTGAATTTTAAAGGTTTTTCTTGTGACTCACGTTTTGGGGCGGGTTTTTTCTGTTTGCATCAGTGAAAGCTCTTGCTTGGAAAAGCTATGCTTGATGGCCTAGGTAATTCAGCTTTTGCTTTTCATTTTTGCTAGCAGCCGTTATTCCCTGCCTCGACAAATTCTTTCTGTCAGCCTCTGGAACGGGAAGGTGAATGAATGCCTCAGGTCCTTCTGTATTGGGTAGAAATTGCTACCACCTAAGACCCTTTGTTATGGTTTCTCTTCAAGGTGAGAATTATTTGCCACTCCCAACGAAGCTAGTCAAAGTAGTTGTTGAAACCCTCCACATATCGGAATGTGTACCCTACCGCTACGCTAGGGGAGTACATTAAGGGCTCGGTGGACAACTGTTCACCAGTTCACCTTTCCAATGGGAAAACCAGGAGTAATGGTCACAAAGGCTTGGAAGATCAATTCAGGCTCAACATTAGGAAAAACTTCATAGTCGGGGTGTCCAGACTGTGGAATAAGCTCCCTCCAGAGCTGGTGCAATCACCTATCCTGGAAATCTTCAAGAGGAGACCGGACAGTCACCTTATTGGGGTCACCTGACCCCCACTTATCTTTCCTGCTTGGTGCAGGGGGCTGGACCCGATGATCTTCCAAGGTCCCTTCCAACCCCTTACAATCTATGAATCTACAAATCTACGTACGTTATATATGGCCGTGTATTGTAAACGCTCACATGCACGTGCCGGTAAACCTCCTTCTGAAACACAGTTCTTAGAAAAACAACAGGTGACTCTAATAAAACTCTTACTGCCATAAAACATCTCTCTTAAAATATTACTTTGATTTTTATAATAAAATTCAACTATATTGAAAAAAAATGTGCTAATGACAATAACTACCCTAAAGTGTGGGATTTCTCCCATTCGCAGTCTGCTCCTTCACCCTGCTACTCCCCTCCTCCCCCCCCCCCAAAAAGAAATAGTAGAGCTTTTTACCATTTTCCCGCAGAGTTCAACCTGGAGTGAACATGTGCCAGCTTTCCAGTCAAATTATTAAGCAAGTTACCTTTACTGGCAACTCAGCAACAGCAGCAAGAGTAGCTGGGGCTCTCTTGCACTGCAAAATTAAAGCAGGAAACTCTTGATCTTGTGTATGAAATCTCCTGCGCTAGAAAATTGTAACATATAAATATTGACTGGCTCAGAAGGTGATAAAATATTGTGAAGGGCTAAAAATAGTTCCTAAGACGGTAGCAAGATATATAACTCTAAGCTGGAAGAAGCACTGTGATTTAGTGCTCAATCATTTTTACCTCAGGGCAATTTTTGTCTTACCTGAGGGTAGATACTGCTATTGCCCTCTAAGATTGCCAGTAGTTATTGTGAGAAGCAGTAATAATACTCAGCAATTCAACAGTGCTCATCATCTTCAAAGCATTTTATTACTAACACTCAAAGAATGACTGATGAATAAGGGGAAATATTATCCTCATTTTATAATTGGTATAGGGAAACCGAGGCAGCGGAAGTTAAGTCAATATTTCAGAAGGGCCCATGAATTATGGGTGCCCAGCTGGAGACTCTCAGAAGTTTTTCTCGCAAATCACCAGTGCCTGAAGTGCCCATTGAAGTTGATAAGATCTTCAGGTTTTGAACATCTCTGAAAAATCAAGCCCAACAGTTCCCCTCTTTCTTTCATCATCCCTCATGGGGAAAAAAAAATGCATCAGTTTATATACATTTTCTATTTTCAGTAAAATCTAACGAATAATGTTTTCATTCACCTACACGAGTGTACATATACATATCTACTGCCCGTGCGAGTGATTGTGCGCTGCCCTGAACAGAACAGTGGGGCACAGGCAAGGGTTTGGCTTCAAGGGAGATTAAACCCTAAATAGTCATAAAGAGAAGACAAGAGCAAGGGGCTAGAAACTTGGGACCAGGATCCAATGGCAAGATTTCCTGAGGTGAATGATATGTTGGCTGGGATAGTTTGGTCAGGGACATTCCTGCCTTCATCAGGGGATTGGGCTAGATGATTTTGGGAGGTCCCCTCCAGCCCTACTTTTCTATGATCCATAGTCATAGTTGTGGCAGGGTGGGTTAAGCATGTTGGGATATCCAACAAAACAGGTGCCAGCAGTGGGAAGAAGTGGTACTAGTGAAAGGAGTTTGCTTGACAGTGAACCAGTTCTCCTGCAGACAGCTCTAGGGTAGAAATAAAAGGAAAGTAGAAAAGTTCAGAAGCTCCTGGCAGCAGACAGAAGGCCCTGGAACAGTCCTGTTTTGGACCAGGAGGAAAGATTTTGAAAGTTTTCAACATCAGTCTTTTCCCAGTAAGCTCAGCAGGAGCAAAGCTAGGCCTTTGGCATTTGAAAAATCACACCACTTCCCCTGAGCCTTTCCCCAGCAAGTGCTTTGTAAGAAATGTTAGAAATAAAAGTTTAAGTGAGTATGAGGCAAATCCTGAGCACAAGACTGAGAAAAGTCCTGGTTCCACCTCTGGCATCAGTGTCTTAGACAAAACACACATGCCTGCTATGAAATCTACATGACTGAAAAAAATAAAATCCCCTTTTCCCTTATCTGAAAATATCTGTTCAAAGAACAGATATTCCCACTGTGTGTATATCGGTCTGTCTGTGTCTGTTTTCCAGGCTCATAAAAAATTTTAAGATAAAGAGGCTCAGAAAATCCTCTTTGGCTTAAAAATTACCTTGGAGATGGGAATGCTGAATATTTTCATGTCTACTGTCATGTTTATGACAGACTATATGAACTTCAGCAACAGCAATTATATGTTAATCTACCATATAGTTTTAACTGGTTAAAGTTCCTGAACTGTAGGATTTGATAAAGAAATGAAGGTTTAACAGTTAACATTTTAAATACTTTCTTTCTGTTTTGGATATTGTATTTCTCTAAACTGTGTCTGTGGTGTTGGAGATCAAAGAATATTTTGATGTGTGTCACAGGCCAGCTGGGCATTGTGAGTGTATCAGTTTTATCACAGGCCAACTGGGCTGTTTGATTCCATTTCAGATCGAGGAGGCAAAGTTGGGAGTGGAATAAAGGCAACTTTATTATAGCTTACACACACACAACAGTTAACAGAAAGATAAATGCTATAAGCAGATAATGCAGTATAAAAGAGCTAATAGTAAATAATAACAACAGATAATAAGAACAGATAGATAAATAGATCAATCTGTCACAGGCCAATTGGGCACTGCAAGGGTATTAGCCACACTGGGCTGTTCAAAACAACAAATAGACAGACATGGGTTGGCAACCTATCGATAGTCCCTCAATGCCAGGTGCGGTCCAAGTCATTCCAGCGAAGTCAGACGTCCCTGATGATCGACGCTGTCAGAGGGATTACCAGGGAAGGTCCCTTGCTCAGGATCCGATCCTAACTCGCACCGGGAGTCTGGGGTCCGGGCGTGGAACAGAAATGATCGTTCTGTTCCCTCCTTCCTGCTGGTTGCCTGATGCATGTGTTTTTTATACCTAGTCTTATGTTAATCTGTTGGCCTCAGGGCCACTCATAAAGTTGCCCTATAGCTGTTACCCTATGGGATTGAAAGGTGTTAAAATTATCATAAAAGGTTACTACCCAGACTCGTGTTTATCCAATAAGCAAATTATGATGCAGCACCTTTAAGTTTGAAATCGACATCGCTCCACTTAAATCCCAACCCCTTTTAGGCTTCATTTGAAGATGCTTTCTTGGGATATGCTTTCCTGAAATGTGTTGGGTGTGCCAAGCAGTTAGATCCAGTTTTTATCGCTAAGGCTGAACCCTGAGCAAAAAACCGTTAGGCCAGCTAATCTCACAGCTACAGCTTTGCCTATGGGGCCCAGTCAGTTCCATGAACAGTTAATTTATCATTTGGGTTAAACTTATGACAGACAAGTTACATTTGCAGTTTACAAACTCACAAGCTTATATTAACTAATATTACCTGTTTAGGCAAAATACCAAATGCCTCCAAGAAGCACATATTATTGCTTATTAATCCCTCTGGTTCTGGCTGTCCAGATGTGCTGATCAGTCTAAGGCAGAGGTGGGCAAAATCCATCCTGAGGGCTGGATCCAGCCCGCCAAGCCTGGCTGAGGCACAGGGAGTAGCCCAGGCCATAACACATGGAGCCGGGCCTGCCGAGCCATGCCCCCGCCCCCCAGAGAAGGCGGGTGGACAGGCAGGATCTCCATGGAAAATGGCTAGGATCCCCATAGGCAGGGCACACTTAGCTGGGTGGATGGACTGGGACCATGGGCAGAAAGGGAGCACCGTCCAGGAGTGGGAAGGGCAGGTGGAGCCGGGATCGCAGAACAGTGGCAGCGCAGGGCTGGGACCTGGGGCAAAGCTGCAATTTGCTCCTCGCACATCCCTGCAATGGGCACTGGTTCCATGGGCAGGGACGTGCAGGAGATTGGTTCACGGCTCTGTCCTAGGCCCTGGTCCCGTGCTATCACCACCCCATGATCCAGGCCCCCAGGTCCATCCTGCTCCTGGATGCTGCTCCTTGTGCACCCAAAGCCTTGTCCCATCTGTTCAGAGCACACCTTGCCTGCGAGGTTCCCGGGCTGGCCTCTGTGGAAACCCTGCCCACCCACTCCATGCAGCACCCTGGTGGTGGGTGCAAGTTGGACAGGTCCAGGACCAGGTAGGATCAGTTGCCCAACCCTCCTGCCACACAGGTCAGGTCAGCACCCCTCCACCTCCAGCCTGCAACCAAAACTTTGTAAGTGGTCCTTCAGCCCAAATGCCCACCCCTGGTGTAAGGGGTGATTTATAAATAACATGGTTTAGTTAGAAAACAAGTAACAAACTTGCATAGATAATATGATAATATTTGAAAAGTTGTTTTGTTCCAGTTTTTTGTCCTTTAAAATACCAAGGGGTGTTTTTTTTGTTTATTGAAGGGCCATTTAAGAAAAAAATAATGTATGAAGTATTAGAGTTCAGACTTTTTCTTGAAATATTACTCAAGTTTGTTTAGCTATAAATACATTGAATTTTTATGCCTGATGTTTGGAAAGTGCTTTTGAATCATTTGAAAATTGTAAGACATATGACAATGTTGATTTAGAACAGAGTTATATTAGATGTCTCTGTTATGTCTGAAAGTTAGATATGAGAGAGAAAGTTATTGCTCTCCTGCTTACCCTAAAAAATTGCTCCCAAACAGTTCTCAAGGAATTTAGGCTTTTATTGGTTGGAGGAATTTCTACTTGATGTGTGTAGTATAAGTTGATCATTTGTAGAAATTCCTGAGAGGTCTAAATGTCTTTTCTGTTATGTTGCATACTCTTAAGATCTTGCTGAGAATCTAGTGTTTATTACAAGAAAAGTACTGTATTTACTTGATTCCAAGACGAGGTTTTTTTCCTCCAGTTGGCATGGGGAAAAAAGCCCCTTGTCTTATAATAAAAAAAGGAAATCTCACTAAATATATTGTCTATTATTAGACTGCTGCCAAGAGCATCGTGTACTCGGCAATGGAAACCAACTATGAAGTGGATTAAATGCAGCCAACATTGAGCATAACTATAAAACATGTGCCCCACACTGCACAAATATGCTGATGGAGAACTTGTTTTGGTTTTTTTGGCTGGCATCCTATGTGCAAGCCCCAGACCTGGAAGCCTTGGAGTCTGAATACCCTTTAGTCTTGGTATGGGACAGGAGGGTGATTCGGCAGCTGCAATCACAACTGAGCAGTCCTTTTTAGTATCCCCTCTGCTCACCCCGCATGGGGAGGGGGCTAGAAAAGGTGCCTCAAACATAGGCTGTCCCACCTTTCTTATTTAACTGGATAGCCACTTTCAGGGGATCACTCTGTCAGAACCAAGTAGTTGTATGCCTATGGCACAGTGGAAAATTCCATTGGTTTGATACATGTGCCACAGTGGAATCTCCCGCCACAGTGGAACATCCTGCTGTCAATCATTCTGAATGCTATGGCACAGTGGAAAATTCCGCTGGTGGCAGTAACTAGGTCACGGCGGAAAATTCCGCTATGTCAGAACCCAATAACTATATGCCACAGTAATGGAAAATTACAGCTTAGAAAAAGTTCCCACCAACTTTATGCAAACACGCACACCACCATTGGCCGGTTCCAAATTATTCATATTTGGTGACTCGCGATTGACTTGTTAGTCATATAAAAGTTAAAGCAGTTTCCGCCCACGTTGGAGAACTCCGCACACACCTTGGAGTTGGAGAACTCCGTGCATTTCTCGGAGTGAACCTGGCGGACTGATCACCCACCAGCGACTCCCCGTCCTCGACCCTCCCGACGTACCCCGACCCCGGTACCGCAGTAAGTCGATTACGGGAACTTCGTCCCGGTTCTCTCGCGCTTTTAAGAGAGTCTTTGTAACTCGTTTGTAACTGCAACTAAGCCAGTCAACTCTGCCTGCGCCCATACATCAGTGGCGTAAGTTAACAATCTATTTGTTACCAATACGCATCCGTGCCTAATTCCGCTCCATCAGTCAAAAGTACCCACCTGCCATTTCGGGCTACTGGCCACAGCACGGCCTACCACTCGACCGCCACACACTCAAATGTGGTCAAAACATAAAAATGTCCTTTGTATCCTGCAATATATGAACCCTAGTAGGCAACCCAAGTAGTGACAGACCTGAACATAGAAAAGCTATTGTCATCTGAGAACTCTCATGATATAAGATTGATATCTCTGCTTTCAGCGAGACCAGGCATGCAGACAAAAGCCATCTGAAGGAGGAGGAGGGTGGCTATATGTTCTTCTGGAAAGGGAAACCTGCAAACGACAGGTGAATACATCACATTGGTTTCTCCTTTAAGAACCAAATTGTCAGCCAAACAACTGAATTTCCTTTAGCATTAATGAGCACCTCATGACTCTCTGCCTTCAACTGATCAACAATTTGTTTGGTATCATCATCAATGTATATATATGCCCCAACACTCAATGCTGAGGAAGAACAGAAAGAACAGTTTTATGTGACCTTGATGAAATCCTGACTGTCACCCGGTGCCACCAGGACTGGTTTGATGAAAACAACTCTGAGATCAAAGCCCTTCTTGATTGCAAGAGAAAAGCTTTCTGTGACTGACAAAACCATCCTAGCTCCAGTCAGAAGCAGGGAATTTTTTGACGACTTAAAGATGAAGCCCAGAGGAAGATTTGAGAAATCAAAAGCAAATGATGGGAAGAGAAAGCAAAAGAAATCCAATAATTTGTTGACAATCATAATGTGGAGCTTCTTCAGTACAATCAAGGCTGTGTGTGGACCATGCTCTTGCAGACTCACCCCGCTTAGATCTGAAGATGGCATTATACTCCTCAAAGAAGAGTCTATCAGAAACCAAGGAGCACTAACAAAAGCTCCTGACCTGAGACTCGATAGTGACTGATGAAACCATTGAATCCATCCCACAGCATCCAGTAAGGAAAGCACTTGCCAGTCCACCAACCTCTGAAGAAGTCCACTAGATGATAGAACGGATGAAGAGCAACAAAGCATCTGGCCCTGATGTCATACCAGCTGAGATCTTTGATGTTGGTGGGGAAACTATAACCAACAAGCTCCACACACTGTTTCTTAAAATCTGGAAAACGGAGGAAATTCCCACTGACCTAAGAAATCCCAATATTGTCACCATTTGTAAAAAGGAAGGTAAGACTGACTGGAGCCTATCGAAGTATCTCCCTCCTCTGCATCTCTGGGAAGATTCTTCCTCAAATTCTGCTGAACTGACTGCTCTCTTGCTGAGGAAATCTTCCCCAAGTCTCAGTGTGGCATCAGACCACCGAGAGGCATCATGGACATGATTTTTGTGGCCTGGCAGATCCAGGAATAATGCTAAGAACAGCACCAGGAACTGTATATGGCCTTTATTGATTTGACCAAAACCTTTGACTCTGTTAACCATGAGACTCTATGGAAAATCTTACCGCAGTTTAGCTGCCCAGGGAAATATATTACCATCGTAAGACTCTTCATGACCAGATACCTGCCTCCATCCTGTGCAGTGACTCTGCTATGGGGCACTTTGTCGTTTGAACTGGCGTCAAGCAGGGCTGCATGATCGTACCAATTCTGTTTTCTGTCTTTCTTGCAGTCATCAAGATGCTCATCCATGAGCATCTGCCACATGGCATTGGCATCAAATGCAGGATAGATGGCAACCTTTTAAATTTTTCCTGCGTCTGTGCCAAAACCAAAGATACATTTGTCTTGATTGTGGAACTTCAGTACACTGATGATTGATAGTGCTGTCATTGCATATACTGAGGAGGACCTACAAATGACCGTTAACTGCTTCTCTTAAGCATAACTGTGCCTGGGACTGACCCTTAACGTCAGAAAAACAAAGGTCCTTCACCAGCCTTCTCCCGGCCAATTAACTCCCCCAGCAAAGATCTTCATTGATGGATGGAAGCTGGAGAATGTTGAACACTTTACACACCTCAGCAGCCATCTCTCAAAGAAGGCCAACATGAACAAGGAGATTCAGTATAGGATCTGATGTGCTGGCTCTGCCTTTAAATGACTGTATCATCATGTGTTCAACCATCATAACATTAGGACTCAAACAAAACTCCTACTATATAAGGTTGTGGTAACCCCAATTCTTCTTTATGGCTATGAAGCTTGGCTGACCTACAGGGACCACCTGAAAAGCCTGGGAAGCCTTTACCAGTACAACCTCCAGAAGACCCTTGGCGTAAACTGGAAGGATCATTGCAGAAATGCTAGTGTCCTCACCAGTGCTAACACCGCCAGAATGGAAGCGTTGATTATTCAACATCAGCTGTGGTGGACAGGGCAGAGTGTGTGCATGCCTGACGTATGTTTACCAAAACAACTTCTACGCTCCTAACTCAGCCGAGGACAAAGGACATGCAGGGGCCAGAGGAAACTCTTCAAGGACATCCTCAAGGTGAACATTAAGAAGTGTGATATTGACATCATGAATTGGGAAAAACGAGCCTGGGACAGGGCTACATGGTGATGCCTTATGAAAGAAGGTACATTCTTACTTTGAGGAAAACAGTCTTGCCCTGGAAGCAGAAAAACAACAGCAACAGAAGGAAAAGAGACAAGACCAAGAAATCTGTGGTCTGACCCACCCTTTAACCACCACCTGTGATGTCTGCTAGAGTCTGTGGCCCTAAAATCAACCTCTTTACTTGACCCACGGAAGAGATCATCCTCAACCCTGAGGGATTTTATTTTATTTGATTTTTTAAGGAAATGTTTTTGTGTTCCAAGTCAAATCAGCCAAATCAATTTCAAATCTGAGAGTCATTCAAGAACCATATGTGGCCGTATTACTGGCAAACATCCTCCAACCCTGCCTGGGGATTCAGATGCTTCCAAATCATTTGGCGGGCATCCTATGTGAAGGGCCAAGCCTGAAGGCTTGGGGTTTGGATGCCCCTGAGTTTTTCATAGTAATTGTTAGGGACTAGAAGGGACCTTACAGATCATTGGGTCCAGCTCTCCTGCACGAAGTGCCCGAAGACTGGAAGAAGGCCAATGTGGTGCCTATCTTCAAGAAAGGGAGGAAAGTGGATCCGGCTAACTATAGGCCCATCAGCCTGACTTCTATCCCAGGGAAGATCTTAGAAAAGTTTATTAAAGAGGCCATCCTTAATGCACTGGTCAACGCCAACATCTTAAGGGATAGCCAGCACGGGTTTGTTGCGGGTAGGTCTTGCTTGACCAATCTAATTTCCTTCTACGACCAGGTGACCTATCACCTGGACAAGGGAGAAGAGATTGATGTCATATATCCTGACTTCAAAAAAGCCTTCGAT
>NW_005842144.1:1702016-1723888 GCF_000455745.1 Alligator sinensis
GAGGTTGAATGGTCACAAACTACTTCAAGATCGTTTCAGGCTGGACATAAGGAAGAACTTCTTTACTGTCCGAGCCCCCAAGGTCTGGAACAGCCTGCCACCGGAGGTGGTTCAAGCGCCTTCATTGAACACCTTCAAGATGAAACTGGATGCTCATCTTGCTGGGATCCTATGACCCCAGCTGACTTCCTGCCCTTTGGGCAGGGGACTGGACTCGATGATCTTCTGAGGTCCCTTCCAGCCCTAATGTCTATGAAATCTATGAAACTTGGGCAGGAAAAACTGCTGGGATCAGATGACCCCAGCAACATGGGCATCAAGATGCTTTTTGAAGATTGCCATGGTGGATGACTGTACCACCCTTGCGGGGAGCCTGTTCCAAACCCTCAGTACTTGACTTGTAAAGAAGTTTTTCCTTATGTCTAGCCTGAAGCAATCCTCAGTCAGCTTGTGTCCATTATTTATTGTCCTTCCCTGGGGGGTCTTGGTGAACAGATGCTCCCCAGGCACTGATGTACACCCTTGATATACTTATAGGCTGCCACCAAGTCCCCTCTGAGTCTTTTCTTCTCTGCTGAACAGTCCCAAGTCTTTCAGCGTCTCCTCATATGACCTGGTCTCTAGGTCTCTGATCATGTGCATAGCCCTTCTTTGGACACTCTCAAGCTTCTTCACATCCCTGAAGTGCGGTCCCCAGAACTGGATGCACTACTCCAGCTGCGTTCTCACCAAGGCTGAGTAGAGTGGGAGGATGGCATCCTTAGTTTTGCTCGAAATGCTTCGGTAGATGTCTGCCAGTGTTTGATTAGCTCTGACAGCTATGGCGTCGCATTGATGGCTCATGTTCATTTTGTTGTTTACCGCAACACCCAAGTCTCATTCAGATGTGGTGCTAGCAAGCGTAGCACTGCCAAGCCTGTAAGTGTGTTGTGGATTATTTCTTCCCAGATGGAGCATTGTACATTTATCTGTATTAAATGGCACCAGGTTGAGGTCCACCCACCTCATGAGTCTGTCCAGGTCAGCCTGTATTGCAAGCTTGTCTTTGAGTGTGACCACACTCCCCAACATAGTTCGGTGTCGTTAGCTAGTTCACTTTTAATACTCAAATCCAGATAATTGAAAAGCATTGGCCTGAATACTGAACCCTGAGGGATTTTAATGGTCATCCTCCACCATGATGACTCAGTTCATGATGACTCGGATGACTCGATCAACGTGCTGTGGGTCCTACCATGGAGCCAGTTACCTAGCTACCAGACCGTAAAGTAGTTGAGGCTGCATTTTTCCCAATTTTTTCATGAGGACTTCGTGGGAGACCAGGCCAAAGCCCTTTTTGAAGTCCAGGAATATGACATCAAACTCATTTCCCCCATCCAGGTGGTGAGTAACCTGATCATAGAAAGAAATGAAGTTGGTCTGGCATGACCTGCCCATAACAAAGACATGTTGGCTATCCTTCAGAATACTGCCTTCTACTAGCCTGTCTATAATGGATTCTTTGATAATTTTTTCCAGGATGTTACCAGTGATTGAGGTCAAACTGATTGGCCTGTAATTTCACAGGTCCTCCTATCCTCCTTTCTTTAAAATAGGTACCACACTGGCCTTCTTCCAATCTTCTGGGACCTCTCCCAAGCACCATGAGTCTTCAAATAACTTTGCCATCGGTCACATGATGACATCGGCCAGTTTTTTAGCACCCTCGGGTGTAGTTCATCTGGTCCTGGTGACTTGCACGTATTTAGCCTTTGTAGATGCTCCCCCACAAAGTCTATGCCAACTATGGGGAGGTGGTCACCCCCACCGTGATCATCCTGTATCCACCCTTAGACTGGTGGAAAGCCGACATGAAGTATTCATTCAGGAGATCAGTTTTGTCATGAGTGTTGGTTATCAGCTGTTCCATTTCATTCATCAGGGGCCCTATGCTTCCTGTATGGCTGTAGGAGCAAGCTAAGGAGAAGTCTCCCATTTTCATAATGTGGACGTAAAGCCAAGATCTTCCCACTGGAAGAGTAAGTAGGAGGTTAACTATACATTACCTTGGTCAAGGTACTACCCCCACCAAGAAAGTGGTTTTCCCCTGCAAGTAGGGGTAATGGTATTTCCCCTGCCAGGCTCTGGGGTTGGGCTGGCTATAGCAATGGGCAGGGGACAGATTCAAGGCAAATCTCCAATAATTTGATTTTATACCTGGACAATTATAACAAATTTATAAATTTTCCATTTATAGAATCTGATTACTAGGAGTCATGTTATGATTGGGATTGTCTTCTATTTGAGTAAATATGGTATATTTAGAACTAACCAGTAAAATGTTGAACATTCTATTCTTCTAAACCACCTTTTTTCTATTGAGCATTCTGTTCTTTTAAACCACCGTTTTACCCACCATTTAATATGATCAATTAAACTTGGACATGCATATGATGCTCAAGTACCACGTTGCTTATGCAATAAAAGTAGGTATACAGATTTGCCTCTTGGTATATAAAAGTTTGGAGAAGCAAGAGTCTAATAGTGAAGCTAAGTAAGTAGTTATAGGCTGTATTTCTGACTGTAGATAACTTAAATTTGCAACTTTGGAAAAGTCACCTTAATCGCTGCTTTCATTTCTCTGTGTGTAAAATGAGCAATATATTTACCCTGCATTTGTGTAGCCTTCTGATTCATGGATGAAGGATATCATGTAAGTGCTTAGTGTTTGCTTTATTTAGCAGAGCAAAGAAATGCCATTGGAATAAATGAATCATTGTTTTCAAAGGTCTCGATGAAGAAAAGAGCCACTGCATAGCTACTTTGGAGGAAGTGTGCTGTGGTTTGTGTACTTCTTATGTGGGATGGCATTGCTCTACAAGAAGTGCTTGTGTAATGAAAACACTGCAGAGTGATGGTACTGCCAAATGAGATGGTGATGAATAGAATATTGCACTGTTAAATCCAAAGGACACTTTTCACTGTTATGGCAAAAAAATTTTGTGTTACTGGAACAGGTTACACTTGCTTCTGTTTTTAAAAAAAGTTAGTTGTACATAACAGTTATACCTGTTAGTTTGGAATATGTGGATGTGTATTATATGACCTGAGAATGAATGTCTTGCATTCAAAAGCTTTTCTGCCTTTATCCCATCTACGCAGTTGGTCCAATGAAAGATAACACCCTAAGAAATCTTTGCCTCCTGCCTAAGTTTGGACCAATATGGCTACAACATCACTCTTGCACTATTATGTGTATATAATTCTTGTGCTCTCTTGTCTGCTCTCACCCAGCTCTTCTCAGGGTATTTTCTAAGATAACTTTCAAAATTACCTTTCCAACTGCTTCCTTTTGCACATTCTGGCTGTCTAAACTCCTCCTGAGCTATATTTTTTCTTTTTATCTGCTTTTCTCCTCCTCCTCGTCTTTTGTTTTTTTTTCTTCAATTTTTATCCTTTTTCTCTCAGTGCCCTCTCCCCCTTCCTATCCCTGCCCCTCACACCCATACCCTGAGTGGCCTTACCAATTCAGGGAAGCATATAGTTGTCTTGGTGGGCGTAGACCCACTTCTCTCCATTTGGATGACAGATAGGCCTGCCCTGCTGTGCCAAAGCTAAAGCCCTGTCAGCCTTCTTCCTGGACCACTCTTTTCCTCCCCTTTATTTTAGAAGGTTTGTGGTTCCTACCTTCTTTCTCTCCTCTTTTTGCCTTTTTCATTGTTTTTTCCTCCACTGTCTTTTTCAGCAGCCTACTCCACATACACTAACCCTAATGACCATCAGAACGGCAGCTGGGGAGCTCTTTTGTTTAACCTTTTCCATGCCAGAATGGCCAACTCTAATAGTGAGAGATCTTTGAACCTCGCAAGAGCCCCAGCCTGTAGCTCCTTGCTCCTGACTCTTAGAATGGAGGAATGCAGCCTGGCAGTTGGAAAGCTGATGGGTTACAGCAAGGGCAGGAAATTATTTGGATCTGCAGGCCACATAGGCAGTTTTGGGGAACTCTCGCAGGCCAGTAAGCGCCCCCTATTCCAACAGCCTGGAGCCAGCTCGCCTTGCAACTCCTCCCTGCCACTGCCACCAGCAGCAGCTGAGTGCACATCCCTGTCCCTGGCCTCATCTCACCCTGCATCCACTCCAGACTCGCCCTGGCTGGAGAGGACCAGCTTTGGTCCAGCTGGGACCTATGCACACAGCCCTGACCCCAGCCCACTCCGTGCCTACTCCACACCGGCTGCCAAGAATGAGTTTCACTGGCAGCCAGACAGAAGCTGCTGTTGGACATGGGGTGGGGGTGACCACCCCCTCCTTGCTCCTGCTGGGCCCTTTTTGCTGAGGCCTTTCAAAGCTTGTGCCTGGGCTGCCCTGTGGTTGCTCTCTGGTGCCATCACCACCACCACCAGCACCACCTCTTGGCCACCCAGCAAGGCAGCATTGGCAGTGGAGAGGAGCCACAGGGCAGCCTGGGTATAGGCTCTGGGCAGCCACAGCAAGGGCATGGCAGTGGTGAGGGGGATGGGGCCACTTTTCCATAGTTTCATAGTTGGTAGGGTTGGAAGGGACCAGAGCAGATCATCAAGTCCGACCCCCTGTCATGGGCAGGAAAGAATGCTGGGGTCAAACGACCCCGGCAAGGTGTCTATCTAGTCTTCTTTTAAAGACCCCCAGGGTAGGAGCAAGCACCACTTCCCTTGGAAGTTGGTTCCAGATCCTAGCCACCTTGACTGTGAAGTAGTGCCTCCTGGTATCTAGCCTGAATCTGCTCTCTGTCAACTTATGGCCATTATTCCTTGTTACTCCCAGTAGTGCTCGGGGGAACAGGGACTCTCCCGTTGCCTGCTGATCTCTGTTGGCCAGTTTATAGATGGCCACCAGATCCCCTCTCAGCCTTCTTTTATGGAGGCTGAACAGGTTCGGGTCTCGTAGCCTCTCCTCGTACGGCCTGCCCTGCTGACCCCGATCATGCAAGTGGCCCTCCTCTGGACCCTCTCCCCCAGGCCCAGCAGCACTTCTGCCCTCCTGCCACCTCTGCTCATCATGGGTGGGCGGTCCAGAGCAGGTGTGGGGCAGGTTGGGGTTGGGGCTGTGCATGTAGGTCCTGGCTGGTCCACTCTGGCCGGAGTGAATCCAGAACAGTTGCGGGGTGGGCCAAGGCTGTGCGCACAGGTTTCATGCTAGTTTACATGGGGCTGGGACCAGCGGCAGCAGTAGCAGTCAGGAGTCACCACCACCTGGATTGCCTAGAAATGGAGTCTAGCTGCAGAGCCACCCCAGCTCTGCTGAGCACCCGGGGGTAGGGACGCACCACAGGCCAGATGGCGCCCAAGCCAGGCAAGACTGAGGGACCCACCATGAGCCAGACAAAGTCCCTCTGTGAACCAGATCTGGCCCATGGGCTGTATTTTTCCCATCCCTGGGTTACAGCAATGTCAGGTATGCCTCCCCGATTAACAATATACATGATTTTCCTCAGCTTCCAAACTTTGTGAGCAAGGTGGTACAATCAGGAATTCCTTTGTCACCAGTTTGCCATCACTTAGACCCTGTGGTGTCAGCAGCCTGCCCTTTCGGTGAGGAGGAGGTAGAGGAGAGAGTCTTCCATGCCTTCCTGGACAGACTTGACTCCAGCTGCACTTTGCTGCCCTCAGCACCCTCTTAAATGTGCTAGACTTGGACTTCTCTGAGACTGTGAACATGGGTGACTGGTGCCTCCTGAGTCTGGGGGGACACCAGATCGTCACAGGCTGATTGGGCACTGTGAGTGTATCAGTTTTGTCGCAGGCCAACTGGGTGCTGTGAATGTATCAGCCACTTGGCTGTTCGGTTCGGGATCGAGGAGGCAAAGTTGGGAGTGAAGCAAAGACAAGTTTCACTTATAACAGCAAAGATAAATTTACTTATAGCAGCAAGAATATATTTTAGCAGCAAAATATGGGTTTACACATGTAACAGTTAATAAAAAGGTTAATCTAATGAGCAGATAATACAACAATAAGAGTTAAAAGTTGATGGTGATAATAACAACAGACAGACAAATTGACAAAGGGTTCCCACTTGGTGGGCAACTTATCGACAGTCCCTCAGTGCCAGGTACATACCAAGTTGTTCCAGTGAAGTCAGGTGTCCCCGATCGACGCTGTCAGAGGGAGCACTGGGGAAGATCCCTTAGTCAGGATCAGATCCTTGCTCACACCGGGAGTCTGGAGTCCGGGCTTCGAACAGCAATGACTGTTCTGTACTGTCCTTCCTATTGGTCACCTGACGTGTGTGTTCCTTTATATCTTGTTCTATGCTATTCTGTTGGCTTCGGAGCCACTCACAATCTTACTCTACAGCTGTTACCCTATGGGATTAGAAGGTGTTAGAAATTATCATAAAAGGTTACTGCCTAAACTTGGACTCACCCAAGAAGCAAATCACACCACATCACTTTGGAGTTTGAGATTAGCATTTTCTCCGCCTAAGTTCAACCCACCTGGCTACTTCCCTTTTTGGAATTTTTTGGAATGTGTCAATCATATTTTGTGGTCAAGTTTGTCATTTCGAATGACCTTTAAGCAAGACCTGTTAAGTTAGCTAAAGTGTGCAGTTCTGTTTTCTAGTTCCACTTTTTGAGGCACAGTTAGTCTTGTGATTGGTACAAACAGTTGATTTTAACTTTACGGTTATACTTGTGACAGACAAGGTACAATTTGTGGGTTACGATCTTGCAAGCTTTGCCTTAGCTAATATTAACTGTTATGCCATTGTCAGATGCCTCCAAGAAGCAGATATTATTTGCTATAATTTGCTCATTAACCCCTCTGGTTCTGGCTGTCACACCAGATCACTAACCGGGCGGGGGTCCTCTGGCGGCCAATTGCCAATCGGGGGTGGAGGGGTCCCCCTGGCAGCCAGTCGCTGAGCCCGAAATCACTAGTGGGCACTTCCGCCGGTACTTCCAGTTTCACGGGTGGCATTTCCAGGGGGTGCACGGCCAATCTCGCACCCCCTACATGTCACCAGTGACTGAACATCTTCTCTATCCCATACTCGGCAGCCAAAGAGTGTGTGATCTGCCTAGCCAGTTTCCTGCTGGGCTAGGCCAAGATGGTGACCCTGAAAAGCTGCAGAAACTGGCTCTTGGGGGGTCAGCTCTGATCATACTCTACAACTCTTCTGCTCCTTGGTCCAGGCACATGTCATATTTGAGTTTGGATACTTTACTTTGTAACAAAATGTGAACTGATGTCATCCTGGGCCACCAGAAAGGCCCTCTTCTGATGGACTTCTGGACCTAAATGTGTAACTGCATAAGGGGCGTGGGCAGAGGAGGAGGTTTCAGTCTCTGATGATATCATGTTTTTGTTGCTGACAAGTGTTTCGTGGTTGGCCCCTGGACTGGCCACATACCTTTGCACTTTTACGGTTTTTGTTTTTAATATTTTTATAATAAATGTTTATAATAAAAGTGAGAACTCTCCCCCCACCATGCTCTCAGTCTCTCTCCCAATCTTAGCAGCAACCCTCACTATTTTTTAAAACTAATTTCTCTTTAAAAAAAAAAAAAAACTTACAGTATTTGATTTTCATGATTTTTTTTTATATTTAACCCTGGACATTTTCTGTTTAAGATTTTAATTCTTCTCTTTATATACCTATATATAGAGGCAAACAGACAGAAAGATTGCTTTACTTCTTGTCTACAGTGGCAGTGTGCAACGGGGCTTTCTCGGGGCTGGTTTGCCATTGGCCCGCCCACCTGTTTCTGGGCCAACTGCCTGCCTTCTCGCCTGCTACACCTTGTTGTTTCTTAATTGGTTCTAATAAGACGGGAGGCTGCCCTTTCTTGCCCCGATGCCAGGGGGTGCTATCTGTGGCTCCATTCCTCACCTACACCACAGCCCAAGCCTTACAGATGGTATCCAGGTGGCATAATGCTCCCAGCCTACAGCCAGACCAAACTTAGCCCTCATTGTCAGGCCTCAGATACACATACATTCATACTGCCCTCCTCTCACTAGGGCCTCTCACACTCCACCCCTCCTGGGTCTTACACCCTCTTTGGACTCAGGTGGCTATAGCTGTGCCTGGCCCCCTTGTACCCACAATGTTGTGGGGGCTAAGGGTTAAGGTGCCCTGACCCCCCTTTCACCAGCATAGTAGCTGGCCTGGTATTTCCTGGGGGCTCCTGTGCCACTGGGAGCCCCACCAGGCCACCCACTCCTGGCAGAGTACAGTTTTAGGTCATGCCCAGGACCAGGAGCCTCCAAACCATCCCTTTAGGCTCCTGCCCTTACCTTCAAGATGTTTCATACAGCCTTTTAGCCAGGCAGTGTTTCTGCCTGGCCTACCAGCAGCGAACTACTATGTTTATATAGGTGACCAGAGTCCTAAAATGGCCGCCATAATCAAGCACCTGCTGGCTGTTTGGCTCAGCCCTTGAAGTGGCAGGCACCAACAGTTCCCTGCCACACAGTGGATAAGAGAAAGCAGACTGTTGCTGAAGTCACCTGAAGTGCCAGTCATGAACTGCTTTGCATCTCTTGAAATAAAAATATTTAAATGTATGTAAGGGGACCGTCTGTGACACACTGTAGATAATTGTGAAATAAGACAAATATGATTATCGGTGTGCCTTGTGTAGAAATATTGTTAATTCGTGATTATGTACATCAGATTTAACATTATCATTAGGTCTCTTCCTTTAATCGACAATCTCACTGTAGATAACTGACACTTTCAGGTGAGAGACTTGGGGCTTATTTTTTTAAATGTGGTCAGCACCTTTAAAATCTTTCTTGTCATTTTCCTAATTACAAAAAAGTGAATGTCCCTGTGACCATTTAGACTCCAGAAATTTTTCTTCCTATTCGATGAATTTATGAGCTGTCCAGACTCTATTAAATGGAAGTTTTTCATTGACCTCAGGGGCCTGTAGTGTTGGGCTAGTAAAAAAATTATATATTGTCTTAGTACTAAACTGACCTCTGAAACATTTAAAGCAATGATTGATGATTGGCCAAGCTGTTACTGTCCATCTTTAACAGGGCTGTTATGGAGATCATGAGATAATGTAATTGTGATTTGTGACCCACTCTCCTTTTTTTTCCTTGTATCACAAATGAGGAAATGGATATTACATATGTGTTCTAAACTTTAAAAAAATTAAAATAAGCCTTAATAAAGAGACACTCAGTGTTCGACCTGAACCACACCAAAAAAAAAAATATTAAGAGTTCAAATCGTCACTTCACCCATAATTCAAATAGTTGTTCATATGGTGTTTACACTTGCTTGCACCTCTAGAGGTTCTTATATAGTTATGATCTGCTTATATACCTGGTCATAATCGGTTGAGTAAAGAGTGAAGTGGGAACTTTTAAGTCTGCAAAATAATAGGTTAGTACAGTAAAATTTGTTTCAGTTTGTACCATACTTGCATTAAAGACATTGTGTAAAAAGCACACAGGCGTCCATTATGACAGTGTATAGAGAAAAATATAAAAACACCACTTTGTCTGTACTATACATTTTTTCAGTTAAGATCATTGGTAACTAAAGCTGCTAATTAAAATCCCTCACTGTCACATGTATTAAACCCTTGTGGGTTTAAAAATGGCTGCAGGACTCTTAATCTAAACCTCATTCAACAAGTTTTAAATAAAGGCTAAGTACAGACAGTCAAAAAGCCTGAGACTGAATCTTTGCAGGTTAGTCTAAACTGCACAGATTAAATTGAAACAGAAGTGAACATTTACCTTTGACTCAGGAAATGAAGCCACATACCTGCAGTGGCTCAGGCCAGGGGGCGGGCACTAGAGCACTTCTCTGGCATGTAGCCAGCATGAGCTGATTGTTAGCTTCCTCTTTCTGCTGCCTCCGAGGTCTCTGGGACTTGCCGTCCAAAATCATGGCAGCAGGACTCTGCAGGGTTGCGTATCACTTCCTCTTCCTGCTTCCAGGTGCCCCTGAGGTTTGTAGTCCAGTCACAGCTAGGGTGGCCATCATAGAGGACCGTTCCAGTTTTATGCTGCTGTGTCCTTTGTCCTCTATTCAAGAGAAAAATAGAGGACATAAATGCATCTAGTTTTCATATCAATAAAGATCAGAGGACAACCAGACCGTCCTCTGTGATGACTACCCTACTCACAGCCAGCAGTAAGTTTGAGTGTGGGAAGGGGTGTTTAACCCTCCTCCCTGGCCCCAATCCCCAGCTGGGGTTTGCTTGCAGGGAGCATCCCAGCCCTCACTGCCCCAGCTAGGGAGCAGAGGGCTAGGGAGCACTGCCCAAGCTAGGGGTATCCCTGCTCTCTGGAGCAGAAAGCACAGCACAGCACAGGGCTGGAAAGCATGCTGGGGGATTGTGATTTAACTTGAACCAGGAAGGGGTCTTGGACAGAAGTTTCATAAACCAGCTGGACCCAAATCAGTTAC
Source organism: Alligator sinensis (assembly GCF_000455745.1). Taxonomy (NCBI): domain Eukaryota; kingdom Metazoa; phylum Chordata; order Crocodylia; family Alligatoridae; genus Alligator; species Alligator sinensis. The sequence goes on from NW_005842144.1 coordinate 1,712,412, forward strand.
GTTTGATACAGTATTCAACCAGGTTTATCTTAGACCACTTTCAGCCATTTTGAAACTGGTTTATGCGCACTGAACTTCTGTTCTGTTACAGGCTTAAACAAGTTTCTGATCACTTAAACCAGTTTGTGTGTAATTTCTGTCTCTAGCTCAAGTGCTCCAGTAGCCATTTTTAAACCTGCATATACGTGTGACAGCGAAGCCACTCTGGAGTGTTTTAATTAGAATGTGGAGCAGACTCGCTTAATCAAGTCTGCTCTGACTGTCATACGTAGGCAGTTGTTATAGGAATAGTTTTGGGGAAAGTATTTTCTGCCAAAGGTATATTAATGTGACTTTGGAGAGCCTAAGGGTACAGAAAACTTCAAAGTCCTCATCCCATGATATTTTTTGCTTTGGAACGATTGGGTCTAAGGCTGTTGGTTCCCCCTGCTGAGTCACCCCTTCTGCCTCCTCCAGTATTTGCTTTCTTCTCACATCTTAAGACTACCATGACTTGAGCTGTCGATCTGGGGAAGTCCTAGGTAGCATCAGTTGGAAACTGACAATTCACCCTGTTTTTGTGTCTCTGTTGGCAAGGATGTGTGTGTCAAAAGCATGCTGAATTTGCACAGAAAACAACAAGAAGTTGTATTGATTTTTTCCCCCTTTTTTCTATTTTCTTATAAAGTCTTGAAGCTGGACAAGAAACTTCCCTTATTTTTGTCTTACTGTTTTTGGAAAGGGTTTTTTTTCCCCCCAGTCTTAACCATGGATGTTGTAACTTGTCTTTGGTGTGTTTCTATACTGTGCCACTGCACGGTTAGACCCTTTAGTTATGTTTAACTAATAATTCTGAAAGATTTCTTTAAGTTTTTTTGCATAAAGAAAAATTAAGGGTGGATTCAAAAATCATGTAAAAAATCTGTAGCTTTTGGCATGGGGGTAGCCTACAGGCCAGGATCAGACCCCACACTGCCTCGCCAGGATCAGGTTCCATGCTCCTCTGCCATCCCCATGCAACTGCCCCAGTCAGTCCTGCATTGCCTCCACCCAGTCTAGCATGATGGGATCAGCCCGTGCTGCCTCTGCCTGGCCCAGTGCACCAGGATTGGGCCCTGCACTGCCTCTGCCAGGTCCTGCGCACCTGATATAGCATGCAGGACCACATTATTCAGCTGGTGGGGCTCCCCACAGGTCTGAAAATTTGGCAGCAGAGAAGTGACAGTTGTTGCTATTGCTTCTCTGCCACCAAATATTCAGCTCCATGGGGATCCCCTTGGGCCAGATGACACTACTCCACAGGCTGGGGTTGAGCACCCCTGATTTAAAAACATAGGATAGTTTAATATAAATGGGACTCTCTGTTAAGATATTTGTCTTAAAAACAATCCTAGTTGTTAATAATCTCAGTTTATCAATACTGAAATATTTTAAATCAAATTTGTTTTTTTCATACTATTTAGCTTTTAGATTTGTACCATTTGGCTTTTACTTAGATTAGAGACAATGCAATTAGTTTTGTCATTTTGTTTTCTGGGTGGTAAATTTAACTTTTGGTTATTCTGCCAAAGCACATTTTTTGTTATGTCTGGGCATCCCACATTATACAGGAATGTTTAATTCATAAAAAAGCAATTTTGATCATTTTCCTTTTTAATTTCCTGAAAATATTTAGATTTTAATCTGGAGCTCACTATATTCTTCCATCTTCTCATCCAAAAAAACCCAAACCCTTGAAGCCTAAACTAAGTTGACAATATCCTTTTTAGACTTTTAAAAAAGTGTTTAATATTCTAGTCCTCATCATTCATTCAAAGCAAGTTGTTGTTTTCCCAAGAAACGAAAGATTTCACTTTATCAAAACACAGTGGAGTTTGCTGGGTGTTCAAAGATTTGTAAAGGAAGAAGAATTTGGTTATCCTGCCACCAAAGGTTTACAGATTTAAATGGTCTTAAAATCTCTCCAATTTGCAACAGAGCATATTAGGCAGTAAAGCTCTTGGTGTAAGGGGAGAAGCTAGTGAGCTGGTTACTGGCCTTTAAGCAACCTTAAAATTCAGGTTGAATTCCAGAATATTTGAAAACCAGTACCCTAGTCCCTCAGTGTAGCTCATTACTCTATTACTTGTGATTGGAGATTAATCATGCCTTAGTCTGGTGATGGTATGTTTCAGCTACGTTCCTAAAACTGTACTTTGACTTTGCTACCTTTTAATGCAGATGAGGCCACTTGTCTATGGAAGGTACCTTGAGGCTCAGCTTGTCCAGAGCCACCTTGATTTCTTCCCCTTGAGTCTGTCTTACAAAATGTGCCAAGCGTTTAGGGTCTAGACCATCTGGGTTTGATGGTGATTTCCCAGAAACATTAGCATTAATGAAGGCCTAATATAGTCTAACCTAAAGTATTAGCTTCATCTCCTTATTGACCACAAGCCGTATTAATTTTTGTGTTCTTTTCTTAGTTCTCACAAGGGATTGTGTATGATGTTCTTAAAGTAGGCCAGCAATAAGCAGTTGAATACTTGGCCTAGTTCATTCCTACTTTCCTTGTTTTTATAGAAAGAGACTAGAAAGAAAGTTGGAACTTTTATTTCTGAGATGTATATGTTGTGGTGTCAGACATCTAGGAAAAAAGTCAGTGGCTAATGAGTCTTAATTGTAACAAAACATCAAGTCATTGTCACTTCCTCTGCAGTACATGGCACTCATTAAATTAATCCACTCCATTACAGAAGTATTTTAGAGAAAATACCATGACCCAACCGCTTCTGTAATAATAATAAGCTGGAGATATCATTGTGGCACAATTAAGTGTATTAGAAAGCAGTTTGAAGCATGGCACGTATGACCTAAAGCAACATCAGCAGTCTCAGGTAACACATATGAAAAAATAAATTACCTTAATTAGAGATGGGACTTCAACAAACCCCCAGATCTGAACACCCTTGAAGCTTAGTGCTGTATGAAATTCAAACCCAGATCAAGAGCCAGGTTGTTGTGGCTTTTTTTTTTTAGTGCAAATGGCTGCATTTGCATAGCAGTGCAACCCAAGGAAAAAAACCAAACCATTAATTTAGGGTGGGGAGCCCAGAAAGACGGTAACTCTGGCGGTTACGGCCATCCATAACTTCAGCCCTAAGACTCATACTTTTGTCTTTTTTTCCTCTCTCCCTCTACATATCAGTATGTTGCGAGCTGTATTTTGCCCTGACGCTTTTTTTTTTTTTTTTTATAGCACTGCCATCAGAAATTTCTGCCAGGATTTGATTTGACTTTTAACAGTGTTATATTTCATACCATATGTGTATATACACCAAACGATGATATACAGTATTTGTAACTAGGGAATGGCCTGCTTTATTAAACATCCCCCTTGCCAACAGTAAAAGTGAACAGCCACAGTAAACACAGACGTGGGGAAGGGAAGAACAGCCGTAGCTATAGTACAGTGCATTTTACCTTGGGAAGAAAATGTCGAGCTGTAATTGGTTTTGAATGCAGCAGCCCACCTACTTAGTGCAACAGGCTGCCAAAAGCACCCCACCCTGGTGCTCTGTTCTCTGCACTGCCTCCCCATCAAACATGGACAAATTTAAGACTCTTGCCTTTGTTTTCAGCACTTTCCACAAGCTGGCAAGACTGCCTCAAGGAGAAGCTCTGTGGCTGGAACAAGCAAGCCCCTGAGGGCACATGCTCCCTTCTCAATCTCCTGCTTGGGGCAATGTGACTCCACATCCCTCTGCTGTCCAGGAGGGGACCCAGAGGGAATGCAACGGTGCAGTAACCCCCCGCCCCCCTTTCCTGACCACACACAGCAGGAGGAATAGCAGGGACTTTGAGTCCCCAAAGAAGGTAAGAATTCTTCCCTCCCCTCCATGCTCAGAGGTATGCCCCCTTCCTTTCCCTCCCCTCCCCTGCTGCTGCCTCTGTCCCTGCTGTCCCAAGGGCGAGGTGAGTTTCTGTCCCACCGCAGCTGGGCTGTGCAGCGACTGAGCTTAGCCCAGGACAGCAGCAGCGATAGCAGCAGGTGGGCGGGCAGGTTTCTCCTCCCTGCCTGATCCCCCGGGTGTTCCCCACCAACCCTGTGCCAAGCACAGGGAGAGGGAGCCTGCCTGTCCACTGCCGCTGTCCCAGGCTCAGCCTGGCTTTGCACAGCCCATCTGAAGCAGCTGTGGAGCTCCTCTTGCCCCTGGGCAGTGGGGAGAAGGGGGAAAGGGAGTGGAGAGGGTGTGCCTCTGAGCCAAGAGGGGAAGGGGATGCAATTCTTACCCGCTTAGGAAGGGAATTAAAAAATGTTTGACTGCTGCTCCCTCGGTGCAGTGTCCCTGCCCCAGTAAGGGGGAGAGGTGAGGGAGAAGGCTGGGAGCAAGGGTGCAGCCAGCCTTGCAGCACTGGTTGCTGCTGCCACATCTCCCTCTGTAACATCCTCGATCTGCTTCTGCTCTTGTCCTCGACAAATGGGTGTCTTAACGCACATTTTGGCTCTGAGAGAACAAGTAAAATGAAAATCTGTCTTAGCCATAACACAGAATTGCAAGTAAGTGATGTGTAGGAACACACTGCAAGGGTGATGAAGAAATTAGCATATATCATTTTAAAACATTCTGCTAAGAGCCAACGCTTTATGGGTACTTGCAAAGCAGTAATGGCATATTTCTTGGCCTGTCAGTTGGACCTAAATCTCTACTGCACGTAAGTTCAACTCCATAAATTCAGTAGGTGGTGTGGTGACAGCTGGCGGGTTTTCCTTTTCTTGGTTGCTGCTGAAACTCTGCCTACAAAACTGATAAATTAATTTTACAACATAATGGATATTGTGGGGAATTGTCAAACATTTGCCACAGGACAAGACTTAAAATTTTAAAGAATACTGGGCACAGCTACACGTTCATTATATGTGCTTTAGGTAATGCGCTTTAAATCTAGTACCGCCATTGTGAGGTACTAGAAAAATACACATTAGCCTGTTTTAATGCGCAAAAGCTAATGAGCACTTTTTTTGTGATGCTTTAATTTGCATAAAAATAGGCTAATGCGTATTAAAGGTCACACACACATGTGCCCATTGTCAAGTAACTCATTTACAATGGAGCATCCTTTTTCATTTGCATGAGTCAAAATGCCCTCTTGGAAACTTAATGGTTACAATAGTTTTGTCCTTTTCTGTTTCATCATTGATTTCTCCATCTGGTTTCCCTACCTCCCTGTACAGACATCAACAAGGTTTTCTTTCCCATTTAATGCCAACAAGGTAGCAGAATCTCCTCATACCATGAGATCCCCATGTTTATCTGTATATGTACAAAGCAGTAGTAGTGAAAACAGTGTATGGGAAAGAATACAACAAGAGTGCAAAGGAAGAAGGTTTGTAGACATCATGTTCAGTTAAAATTTTTGTTGGAGGGCAGGGGGTAGCCATGGCTGTTTTTTACTTTTTTAAGCATCTCGGGTGAGGTTTGGTAATCAGTTAATTAAAACTGTAAGAGAAGGAAGAGGAAGTAAATGGGAATGTGGTGAAGAAGCAGGCAGTGAAGGGAGCACGGAGGGTCGGTATGGGAGTGCGACTGTAGGAAAGAGGTTGTGTGAGAGCAGGTGGGGGTTGAAGTGAACAAGTCAGTAAGAACAGGATGAAGTCTGCAGAAAGCAGTGTCATGTCTGCTAGTCCTTAATGAAACCTCACCTGCACTTGCTGTGCTGGGGTGCTCAAATAGGGAAAACCTAGCTGGGTCTAATCTTAGTAGCGCCCCTGACTATTTATTTTTTTTAACTCGTTTCTCTTAAAAAAAAATCAATTTACAATATTTGGCTTGCATGATTTTTTTTTTAATCTTTAACCCTGGACATTTTCTGTTTAAGATTTTAATTCTTCTCTTTATATACATATATCTATAAAGATATAGATAAATATAGATATCTATCTAGCTATCTATCTATAGAGAGAGAGAGTTTTTACTGTTTGCCTACAGTGGCAGTGGGTAATAGAAAGCAGGTTGGTGTTGAAGTTGCCTGAAGAGCCAGTCATGAACTTGATTCAGTACAAATGGTAAAGCTATAAAGGTAGATCAGCAAGGGAAGCTGGAGTCAAAAGGTGCCAGGTCTCTGGGAGAGAACTGAAATGTGTTCTGCTCAGCATCCCGAACACCGTGGATGTGGCAGCCAATTGTAAGGACTGCAGAGAGCAGGGACACTGAGACATTATTATTTATGATCATGCTATGCAAACTTGGGGCCAAGCTAAGAGTGAGGCAATGCTTGGAGGTCACAGAGCTATTTACTGCAGCGTGGCAAATGCACCAAGGTGGTGACCTTACTTCCTATTAAGGAGGTCATGCACATAGAACCGGCTTCTAAAGCAGGAGGAGTGCAGCTGCCTCACTGCAGGGGTTGCGTATGTGCCAGTAGTGATGCTATACTGAGGTGGTGTATTCCCAGCTTGGGCTGCCACACTTCCAATAGTGTTACAGGAGGCACATACAGTATAAACTGCATCCAGCTGGCCACATACGATCAAAAGACCTAATTCTAGCATGGGCTACAGAGGACAGTGTCGCAAGTTACTCACAATCTGCAGGCCAGGTTTTGCTTGGCCCTGGTTTATGATTATTTTAACAGCCCCCATGAGTGTGAGTTTAGTATTTAAACCTCAGTGTGCCAAATGTGACTTTTCACTAGTTACTCAAGACTTTCAATGTGCATTACTACAACTCTCTTATATTGAATAATTTTTCAGGTCACCTTTTCAACTATGTGCATTGCAAAGGAGAAAGATAGTAAAGTTTTATTGGACTTTTCAGAGAAACAATGCCGCAAGATTAAAAATCAGATACTACTGGCCATCTGTGCTTCATTGGTTTCTGAAAAATGGTTACATTTTGTGTTAAAGGTCTTTCTGTAGATGAAAGGATTGCAGTTATATTTCCTTTAAAAAAAATTGACTGCATGAATATTTTTTTCTCAAAGGAATTAAATCTCAGTTTCTTTGCTAAATGTATTACAGTCCTAGGTGAAATTGGATTTTTTTTCTTATGCACATTACTGGCACAACATGAATTGTATGGACTTTACAGTAACCTGTACTTTAGCTGGTCAGTGTGATTTACCACAAAAAAGCTACCTATTATAATAAGACAGCTTTTCTAAACATTATATTCTTTTATGGCAGTGCTACAAAATATTTTACCAGCATCTGTGTAAATCCTATAATCTTGGAAATAAAGGTGGTAAGAAAAGCTGCTGTCTGACCAGTAACTTGGAAGCATTCAGTCTATGCAGTGGTTGAGCACATGGGCTCTGCAGTAAGATATGGAGGGCTCCCTGGCTCTGTATGGGCATGACTTTGTCCCAAAGAACAGGGGCAGTAGGAGTGCCATCCCTCAGAGTATTTGTCTGGATGGGGAGGCAGGTTTAATTTGTGACAAAACCTACACAAAAACCAGTTAGCAGAGATGATTAGGGGCCTACCGAATTCACAGTGGAAGTGGGCTTCACGGCATCTTCTTTAATCTTGCAGGTTCCTCATGCACTCCCCGCCCCCTGTTGCTGATTGGCCAAGGAGCCCCAGCGGCCGTGCTGCTGACTGGCTGGGAGGCAAAAACGGTGCCATATTTAAAACCACAGTTTTCACCTCCCTGCTGATCAGGAGCGAGTGGCGTGGCCCTTCCACCAATTGGGGGGGAGAACCTGCACTATTAAGGGAGCTGCCACGCAACCGACTTCTGCTGTGAATTCAGTAGGTCCCTAGAAGCGATGAAGAAGCATGCTGTAATAGCATATATCCCTGCCTGGTTTTTCATCTCTCTCCCTCAGTCAGCATCAACATTATGACTAGTGCTATCATGTTTTGGGACAGAACCTCCTTAGAGGGTAGGCAAGAGGGGGAGCATAGACGGTATCCTACAGTGAGGTTGACTTAGCACAGGTGGAAGACTGTGGATGTCTAGTTGCTAGATATAGCCTAGGATTTGGGATTGGTGAGAAGCTTGGATTGTAGCTTCTTAGTCACGAGAGGATTCAGACTTTCAAGTCTCCCAGGAGAATGCCTTAACCAGCAAGCTATGGAAACTGCTGACCTGGAGTAGTTCCTACCCTTTCTGTTAAAGCTGTGCCACTGCATCCAGGAATACAAGATTTACATGATTAGAAAGAAAGGGAGAGTGTGTGCAAAAGAAAGAGCCAAGTGTATAAGCAGCAGGACTGGAATCCAGGACTCCTCCCTCCTGGGTGTGCGGGCTGGCTCCTGATCTCGGGGGCGAGCCGGGCCCGTCTTTGTGCACACAGGCTGTGGCCAGCAGCCCGGGCACACGGGGCCGGAGAAAACCGCGGCGCGGTATGGTACGCTCGAGCTAGAATCAGTCACGGAGGCGTAATGGTTGATTGAAAAGATTATTTACTTACACCCAAGGTAGTCGCGGTGTAGGCTGGTCAGCTTTCCAGGCACAGCTCCACTTGAGTTCTCGGTGGAGGACTCTAATAGACTCAGTTCCTGACCCTGGAGCGGTTTAGGCTCCGCGGGTTCAACAATTCTCTCTCACGGAGCAGCTGAATCTCCGTGGGTTCCACTTGGTTCCCAGGTCCCCCGGAGCTGTTAAGACTCCGTAGGTTCGACAGTTGGGTCCATAGGATAGGGATACATCTGGACTGCGATCGGCGACGGGGAGAGGCTAGAGGTTATATGCCCCGGAGTTGTTAAGGCTCCAAGGGTTTGGTAAATAGGTCCCCCGGAGTTGTTGAAGCTCCGTGGGTTCGACAAATTAAACCTCTGTTGCCCTCTTAAGGAAAAAGCTGGGTTCGAGAGGATCAGCAGCGCTTAGAGATCCTCACGCTCCTTTCCCGAACTCCATGTGCTTTCTCTCTCTCCGACTTGGGCGGAAACTACCCAAGCCTTTTGTACGGCTAGCAAGCCAATAGCTAGCCGCCCCGTGTGCCTGTATTAAGATTGGCCAATAATGTGGCGGAAATCTTAATACAAATGGCGGGAACTTCCTTGTACCGTGCATCACTATAATGCAAAAGAAATGCACGATGCAAAGAAGGCTACAGAACTGGTGGGAAAAGCTCCTGCACGTGGGTTCTTAATTGCAACAGAACGCTCCACCGTGCAAAAGAGCTGCAATTTAGCGGGAACACAATTTAGCGATGCCGAAGCACACACAAACAAAAGAAATCACAACTTTGGGTTGTGACACTGGGAAAGTGCACTCATCACTGGGCTACAAAGTTATGTTCCCCTTTGCTGGCTCTCTCTTTGGTTCTATGGATCTGGCATTTTTGAAAGGTAAATTCATTAAGGATTGTGAGGTATTCAGATGCTGCAGTGATGGGGCCATATAAGTAACCTGTCTAGACATCTACCCAAAGCCTGCCTATGGCCTTAGACCAACATGGCTACAACCAACAACCCTGTCTAGACTAGAGGATGCTGCTTGACTGTCTGAGAAAAGGATTCTGTAGAGCAATGGTTTTCAACCTGTGGTCTGCAGACTATGTCTAAAGGATCTGCAAAAGATGACTATGATAAATCAAAAAATGTGAATACCCACACTTAAAATTCAAAGGGGTCCACACCTCCACTCAAAATTTTTTCAGGGTCTGCAAATGGAAAAGGGTGAAAACCACTGATGTAGACCATTGCATATATTTGTATGTGTATCCTTGCTTGTTTGGTATTACAACAGTCAGTGGAACAAGGTGCTGAGGGAAGCTGTGGAATCTCTTTCATTGGAGACTTGCAAGAAGAGACTGGATCAGCATCTGCCTCGGATGGTTTAGGTATAGTGCATCCTGCACCTACGTAGAGAATTGAACTAGAGGACCAATGAGGTCCTTTCCAATCCTGTAAGTCCATATTTTCTTTTGCCCTCAAGTAGATTTTTCCATTGTCAGCGTCTTATTTGTGCAGGCGTTCTCCAGATGAGTAGCTCCATGAGTGTTAGCACTCCAGTGTCTAGTATATACGGTACAGGTTTCCCTCGCCAGCCACTGGGGTTAGGTTCCTGAAAGTTCCCATGGTTGGCAAAACCGTGGTTGGCAAGGCAAAATGTTTATGGGGAAAAATGGCAGGTGGCGGCTGACGCATGGCCACAGAAAGCCATGGTTACTCAAAACTGTATACTGTAGTAGCCAAAACAGTATATAGAATATTAAGTGTGGATACTCAACTGTGGTTGGCAAGGGAAACCTGTATCACAGACGGTCAATTGTACACGAGCAAAGAAGAGGTCTTCTGCATACAAAGTCTTGTGGTCACTATAAAGGAACAGGGTGCTGTCTGCCACTGATTCTAATGCTGAATTTGTCTTTGCTCTTGGCTTACAGATGGCATTTCAGTAAGAAACTTCAGCAGAATCATGAGTCAGTTGAAGGTGATTAGGCTGTTCTATGAATAGTGAGTGAGTGCCAAATAATGTATTTTGGCTCTGTAAGCCCATCTATAGATAATGAATAAGCTTTCTTTTAGGGTTAAAAAGTTCTTTTATTTGCAATAAAATGGACCTACAGTACCAGCTTCACAGTGTTCTCTTGTTCTCATAGAAGCCTGTTTATGAAGGCACACACAGTTAATGTTACATGCAGTCTTTGTTTAGACCTACTGCCTGGATAAAAAAAAAAAAAATTGCTGAAATTAAAAAAAAAAAAAAAGTATTCATTATTATCATTTTAAAATATGACAGGTTCCTGGAAGCCTGAATGCAGCAAGGTACACCTCCTCAAATAGCCCATTAGCTTCTTGTTATCTTGTTGCAAACACCTAGCTTCAGTATTTCTGTACTTTATTTTAAAAGGCTTTTGCTGCGTGCAGTTGAATATACTGTAATCTTCTTATCAAGTGCTAAAGCTCTTTAGTGTAGCCATTTTGAAACATACTTTGGTTTTTTAAATTTCAAATTCTTCTCTAGCTTGAAGGCCTGTGGTTTTGGTTAGGTAGTGGTTGGGAAACTACCTATTTTTGGGAATTTTTTTATTAAATGCTGTTCAACTACATTTATAGTGTCCCTGTGCGTGACGTTGGTCATTCTGCTGGCACTGTTGCAGCTGTCACTGCGGGACAGTACTGGACAGCTTCAGAGTACAGAGGTCACAGATACCATCTGGATAATTTTAGGGGCTGCTGTTTCCTGTTTGGGATTTTCTGTTGTCCTATTTTTTATTCATTTTCTTCCTACCACTATCATTCTTTCTCCCAACTTCAGAACATCCAAAAGGACTCAAAAGATTGTACCTACAGGAAGGTAAATCATATGTTATTTAAATCGGCTGAAACCACCAGCACAGTCTAGCTTTGAGCATGGAACTGAGAGCTCCTGTAAGCAAATCACTGACACATGTGGGACTAGAAATGTGGCTGGAAGCAAAATTGCTTGACCTCTGTGCCTGTTTCCTGTCTGTAAAATGGGGTTGAGAATAACAAGGATTAATTATTTAATATTTGTAAAGTGCACTACAAAAATTCTTATCATTATTTTAAAATATGAGGAAACTGAAGAACCTTATGTAGGGAA
>NW_005842144.1:1723900-1725179 GCF_000455745.1 Alligator sinensis
CAGCTGTCGAAACCAAAGCAAAGAAATGATGAAAGAAGATCTGACAAAATTCTGTCTATCGATCCTGCTGAATGAAATGCACCTGAGAGTTCATCTCTAAAGAATTGGAAGAGGAAATCTTGGAACCACTGGGAATAAACAGCAGTAAATCATAGGATTTAGGAGATGTACCTGACTGGAAAAGAGATAAAGTTAGGTACCCGCTGCTAAGAAGAGCATTAAAGAAGAACAAGGAGACTCCTGAATAAGTGAATCTGCTGAGCCTGACCACAGTATTCATGCATGTAGTGGAGGCAGTATTTGAGTGTTTGGAAGAAAGATGTTTAGTAAGAGACAAACATTATTCTGAAATATATGCCAGATCGACCGTAAGCCCTGTTGGATGTCATTACTGACCTAGAACATAAAGGGGTTCAGTGGCGATGTAGACTGTATTCAGTAAAGCAGCTGATATAGCACCATATCAGAGTGAGTTTAGAAGCTGTGTTCTGGAGAGTGGTTCATTCACTTTTGATGGGCTGTAAATAATGTAAAGAAATGGATAAATAACAGCCAAACTAAAACTATGCGTAGATCAAAAATTGGACAATAGATAGGGAATTTTGCATAAGTCTTCCAAATGAGAAGCAGACTCAAGTGAGTTACTACAAAGGGTACTTCTATTATTTATAGGCTTTATTCCCTATTGTGTTTATCACCATTGAACTGAATATTGCACATACGTGAATAATTTATCCTGGCAGTGTTCCTGTGAGGTAGAAGAATATTATTATCTTCATTCTATAAACAGGAAACCTAATATGCGGGGAAGCAAACTGACTTGCCCAGGATGGTATAGGAATATTGACAGAAGGCCCTGATTATTCACAAGATCATCCTTTCTTTTGCATTTTGTTAGTGTGTTTTATGAAGTAATTTAGAATTGAGCGTCGTCTACTTTGCTGGGCATTCAAGGTGCCTGGCCTTTTTGATGCGTACCGTGATTTCTCATCGGGGCTGTGCCTGGAACTTCAGCAGGGTCCATCATTTGGTTTCAGACTCCGACTGGAGGTCAAGCTGTGTCCAGTTTTACCTTGTTCTAGCGGCTGGGAAGGAGCAGCTTTTTCTCCTTTCTCTCTCTGGTCATATTAAAAATCCTCCCAGTTGCTGTGAAGGTGACAGGAAAGAAGAAAGAACAGAAACAACAAAAGCTCAGAGACGTAAATACCTGGAAGGGAGTTAGTCAACCCTTTTGAAAGGCAATAGTAAGCTTTCAGACTGAATGATTTGAAGCTGGGGA
>NW_005842144.1:1725210-1726283 GCF_000455745.1 Alligator sinensis
GTCTAATTATTAGGGAAGAAGATCTTAACAAGAAAGACCGTTCGGTCACTGGAATGGATTAATGCAGAGGTTTGTCTGGAGACACAAACCTTCCAGCTATTCACCTGCAGTTTAGATAGATGTAGAACAGTCTTGTAAGATGAAATGCTCTTGTTCATCCACAAGGTGTTGAGATTCACAAGTTACCAGGTGAGGGTTGCGCAGCCGGTATCCTGCAGAAAGTAAGACTTGATCAAAATGGTTTCTGTGCTCTCCAGTCTTCACAATCTGTGAATCTATAAGGATGAAGGAAATGATTGAGTCATTCTGCAAAATGCAAAGGGTCTGATTGAATGAATCAAAAGGCATACTGTTGGCCCAGCTTCCATCCAGAATTGTCACAACCCAGTGATTTTGGTGCCTCGGCACGATGGAATTTTCCCGCCACATGAGCGCCTCTTGCACAGCAAAGGTTTTCGTTGCAACAGAAAAACCCCGGTGCAAGAGAGTTCCCGCCATTTGAATGCAAATTTGTGCCCCGCTATTGGCCAGTTCTAAATTATTCCTACGTGGCGGCTAGTAATTGGCTTGCTAGCCGTTTAAAATTTCGTGTGACTTCCGCCCAAGTCGGAGAACTTCGAGCACGCTGCAGAGTGCCTCTAAAGAGATCTGACTTGCGACTGAGCTGATCAATAGACTGATCACCCATCGATTCTTCTCCCCATCGCCGAGCGCAATCTTTGACGTACCCTTTCCCTGCCGGCTTAATTTGTGGATGGATTAGCTGGCCTGAGCCCTGCCAGCTGGAGCAACTCACATAGTTGTTCAAGCGACCGGACCACCTGCATCGCCTCTACAAGCGGCGTAAGTAAAGTTTTTGCAACCACTAAGCTTTGTCTGCCTCTCCATTCACCAGCCCGCCCAGCGAACGAGTAATTTCTAAATCACCTCGAGTCGGCTCCGGCCGTCCGAGACATGGCGACGAGGATGGGATCTAAGGGCACGGTGATGGAGATGAACTTAATTGGGTGCTGCCCCTGGTGCACCGGGACCCGCCGCGTACAGAACGCAAACGATCCATGGGCGCATATCGC
>NW_005842144.1:1731436-1744187 GCF_000455745.1 Alligator sinensis
TATATATATATATATAATGGTTGTTTAAGCTTCGCCAGGTCAGTAAATCCTGAAACAAAGATGCTTTATGATGTGCTCATGTGTCTAAAATTCCAGTTGTGCCGTCGGCAAGGGGGCATGTCACAACCCAGTGATTTTGGTGCCTCGGCACGATGGAATTTTCCCGCCACATGAGAGCCTCTTGCACAGCAAAGGTTTTTGTTGCAACAGAAAAACCCCGGTGCAAGAGAGTTCCCGCCATTTGAATGCAAATGTGTCCCGCTATTGGCCAGTTCTAAATTGTTTCTTGGCTAGTAATTAGCTTGCTAGCCATTTCAAATTTCATGCGACTTCCGCCCAAGTCGGAGAACTTTGAGCACGCTGCCGAGTGCCTCTAAAGAGATCTGACTTGCGACTGAGCTGATCGATAGACTGATCACCTATCAATTCTTCTCCCCGTCGCCGAGCGCAATCCTCAACGTACCCTTTCCCCGCCGGCTTAATTTGTGGACGGATTAGCTAGCCTGAGCCTTGCCAGCTGGAGCAACTCACATAGTTGTTCAAGCGCCCGGACCACCTGCGTCGCGGCTACAAGCGGCATAAGTAAAGTTTTTGCAACCACTAAGCTTTGTCTGCCTCTCCATTCACCAGCCCGCCCAGCGAACGAGTAATTTCTAAATCACCTCGAGTCGGCTCCGGCCGTCTGAGACAAGAATCAGGAAAGAAGTTGACAGGGAGTGAAGAGAATTAGGAGTGTAGAAAGATTGGACTGAAAGGAGCCTCCTGAGCCATCAAGTCCAGTCCCATATGTATTTTCCGGCAAACATTTATCCCAGGAATCCCCCAAATCCCCAACACTATAGCCTTTACATACAGCTATAAGGCACACCTGAAACACCCTGCAGAATGTTATAGAGTAAAAATGGGAGGTGAGGGCACTGCCAATACTGGCAAGGAAATAATTAGCTCCTGTATGCTTACAGGATCCTTAAAGGAGGCTCCTTGTAGTGCCCCAAACTATAGAGGCAACCTCTTCCCACCGCCCATGCACACACACCCCACCCCCACCACCATCCTTGCCATTGTGATCTAGGGGAAAAATTATTTTCTGTCCCCAAATTGGACTATCTGGAGCCAAGGAGCAAGAAACCTTCAGGAACCTCAGTTTTCTGAGTGCCATTGGGAACATCAGCACACTTCATTTTTCATGCAAGGAAATGAAATACTGATGCACCTGCTAAACCAGGGGTGGGCAAAATACAACCTGCAGCGGGTCCCTCGGTCCCACCTGGCCCAGGCACTGTCTGGCCATGGTGTGTCCTGCTCCGCCTTGACATGCAGCAGGGCTGGGGCGGCTCTGCAGCTGGACTGCCTTTCTAGGCAGACAAGGTGGTGGCAGCTTCTTCCATCTTCCACTGCTGCTGGTCTCAGCCTCGTGGTGCCGGTGGGGACCCATGCCACAGCCCTGACCCGGGGTGCCCCACACCTGCTCTGGACTCACCTGCTCATGCTAAACAGCAGCAGTGCTGGCTGCATAGAAACTGCTGCTCACCGTGGGGGAAAAGTGGCCTTTCCCCCTCACCACTGCCCAGTGCTTCCTGCTCCAGCCACCCAGAGCCCATGCTGGGTGGCAGCGTGGAGGAGCCTCAGGCTCTGAGCAGTGTCCTGAGCAGCTGAAGGCTCTGAACAGCTGAAGCAGGGAGAGCTGGGCAGCAGCAAGGGGGAGAGGCTGCTTTTCCCCTGTGCAGCAGTTTCTGTCTGGCCAGCACTTCTGCTGCTGTTTAGCACGAGCAGGTGAGTGTGGAGCAGGTGTGGGGCATGCCAGGTCAGGACACCCCAGCACACACACACACTCACACACATCCATGCATACCCCACCCACACACCCCCAGCCACCCTCCCTTTCCACACACCTCACAGACCCCAGCATCCTTTCCTGCCCATGGCAGGGGGGCAGACTTGATGATCTGCTCAGGTCCCTTCTGACCCTACCTACTATGAAACTATAATACAGCAATATTCGCAGTACTGATTTCCTAAAGCTTTCATGTGTGCATGTAATTGCAAATCAAAGTGTTAACTGTAGATGTATTTTTATTCCTTTTTTTTCAGAGTTGTGTAATATAGACCTTGCATTTAATATAGTACCAAGAACTCTGACTTCACCCCCTTCACACTAGGGAACATTAAGACCCATGTAGCAGGGATACAGTATTTGAGGCCTAACTTCCAGCGGCACCATTCTTATGCTTCGTGCGTCTCTGCACCACATTTGACCATTTTGTTACACATGCTCGTGCTTGTTTATTGTTCTTTGCAGGGTCTTTCATTGTACGTGTGCCTTCAAGTAACGGGTGTTGCATAGTCCGAGGCTCTGTGCCTCAGTCACAGGTGGTTGAATCAATAGTATAGCCCCACTTCTTCATTAGTTCCTTGGAGTGTCTGACTCCAGTATGCAGGCAGTTGAGACATCGCCACCTTTGTCATGGTTCATCAGCCCCTGGTGGTAAGGACTTGGCTGCTAGACTACCCATTTTTCTGGTGTTGGGTATTTTTTTCAGCCTCTCATTCCAGATCTGAAGTCGTGTCTCCTTGGGTGTGGCACTGAGAGGTTGGGTGCTGGTGAGGAAGCTCCTGCATGATTTCCTGTGCTGTAGGATGGGCATACAGCAGGTGTTTCATATCTTCAGTTTGTCTTGATCATTCTGTCCTGCTGCCCACTGCTCTGATGTCAGGCAGAGCGATGCCAGCCAGCAGGTGCACACTGTGTAGGCTGGTAGGCTTCAGACTGTTCTGCTGACATCAGACAGCCATTTAGGTTATGCTGCTTCAGACTTGAACCCATGCCAGTGTTGAATGCTTCCCTGGAGGTGCAAAATGTATACAGCAAGCTATAGATTTGCTGCTGCTGCCATAGGCACATATTTCTCTTAGGAGCTGCTGGAGTTCTCTGTCCTTCTTAGATCCCAGTGTTTTCAGAAATGTAGGTCTACTTACTGATGTCAGATCACCATGACAATTAGTTGCCCTGTAAGGTTTTCTATCCCAGTAATATAATACAGTTTTTTGTACCAAGTTTAGTCTGTCACAAGGCATTTCTACACTTATTTGGATTTCCCTCTGATGTTACTGTGGGAGGGAGGGGGGCGAGGGGGATCAAACAGGCCAATAATCCAGAGTCTCCCACCTCTTTTCCCCACCGTACAACTGAAATAGCTAATCAGGACTGCAATAAAATCTCTCGAGTAATATGCATAAAATATGTGACCACTGTGGACTAGGCAGCCAAATACAAATGCTGTGGACTAGAAACACGAGTTTTAACTAAAAATAAGCAGAAATGTAAATGTGTCAACAGATATGATCTTAGTGTTTTTAAGGTTGTATTTTTTTTGGAGGGGTGGGGGGGTTGCGTGATTTAAAATTTGCCAGCAAATTCAGTAGCTTAAGCGATAATAATGCTAGAAGGCTTACGACAGACTGTCCTTGGTGTATTTAGAGGGAAAAGAAGCAACAAGTATGTGTTGACCTGAGGTCAGGATGGGAATTTCAGGTCATAGTTGTAGGCTAAGGAGCTTTGGAGGAAAGAGCAGAATCCATGAAATCATTGCATTGCTTAGCCACGCAGTGAAAGGTCACAAGAGAGAAGACATCTTCAGATTATATTTAGTAAGGATGAGGATCCTGTTTGTAGTGGCTGCTTTGCAACAAATAACGTTTTCCTCACCCTGTCCCTGAAAACCTTGCTCTAATCTACCCTGAAAATGATAAAGTGTATATTAGGAATTTTTTCTTTGTCCAACAAGCCAGGCAAAGTTATTTTGAAATCAAAAAGAAATGAAATCAAAAGGCTGCATATGCTTATCATGAAATGATTCTGGTCAATTCCATATTCCATGCTGACAGGACAGGACAGTAGAAAATAATAAATATTTGATACCTCCCAAGATTAAACTTCCTTCTGATATACTCCTGTAAATTGAAGTGACTGCTGTTGCTCTTAAAGTTGACTTTAAACATATATTTTGCTGGTGTTGACATCTACTGGATAAATTTGCTAGTGGCAGGGTGAAATACCATGTATTTTATTGAAGAGGATGGCAACATCTATTGCTTCTCAAGAAGTTTAATTTCTGCACAACTCTCAGACTTCTAAGATCATATACTCTTGACGTTTCCTTTTTTTTTTCCCCCTAAAATTGCCCTGTGAATAAAAATTGAATTAAAGATAATAAATTGCAAGAGGGGTTAGGCAATGAATTGATAAAGTAGCTGCTGTCTTTCTTCTCTGGGACTCACATTTTTGAGCTCTGCCTGAGGCACTAAGTGAAATTAGTTTATTAGTTTCACTTTGGTCACTGGTGAATGTCACTCCACATTGCAAAAATACCACTTTTAATTCTGCTTGATTTTGACTAACTGTCCAGTCAGGAGCGAGACCCATGACGTGAGCAAAGACAGATGTTGAATTACACTTTACCCTGGGAAGTCCACCTGACTAGGGGACAGATGCTTAGGTATAGCAAACATGTACACTTATCTATGTATTACACTTGGTCTGAGGGGAGATAATGCTCTATTCCGATATGGCAACTGGCAGAAGCAAATCGAAAACGAGTTGGAAATAATTTATATAACTTGTTTGTCACTGTGTAAATTTAAGCCATTCATCTGAGTTATTTGAGCTCCCAGGTTATGAAAGTGCACTTGGTGGTTTTTTTCCCCTTAATTTTTATGCCCATGCTTGGTGCTGAGTGCAATTTTTCAAATATCATTTAATTTTCATTGGTGCTTTTAGTGAGCTACCAGTAACAACAGCACTAATCTTAAGCAAAATTAGTCTCATAGGAAAACTATCAGAAGGATTTGTGGCTTTTCCTTTTCTTTCCTTCTTTGTCATTTATTTTATTTCATGAAATCAAGGGAAGGGATGGAGTAAACAAATCCTATGAGGCAGAGTCCTTTGGCAAACACATGGAATGAGAACTGAACATGGACTTTCAGTATATAGGTGCATATATGTGAGTGTGTTTACAAGATTGAACAAAGACGCCTGATCATTTTTGGTTTAGCCTAAAATGAGTTTGGCATTCAAAACAAATATTTTAGCCAGTGGTTTCAAATATAGGGGCTTCAAGTTAGATCCAAAACCCCTACTGAGCAATCTAAATAGAAGAGGCTTGACTCTCAAGGGTGTTAAGCTTCCATGGTAGCTTCAGAGAGCTTTAAGAGTGCTCAGCATAAAAAAAGACTCATTTTACTGAGGTGCCTAAATATAGATTTTTAGATCCTAAGTTTAAGCATTTAGATCAGGAGTCAGCAACCTGCAGTTTATGGGCTGATTCTGGCCCATGGGTGTGGGGCTTGAATGGTAGGGAGATGCAGCAGCTGGGTGCTAACACCCACCTCCCTCTGACCAAAGTTGGATGGTTCCAGCCTACAGCCATATATAATATATATATATATATATATATATATATATATAATGCATGTATATGTGTGTGTGTGTGTAATCATGAAGACTGTATTCCCACTTTAAATAGGACATCAGTAGCCAGTGGCAGTTTAAAATTAGAGAAGAAATTAAGGACCATGGAAAAATAATTGAGCCAGCTGTGAAGTAGTTAATTTTACTATGGGGCTGTGGTATTAATTCATTAGAATAGTGGGCACAGCCCCAGTCATTCTTCAGGCATTGCCTTTCAGAATAAAACAAAAATAACAAGATGTAAGTGATACTTCTTTTATTGGACTAACTAAAAATAAAATGGATCTCTTTTATATATAGTTAGTCTAATAAAAAAGTAATGATCTGTGGCTGTGTGCATACAGATAACATGGGCTCCAGCCAACAGCATAATGACATGCACCAGGAATGGAGCTTATGACTTTGGAGTTGAAAAATATAAGGCTCCATCATGCGAGTTAGAAGAACAATGCCATCACTTCCCCACAAACATCTGCGGTTAAAGATGAGAAAAAGTGACTAGAAAAAGTGTGGATCCTGTCATCAGAGGAGAAAATGACCAAATGACTGTGGAGGTAGCCTGGGTCCTTAGAGCCCATGGAGAGAAAGGATAGTCCACTGTTTAGGGCAGTAGGAGTTGGGAGACCTTGGGTAAATTAAACACTGTGTTGCACACATTTTTTTGATGCTAGGTAACATTCATGGTAGATGCTCTCAGTCCCTTGCCTATGCAACGTGGACAATAGCACTTTCCTACTGTGCAATGGCAATAAGATGAGAAGTGCATTAAACACTGTAAGGTCCTGAAGTACTATGATGACGTGAGCTCTGTAGGCAGAGTAGATTGCCTACAGATTAGAGTTTCTTCATGACTGTTGACACATTTTGTGAACTGCAAGCTCTTATTATTTAGAAAATGTCTTATTTTGTATCTAGGCACTCATTCTGTAAACTGATATACTGGTTCTAATTAACCTGGCTTGTCAGAAAACTGCATGTGGTCAGAAAGTACCAGCACCAGCCTCCAAAGTAAAAAATTATAGTCCTATCTGGTGCTACTCAGACCAAGAAAGTGTTAACTTTCACACCTAAGTAAAAGTGTTTGAATGTGAGCATGATATACGGGTGTTTTTTTCTTACCCTTTTCTCTTAAAAGAGAAAATTAAATGTGTAATAAATAAATCACCCTGTTAAATACAAATATGGTTTATGCAGCACCATTAACTTGACCATATGACCCATGATGGCTTTCTAGTGCATGCACTACATTTAACCATATAAACTAAAGCATATGAAGAAAATAAGAACAGGGAGCATCTCATATATAGACTATGTTGAATCATTATTTTAGGAACGACTTTTGCCAACCTGAAAAGTTTGAAAAACAAACAAAAAAACCCCCCAAAAGCTTGGGTCAGGCCCCAAACTCCTGGAATAGGGCCCAAAATTCATTAGGTCAAAAAAAAAAGTGGGGTCTGGGGGAGAGGAAAGAAAAAAAGAAATACCCAGCACAGCACATATCATTGCATGTGTGCTCCCAGAATAGCTAATTTTGGGTCAGCTACAAAAATTCATTAGGGGCCTGAGTTCCCAATGATATTCAAGAAGAATTAGGAGTCGGTATGCTTTTTGGAGTGTGACTTTTTGTGTCACTACCTCTACATCAGAAGCACACAACAGTTCTGCCTTCTCCCGTAGCTCCACACGTGTCCTTTCTCCACCCAACACCCCTGTGCCATGTCTTGCAGTTCTGGAGGTTCTTCATCTTCAAATCAAAAAGTTTCTCCTCTCCTCAGTCCCAGACCTAGGAAGAAAGAGAAGTCAGCCTGAGCTTCTGAGCTCTTTCCGCTTTCTCATCCCTCTTCCTCTACCCCTGGTTAATATGGTGTCAGCTTTTCTCTTTTGATGTTCAACATAGCCTCTTGGCTGATGAGGGATGGAGAAGAGAGGGCTCTCTCTGTTCCCTGCAGGATTTCTGATCGACTGCTCTTCCCCAGTGGGAGAAGTAAGGTGCACAGTCTCTAGGATTCCCTCTCCTTCCCACCCACCCACTTGGTCCTCTGTTGAGTCTGGTTTTGCTAGAGTTGGCAACACAGGTGTAATCTTCTACATGGCCTGACTTTTATGAACCAGGGAATCTTGGGTCTCAGTTGAGGCTTTCAGACACTAGCAACACCAGAAATTATTTCCAGGCAGTAGTGAGCTTCCCCAAAGGGATTCTGTCCCAAGGGCCACGGCCTTCCCAACATCCGTGCTGGCACCGGTGCTCTGTTGCCCTTTGACAGGGGCTAAATATGGAGAAGTCAGAGGGAACAGGGGTATGGAAATACAGCTTCCCTTGCTCTTCCTGGCTTGTGTAGCAGCCCCTCCCCTACAACTCCTCTTCCTCAGCTGGTGCAATGAAAGTCTTCTCCTGTTTCAAACTACTTTTGCCACTGCTGCCAAGTGTTGCATATAGCAGGGCTGCAACACAGTATTTCACCCAGCTGGTCGGCAGACACAGGCTCCAGCTCTTTGCACAGATGCCAGGGGTTGCCGTGCCACCTGGCTTCAGGCAGCCAAGTAGCCTTCTCATTCTCCTTTCCTTAAACTAACACCAGACAACTGTTGAACCCTGTGGGGAAGGAGGCAGCAGCAGCTGGTGGGGAAGACAGGCTTGTGGGCATACTGGAAATGCAGGGCTGAATATGAGAAGGGAGGGAATAGCCTGGAAAGGAGAGTTTGGAGGATAGAGGCTGCAAAGCGGGATGGGGTAGGGGGAATATTTGTCATATTTATAGATAAAGTAATTATATTTTAATAAAATGTCACATGCGACACTGCACGGCATTCAGCTCTGCTCCTGAATAGAGCGCAGTGCCCGCTTGCCTTCCCCCTGACCTCACAAGCCGGATCAGTTGTGACTGCCCCCACCCTGCCACTCCATTTGTCTCCTAGGGAGACCAGCGATTAGAGCAGCAATGCTGTGAACGCTGCCAGTTGACAGGCAGCCAGCCCCTGAGCCCGAGCGTCTGGGTCCTGTCCGCCAGTCCCGCCTTGAGAGTCTCTGCACAAGGCCTGCCACAAACTAGCCTTTCATGCAACGTTTTTGCATTTGCTTTTCTCTTGTTTGCTTTTCATGCTAATTAGCTTATTCACTTAGGAAACGCTAATGTTTTGTGCAGTATTTTTGTGAGCTAAAGTGCAGTATAAGTGGTGTTAGTTATTCTTCCTCTCCTCCCCCTCCCCCCATTTTTGGTAAGTGCTGTCTCTACAGGGTGCTGGTGATCCATCTGTGAAAGTTATTCTAGCATTGTACAAAGTTCTGGTGGATTTTGGTTTGGAGCACTGTGTGCAATTCCAATCACGTCGCCGAGGAGGGACACCGCAGAGTCCAAGAGGCTGCAACTAAGGGTGGCTAGAAGTGACTCTGGGAGTATGGGGGCAGTTGGACTTTGAGCTGGAAGGCGAGAAAAAGTTTGCCACCAACCAGAAAGGAGATGCAAGGGAGGGAAGAAGAAAAATGAGACTTGTGATAATTCTTTAAGGTAACCTGAAGGGAAAGGGGGATGGGAGTGGCGACAGCAACCTGTCTTGAGGTAAGCATCTCAGAGTGGTACATGTGATATTTTTTTGGTAACTCCATGTAGACGTTTGATATTCGTGGATCCTGTCAGGCCAGGCCTCTTCGGTCTGCTGTCTGGTACCATGTAAACCAGTACAGCTTGTTCCATGGTCAGGTTGTCAGCAACTAAACTGCACCCCCTACCACCACCACCTGGGCCAGCCCGGGTGAGGAGGGTGTGTGGACACCCAGCAGGACTGAAAACAAGACCTGTCAAAGGGCGGATGAGCTCACTGCAAGCCAACAGCCATCCAGACCTGGAGAGGAGATGAGCACCACAAGGTCACTCTGCCTGAAGAATTGCAAATGATGCAAAGCAACTCAGCTAAGCTAGGAGGGTTGTTACAGCATCTAAGGCAGAGTTTGGCACTGGTTTTGGGCAGAGCGCCAAAAACATGTGCAACCTTGACTTGTAAGGTGTTGGCATACCAAGGCCAGACAGTCGGGAACTGCAAGGGGCCTGATCTTTGGTGTGGCAGCACAGCCCCAGCCCCTTCCCTGCTGTCTGCCCCAAGCAGTGTGACAAGTAAAATGCCTTCACTTGCCATGCACTGGCACCCGTGCCAGGGGTTGCCGACCGGTGATCTAAGGTAACATAACTGTCGCTGTAGCTTCAAGACTGACTTGATGGTCGTGGAGCAAAACCCTTAGGAACATTATAAGTTTGGAGTGATGCCACTTCTAGGCCTTTCCAGAAGGAAAAATAGAGGAGTGACATCAAACACCACAACATCCTATTTGTGTCTTGCAACCCTGTACAAAGAGAACTTTGCCTAGGGAGTGAACGGGAAGTGTGTAGATGACTCCAGATCCCCATCCTTGTGCTCAAGATAAATTTACCTAACACTTTTAAATGGTGGACTTGGGAATAAAGATTTATAACTTGGCCAAACAGAAAGAACCAGGGGCTGAACAGTGATGTTGGCTTTGTGGCACATTGTATTTTACCCAACTCCTGAATTCGTTCCACATAAGTGGAAACGTGAGAATGACCCTCCTACCTTTTGATGGGCCTTCATCACCCAGTAATCAGCTTCTTTTCTTCTGCTAATTGTATGTCTGCTATCTCTGGCTCCTGACAAATGTGGGGAAAAAAACACACACTTTATCAAAAGATGCAACACATTAGTTGGACCCATCTCCACAGCATCTGTATAGATTGTATGCTTCAGCAGGGCTTTTGGGGGCTTTTATCTAATAGCTGATTCAATCAGCTATTAGATAAAAGCCCCCAAAAAGCCCCACTGAAGTGCCTGCTCTATACAGACGTTGGGCGAGCCAGGTCCAACTAACATGATGGCTCTTTTGGGCACATGCTGGGCTCAGTGTGGGGGTGCACAGAGTTTAAAGTAAAGTGCTGTTGGGATTGGGGGTTTATATCTGTAAACAGCCCCTGAAAATCTTTCTCAGCCCCTCTCTGCTGTTTTTTCACTATGCTGTGTCTGGCTTCCTGCGATCAGAAATTTGCTGAAGAATGTCTTGCATTTGAAAGCTCATCTAGTTTTATCCCAACTACACGGTTGGTCTAATAAAAGATATCACCAGGTGTGCACCGATAAGAGAGATTTTGGAGCCGGTACCAATGGCCGATTTTTAAGGAGCCATATCAGCCAATACTGATCCAATTCTGATACACAGCTGGGCAGTTTGGAGACCAGCATTGGGCTGGGAAGTCTGTTGTGGGGGAAGGAGCATGGGGAGGGCCAGATTAAGGCCTCTGCAGTGAGGGAGGGAGTGGGGCTGGGGCAGGCTCTGCTCAGCTGGGGTGGAGTGGGGCATGGGATGGAGCCATGAGTGGCTTGTCCGGGAGCTATGGGGGCTGGGGGGTGGCAATTTCCACTACTGCACACCATGGGAGGCGTGTGCCTCCAGATCTGCATGCGGGGCAGAGTGGGCTACTGCTGTGGGCTGGGGCAGCGCCGGGCTCTTCCCAGCAGGGGACAGGCAGCAGCGGTACCGAGAGGAGGCCCTCCTGTAACCCTGCTCCCAGCACCATCACCACCGCTTGCCCTGAGCACAGTCCAGCCTAGCCCCCGCTGCGTTGGGAAGGGCCCGGTGCCAGCCTGCCGTGGCAGCCCACCCTGGCCTGCACAGATCTGGGGACACGCCCTCCCTGCCATCCCAGGGTGCATGGCACGGCAGGAGTTGCCCCCATCCTGCACCCCTGGACAAGTGACTCGCAGCTCTGTCCCACATCCCTGCCCCAACCCCACTCCCTCCCTCACCGATGGGGCCTCGATCTGCCCCCCCCATCCCTTCCCCCACACCAGACTTATCAACCAGATGCTGGTCTCCAAGCCACCAGGCTGTGCTCCATGCCATGCGCATGCTGCAACTGTGCACATGCACAGGGCATTAATCAGCCACATGAGGCAAAAAAAGTCGATTGACATACTCTCAATTTTTCCTGTATCAATGCCGGTTCAATATGGGACCGATGTATCTGTGCACCTCTGGATATCACCCTAAGAAATCCTTGACTCTAGATTCTCACAGATTTGATTAACTCGGCACGCTGATGCACTAGCTAGAACGTAAAAGGATACAACCTCTCTCGGACTGCAGAGGTATTAACATCTGAAAACAAATGACAAAATCATAGAATGATTAGATTTTAAATTTCCCTTTTGGAGTATAATAGAGAGAGAGAGAGAGAGACATTGAATGCTTTTTTTAAAAAATGCCTTACAAAACCATACCAGCTTAATCTTAAAACCAAGCTGGACTTCTAGGTTAGGTTAGGTAGAAGTCTACATCAAGCTGGACTTCTCCGGTTGTTTTGGTCCCATTGAACATTTTTGTATCCTTATCTATTTCCTAATCTAAAGAGAAAATAAAAAATCTCCATACTCCTTTGAAGTATTTGAGAAAACTGGGGGATTTCAGAATACTTGGCATTCAAGTGTGTGCTTTCCTAAACCACTTAGAGTAGGATGTGAAAAAACTGAACTCATAATTTTTAACTCTGAGAAAACACTATTGAATCAGTGCTCTGGTTATTTAAGAAAAATACATTCCAAAACTGCTCCTGCCAGCATATATTTGGAAAAATTAAACCCTAGATAATCTCTTAGATCTTCTGCTCTGTTATCACATGTAGGGTTTTTGTTTTCTTGTCTTTTGTTTTTTACCATGTGATTGTAGCAAAGCAGCTCAAGCCTGCTTGCCTTGTCTTGGATTTTACAGAAGCTTTACAACTGTTTACTCTATTTACAGGCCTAAATCAGCGGTTTACAAATGGAGACCTTGCTTGATAATGAAGTTATTTCCTTGCCCCTCAAATATTTCTAGTTCTTATCTTTCTGCGCAGCTGTTTGTAAGTTCAGCTTTACAGAATCTCTTGATTGGATTTCTGCCGACTTAGTTTAACAAAGAGGTCTTTCACTGAAGTTATCCAAATAAAAAAAAGTTAAGTGAAAATTGTGAAAATATATTAGTTAGATCCATGTAGGCCTATAACAATAATTCTGTATGTGCCCCAAGAAATTCCTTTTTAGGGCATCATGTTGAGGCAAAAGAAAACATTTTGTTTGTTTGTCCCATTTGTACAGTGAAAATCAGCTCTCATAAAGCTTGGGAGGTCACCCAAACAACATGGGGAAAAGGTGCATCAATTTTAACCTGATGTAACAGATTTACAGCCTTCCTGTTAGAAATGTGTAGCTGGAAAAGCCTAATTCATCTCAGTAGGGTTCACAGGA
>NW_005842144.1:1744232-1755288 GCF_000455745.1 Alligator sinensis
TGCCTAGATGAAATCTACCCATCTGTATACTTAAGGATTTCTAATGTGTTTAATTAAATACTGTTAGGCTAGCTAGCAGGCTGCCTGAATTTTGCTATACTGTATTGTTTCAATGTGTTCTTCAAACCCACATTTATATGGGGAAGGCAATGTCCTTACAATATATGCAGTATGCAAATAGATTTTGCTGTCCTTTATACATGATGTATGATATATGTTTAGCCCTATGCCTTAGAAGGGTTTACTCCAATAAAACTGCACCCAGTAACATTTCCCCTCAGGCATATATCTGACATCATTCAAGCTTAGGTACTTAGACATCTCCTTTCTTTATCATTTACAGTTCTTTTTGCTAGATCTGATTATGCTAGATCTGATTATAGCAAATCTTTCTCCTCTTCTTCATCTCTGGTTTTGTGTGGATCTCATAAAATACTTACGCTGTTCATATGCTCAACTGATTGTAAAATGTTCAAGTAAGCTATTTTATCTGTGTTGCTGTTTGTCCAGTCTGATATTCATAAGACTATTTCGTTGCTCATTATAATGTTTCAGGCTTGCTTTTTCCATTTTCCCCAAATAACCAAATGGCCACAGCCTTAGATCCATCTCCAGCCTTTTGAGCATATCACATATCATATTTTTCTAATGTTGTTATTTAAAAATAAATAAATTTAGAAACAGATGCTTATCCAGGACAAATTTAAATTAAAAACATGACCTTTGGGTTTGAAGTTTCTTAATGAAGTTGACTTTCTAATAGCCCAAGAAATCTGATTCTGTAGCTTTAGACTGGCTGAAATCCTGTTTTTCCTTGTATTTATATCTGTAAGGATAGTTGTTTTAAGGAGACCTTTGGCTAGATGAGCGAGGAAAGCAAAAGAAAAAGCAACTCTAAAGCTCAAGCCGGACTGTCATTTAGAGGAACAGGAATGGTTTTCTCCAGAACAGTAAGTGTTTGGGTTTAGGGAGGGAGCAGGGCTGCGACAAGCTTTGAGCTGATAAAAATGAAATGTTCAACACTCACATTTGTTACATCGGCAATAATGATTTCCTTGAACCCTTGAAAGACTGTGCAGTGCAATGCAAGTCCAAACACTTTGGATGCTGGTCTTGTGTCTGCATTTGTGCGCACTTAGTCATGGAATCAGACAGTATCAGTGTAAGATTATGGTGTGTAATGAGCACCAGCAGGAAGTATTCTTAAAGAAGGATAAAGGGACATTTTGTTTCAAAATTGCTTGAGTTAGGTACTTTTCAAAATAGAATTTAGGCTTTAAGTCATTTAGGTGCTTTAGAAAATGTTATCCTTTGTCTTTAAGTCTTATCCTTAAAATCAGTGTAATATACTCATTTCAGAATTGGAAGAGTTTTTATTAGTTCCTATTAATCTATGGGATTTGCCTGTGCACACAGGTACGGACATCATTCAGTTCAGTCCCAAAATTAAATACATTCTACACAAATTCGTTGTCTCCTCACTTCTATTATGGAAAACGTATTGTTTTGAGAGAGAATCCTAAAACTTTGCTTGCAGGCAGGGATATTTACACTAATGAGAAGCTGCCGTAGCATTTTTACTTTTCTTCATAAATCATATTTTTTGTTACTCCTATTTAAGATCTTTCCCTGATTTGTGTTGTATGTACATTCTTCCTGCAAATATCAAATCATCCCTCCCTTTTATTGACATTGCATCAGGGCTGATGGGACCAGTATGAGGTCAGTAGCTTTCTGCCTGTTTTCTGAAATTGCACTGGTCCTAAGGCTAAGTGCAGGCATTTAGCAGGGTTAGGAAAAGGTTAGAACGGGTTCAAAATGACCATTTGATCTAATTTAGTTTCTCCAGTGCAGACCTTACAATTATGCCCAGTCTCAGTGATTGGAAATCAGTCTAAACCCGTAACAGTAAAGAAGTTCCATGCAAACAGACCAGTCTAAAAATGGCTGAACCTGGTCTAAGATAGACCTGGATCGATGTACACTCAAACTTAATTGAACTAGGTTAGACCGGTGAATTGAACTTCTGTACAGTTACCTGTGCAGCCCCAGGGCTGGGAAAGCCCAGCAGCCAGCCCTAGCGCTAGGTTTGTGCTTTTGTGACCTCCCCCCTCCCTCCCCCACCCCAATCACCAGGCTATTTTAGTCCTTGGTGCCGCCAGTTTTAGACATGTTCACCACTGCTGGGAGCCAAGCAAATGAGTATTGGTGGGGGAAGTGGTGGTGGGGATGGGGGTAGATTCTCTGGGGGAGTTAAAAATAGCCTTTGGTCCCGCCAAACCTCCCATGGACCCCATGAGCCTCCCTGATCCCACCAAACCCTCCTGGACCCCAGCAACCCCACGCAGACCTGATCCCCCCCACAGATGCCACCTGCTCCTCCCACATACCCCCACAGATCCCACCTGCTCCCCTCTCCCTCCTGCGGTTGCCACTTTCCCCTCCAAACCTCCCAAGTCCCCCCATCCCTCCCACAGATCATGCCTGCCCCCTCATCCATCCCAAAGTTGCCACCTGCCCTCCCATCCCCCCCATTGATGCTGCTGGCCCCTTCCATCCACCTGTAGGTCCTGCTTGCCCCCTGTGCCCCACAGCCCTCCCACTAACCTCCCCATCTCGAATTACCTTAGATCGGGTGGCCATTTTTAATATTTTTAATGCATTCTAACCCCCTCCCCACCCCTCCTCGAATGTCTGCATTTAGCTTAAATGTTCCATGTGATTTTTGCACAGCATGGGCAGCGAACGATACATTGTTTGGGAACTCCCTTTTCTTTGGTACAGACATGCATTGATTGTTTCACCATATAAGTCAATCAGGCTTTAGTCTGTCACAGTATTTTTAGTCTCCCGTGGTCCCTAGATCTCTATTCTTATGTTATAACGCTTTCCACAGCTGACTCCCTGCCCCCCCAGTCCCAACTTGATCTCCTTTCTTCCTTTGACTTTGTAAGTTCATCCAATAACAGCTGTAGATTTTTCTGTGATATTTTTTTTTTCTAAAAGCATTTGTGTTCCTTTTGGTTGCACAAAAAATCCTTTGATTCCTTCCAAAAAGGAACAGGATTTCCCCTTTCTAGTTAAGATTAAAGATTGTCAGCTACTGGAGTGATAGCATTGTGCAAGGAGAAAGGTGTACGGGGGCTGTCTTGTTGACCATGCCGCTTCACTGCGCTGTGTACTACAAAACTGAGCTGGCCATTGTAGCTGGGCAACGTGATTCTCCTCCCACAGATTTCTTCTATGCCCTTGATTAAGTCACTCCTGTGTGCTCAATCTCTCTCAAGGTATCTATGCTGAAGTCACAGCTGTGACCTCAGTGTAGGGTAGACATACTTGAGCTACCCTAGGTATCAGTAGCGGTCTAGCTGCAGTGGTGCGAGCTCAGCTCAGGCTGCAAAACCTGCCTGAGAAGCTAGGTAGATACTCAGGTAGTTAACCCATGCTGAGCTGAGGGCTGTAACTGCAGTGCAGATATATCAGCGGTTTCCCATCTGTAAAACAGGAGTGGTGGCACTTCTGTCCTTCACTGAGCTGTTGTGAGGATAAATAATTTCCAAGGTTGCAGGATGCTCAGATGCTGCACTAATGGCCATATCAGGACCTAAGATAGAAGGAGCCTGTGTACACATGCACAGACATATCTTTTGGTGCTAACTTTGCTTTTCTTATATATATAAAAATCACAGCATGTGCCGTGGGAAGAGGGGGTCCTTTAGATTCCTTCCTGCCCCTCCCCGCACACACTTAACTCCAGAAAGTCTGAAAGCTTTACTTTTGCTTATATTTTCATACAGATTTCCTTTGGAAAAGTCAGTGCCGGGACAATTTTTGTCTGAAAAATGAACTTTTTTGGAGCCACCGAAAACTGAGTTAGGATCAGAATGCATATAAGCTCACAACTGCAGCGATGGCTGTCACTCCTGATCCTATGCTAGTTTATTTTGTGGTCCTGTATTTATGCAGTTTCTCCAGACATTTTACACAGATCTGTGTCAAATATCATGCAGAGAGATACCATGATTTTGCTTCATTCATTATCCAGTTTCAGTTGGACAAGCTTGTCAGATGAGCATATGTATGCCAGCACACTATTGTCACTCTGGCCCTTGACAAAAATAAATAAGGGAGGGAATGTCTGTAAGCTATGGATCTATACATTTATTTTTAAATTAGCTAGCCTGCTCATGAGCCATTTCCTTACCCTCCGCTTCACCCCCACCCCGCTGCAGCATCTGTTTATAAGGACATTTTATACTGTTTCTAATTTTAAAAATTAATAGCAAGGGCTAGTGATCACATTCTCATTTATTAGATTATCACCACCACAGCCTTCTTTTTTTTTTTTTTTTTAACACATCATGTTGCTGCCAAACATCCCTGTTCTTGGCCAAAAGTGACATCTCCAAACTGGCAGTATAAAAATGGCATATGTAGAGAGGGTAAAATGTTCAGTATTTGCCTTCATTTCTTATTGGAAGTGTCACAGAATGTTCTGAAGAATGGCAACTAGGGAAGGCAATGAATTTGTTCCTATACTGGGTAGTGGGTTTTAAGTAAACTTGTTAATGCATGGCCTGGTTTGCAGGCCTTTCCTTTGCTAGTTACTGGCATAATTGCCTGTCATCATCTGATACTGGAACTGCTGGGGGCATGGTGGCTTGGATCATGAGTTAACTGCTAGGTATTGCCTTATGTACATGTACATCATGGCTGTCTACTGAATGAAACGTCAGGTATGCTCGTGTGTTGGGCTGGAGGGGTGATTCCGTCTAGTTAGCTGGTCCACAGAAGATGCATTATTAAAATTCATAGAGATTCTCCATTAGCTCAAATAGAAGAGGACACATTTCCAACCACCTTCTAAAACAGCCCACAAAGAGATCCCCTATACACATTGAGGAGGTGGAGAGTTGGGAACAAAATCATATACAGACAGAATTTTCTAGAGACAGTGTAATAGAGTACATATTTAAAATTGTAGATTTGAGATTATAGTCCCCCGACTAACTACAATTTATAAAGCATTTTATGCTACATCTTTTTAAAACATGAACTAAAAGTTGCTATAACCGTCCTTTAAAGTGTTTAACTCTTACAGCTCTATTTTTGGTGTTAAACTGCTGGTTTTCACAGAAAAACTTTGTACGCATTTTTAATTTTCTATTGCGCCAAATTTATTCTGTTTTTACTTTAGCATCTTTCACATACAAATTTGCCTCTGTTTTTGCCATAATTAAAGATGGCATAGGAATAGAAACAAAGGGCATCCGCGCTAAAAGGGACCTCATGAGATCTTCCACTCCAGCCACCTGCTTAAGGCAGGATTCTCCCCAACTGAACTACCCGAGCAGTCTTTGCAACTTGAATGTCAGAAGGGCCATGAAATTCCGTGTTAACAAAATACCAATATCATGAATTTCTAATGGTTCATTTTCCTTGAGAGCATCCTTTTCCTTTCTTCCTCTACCACCTCCCAAATATAAGAAAAAACTATTTAAACAGACTTGAATGGGGATTATTGAATCATATGCTGCTCTGGGCAAACTTTCTTCCATCCTAGTATTTCCTCAGATATAAGTTAGAATATTTTACTTGTCCTTTTTTTAGGAGTGCACCGATAAAGATTTTTTGGGCCGATACTGCTGGCTGATCATTAACAAGCCATATTGGCCGATACTGATCCGATTGCCAATATGCAGCCCGGCAGCTTGGAGAGCAGCATCCGTCTGGTAAGTCTGTTCAGAGGAAGCGGGGGAGGGAAGGGGTGTGGAGGGGGGGCGCAGATTGAGGCCCCCACCGGGAAGGAAGGAGTGGATCTGAGACAGGGGCAAGTGCTGCCTGGGCAGGGCAGGGTGCTGGACAGAGCCGCAAGTGGCTCATCCACCGGGCTTGTGGTGGGGGGGCAGCTCCCGGCGCTGCATGTACTCCTGGGGAGACCCAAGGGGCATGTGCTGCTTGGATCAGTGCATGGGGCAAGGGTGGACTGCCACTGCAGGCTGGAGCCAGGGGCAGCGCCAGGCTCTTCTCAGCAACGGGGTTGGGCCAGGGCTGTGCTTGGGGCAGGCGGTGGTGGCACTGGGAGGGGGAACCACCGGGGGGTGCTATGGAGAATTTTCGGGTGGCCATAGCTCCCCCTCCCCCAGAACCCCACTCCCAGTGCTACTGCCACCCACCCTCAGCACAGCCTAGTCTCCATGCTGGGAAGAGCCCGGCACCGCCCCCAGCTCCAGCCCGCAGTCACAGCCTGCCCTTGCCCCGTGCACAGATCTGGAAGGCACACATCCCCATGCCTCCCCAGGGTGCACGCAGCAGCGGAGCCACCCCCTCCCAGGTCCCCTGGATGAGCCACTCACAGCTCCATCCTGTGCGTCGCCCTGCCCCACCTGGCCAGCACCTGCCCCAGTCCCAGCCCAACTTTCTCCACAGGGCCACAGGGGCCTTGATCTGCCCCCCACCCACTCCTTCCCTCCTCATGCCCCATCCCTTCAACCGACTTAGCAGCCAGATGCTGCTTTCCAAGCTGCTAGGCTGGCCGTGTTCCTGCTGTTGCTGTGCACATGCACGCAGCATTTATCGGTGACATTATTGGCCACATCGACCAAAAAAAGCCAATTGCCAATAATGTCAATTTTCCTTTTATCAGTGCCAATACAGTATGGACCGATGTATCAGTGCACCTCTACCTTTTTAGTTTTATGAATTCTTAAATACAAATGGGTTTGACATCATTTTACTTTTATTATTAGAAATAATAACTTGGATTTTGTGATGCAAGTCAAGTAGATGAGTTTCTGCAATGAACCAGATGTCCATGATTTATTCATGCAAGTAAATGTATTTAGCGTTTATATTTATTGGTCTTCATTTCCCAGTGCTGTACAAACGTTAGCCAACTGCATTCAAAGGAAAAGATTATTCTCCCCATTTTACAGATAAGGAAGTGAAGGCCAAGAGGATTAAATAACTTGTTCAGGGCCATGCAGAGCATGTCTACACATGCTATTAATGTGATTACATAAACTCTGGTACAGTTTGTATCATCATTTATTGTTCCTGAGCACCACATTTACTTGTGCACCCAGGACTACAGCACATTGAGCTGGGTCGGAGCAGCCCTGGCTAGCAGGGAGCCCTGGGGCCAGCCTGCCTGGGGCTGCTTTGATCCCGTTCATTGTTCTGTACAGGGGCTGGCTGGGGCATGAGGATGCTCCAGTGTAGGGCTAGCAGGCAGGCAGCATTGAAGCACCCTCGTGCCCTAGCTAGCTACATCAGCATCTACACGTGCATTGCGGTGCACTGAATGTGATTACAAGCACTATCTTATGGCAGCATTCATTAGTTTACTGCAGCCTAATAGGGCCCCATATGTAGACACTGAGACTTTACTGCGGAGCTAATTAATCAGCTTCTCAGTAAATGTCTCATGTAAACACACCCGCAGTGTGCAATTGTCATAACTAGGATTAGATACTAGGAGTTTCTGAGTGTTTGCTCATGGTTGATGCAATCTGTGTCTGACACAGATTGGCCAGTTCTAAATTATGAGGAGGATGGTGTAGTCCTGCACGGCCATTTTTATAACTTGATAAGTTGGGTACAGTAAAACAGTTAATGCAGACAAATCAAAGTTATAAATCTAAGTCTAGCATTTGAATTTGGCATCTATTCGTGGGATCCATGTTTTAAAAGAACATTTGAAACATTGGAGGTGGTGCAAAAAAGATTCCAAAAGTTTATTTGTGGGCTGATTTTGAAGACTGTCCTATTAGGAAGCTGTTGCAAACATTGCTCTACCATCAGAGAATTTGAGTGGTAATTGCTTTTGCTTTGGTCTTTCATTATTTATGTGTTGTTGCTTCATACCCTGCTATATTGCTTGGGGGATGAGGTTGCTTAGAAAGTGGGGGGCCCCTGTCTCCAGACACATTTTGAGTTGTTGTCCTTTCACTCATTTGAAGTCTTAATTAAAATTGCCACAAACACCATTTCCCCTCTGGATTTTTGGCTTGACAAAGGAGTGAAATACTTTCTTTCATAATGTGGAACAAGCAACACTGAGACTGGCCTTAATGCTTATTAAGGTAGATTATTGTTTTGGGGCATCATTTGTAACACCTCTTTATCTTTAATATTTTAGACAAGCTCTCGAGTTCCCTTTGAGAAGCTTCTGCACTCAACCGAGATGTCACGGCACCACAGCCGGTTTGAAAGAGATTATCGCACTGGGTGGGATCGCCGAGAATGGAGCTCCAACGGGAATCATGTGAACAGCAGTAATTGCAACAATACAGTGAACAGCAATAGCAACAACAGACCAGGGCTTTTGCCTTTGCCAATTGTCCCCACTCGGCTACCTACGCCAACTACGGTTGCTTGCACCACAGTGAACAGCGATGTGATAACAAGTCTTGTGGCCAACTCATCTGCCGCTGCAAATACCAAAGTAAGAATTTACATATTTTCAGTAACATCATGTTACAGGAAACTCAAAATGGGGTAGCACCACCCCCTCCTCCAAGACCTCACATTCACGGGACACTCTGAGAATAAAAAATCCAATGATAATTTGCCATATTCCTTCCATGTTGGCTGTCATATATGCAGCCTGTGTAGCCAGGTCTCCTTCATGGTTTGGTGGTTCCTCCACTTGTGAGAGAACCATGAGTGGATGGAGAGAATAATCGGTTCCCTGTAACGTGGTACAAGTTGCTTCCTTTCTGTTTCTTTCTTGTAGCATGTTGTTATTAGTTTTGCTGTTGGGGCTGTTGCAATTTGTCCACAGATTTCAGGGTTTTCTAGGCAGAGTGGCAGTTTGCAATAGGTAATATACTTTTACATCTCAAAAGAGAGAAACAGCAAAGCGTATAACTTTTTTTAGCTGGCCCATGTGGACAACTCTTGCAGAGGTCTTTTCCTGAATGCCATTTGTAGTGTACCAAGAGAAGCAAGCAAATGTTAAAGACGAAAGAAAATCACTCGTGCGCTTATCGTTTTAACTGTGTATGAATATTGTGTATGCCTGAATAGGTGTGGTACCAGTTTTTTATTCATTTATTTTATTTTTTGATTTATTTATATAAGCTCTTCTTTTAGCTCTGCAAAGCAGGAATTTTTTAGTTCAGTGGAAAGTTGGGGTTTTTTTGCTTTCATGTGTATGAAACTGGCTATGAAAGCTGGGGAGTAGAAAGCTCTGGCAAATTGTAAAGGTGACCATGGCTTCAGCAAAGTGAGCCAGAAGCATTCCTGGTTTTCTTTTTATGATGTTTAAATTTTCTTTCAACTTAGTTTCATTTTAATAACTGCAACTGCCAAATAAAACAAACACAGACAAGGGGAACGGAGACAATAAAGTTATTTAAAGTAAGCCAAGAGCAAGCTGAAATTTTACTGCAGTACTGTACAATATTGATTTTTTTTTTTTTTTTTTTTTTTACACGGTAGGAAAACAAGGTCAGTGCTGTAGAAGGAAGCATTAGGCCAAAGTTTAAAGTGTGAACAGTTTTTTAAATGGTCTATGGCCTTTTCAAATTATTTTCATTTGAGCCAATCAGTTCCTGATCACAGTGAATTTGGCATTTCTCCAGATGTCACCCAAAATAGGTGCATTTTAGTCATGCTTTGCCTGGAGAAGATTATAAAGTAAGTTTTTAAGCCAGCACAGTGGTTTCATTTATCATGACCTCTGCTCCTGGGTATACTGTTTAAAGTCCAGCTGTTGGCTGTGCTTGATCAATCTTTGTTCCAGATGTTTAACAGTTCGTTGGAGGCTGAACCGTGTCAGTGAAGTGTGTGCTCCTTGGTTAGAAATCACCAACTTAAGTGCTTTGTGTCCCCATGCTAGATGTGAGGTAGTTTCTAAATTATTTTATTAGGCAATTTTCTGGATGAGTTTTACTAATAAGGAATTACTGGTAACTTTGGGAATACACAAGAGAGAGTGCAGGGGGTTTTTTTCATCAGGAAAGCTGCTAACCACCTATGAGAACTACCGTCAGGTTTTATGTATGCAAAATACTAGGGCCCCGCTCCCTCCTCTGCTGCTGAAGATCTGCTGAACAGTTGTAAAATCTATAATCATAGGGACTGAAGGGGAAAAAAACCTGATGACAAAAGTGGAATAGGAGTGTAAGTAACTGACTAAAAAGATGCTCTCTAGGGAGCTCCTAGCAAACTACATGAGACTTTCAACAAGGAAGAAACACATGCTCACGCTCTTTTTTTCCTACAGATATTCACAGGCGCGCGCACACGCACACACATGCACATGCCATATGTAGGGCTACACAGTTGTAGTTTACGCTGTGCTTCATCAGGCAATTAGCAGTTTTCCTTGAACAAGGAGTCTACCTTTGAACTCCAGATAATGATTAGCCATAAAAACTTAAATCTATTTGAATAGAAAAGCACAAACCAGAAGAAATTAAAACAAGAAAATATTAAGTTCTCCTAAGATGTCCCCACCTACTAGCTCCTGCAGCCTTTTTGTGTAGGCACTTTGGGCTAGATCCCATCTCACTTATTAGGCAGCACAGGCCCAAATCCTATTCCACCTTTAAGCATCTAAGTGCCACTTTGCCATGTAAAGGCAAATGCATAAGTAGTACTAAGTAACTAGATGCCATTTCCACAGATTTATAAATTGTCCTCCTTCTCCATCAAGGCAATCACTAGTGGTGGTGTCTGATGACTAACGTTTGGGGACCTATATGAACTTACAAAGTTTTTCAGGCAGAACAGGATTTCAACAGAGTGCAAGTGGCTGTAGAGGAGCCCTTCTGAGAGTATGACAAAGGACAAGTTTAATTGCACAGGTGAAAATAGGATCTAAAATTTACATAGTACTTAGACGGTCCAGATGGACTAGGCACAATCAAAGCGCAATCCTATTCCACCCCGCTTGAGTCCCCAAAGGGCCACTGATGTAAAGGATGAGGATCTGCCTGTTTCCTCTTTGCTGCTTGCTGTGACTTAAGATGCACACAGTCTTAAAGCGGGGATGGTGTGTTATCAAAACAAATATGTCAAGGCTTTTTTCAGCAACTGCAGCACAGTC
>NW_005842144.1:1755502-1798038 GCF_000455745.1 Alligator sinensis
GGAACCTTGCTTATTGCCTCTTCAGGGGCACCACCCCAAGCTCCAGCCTTACGTGAGCTCAATCCTAGATTTGAAAAATACGTCCTTAATTGTTCATGAGAGTAATAGTTAGTTTATTAGTCAGCCTCCCATGGCCTGAACCTGTCCTTGCATTGCAGTCAGGGTAGAGTTTCCTCTTAGAAGGCAGGGGAGTACCCCATAGGAGGAGAAGACAAGACAGTCAACATTATATGCTGTGTTTTATGCTCTGTCTACATATTATGCTTCAAAAGGGATTAACCAGGTAATCAATCGCGCTTGAAGTTGTCATTCAGCTACATGTTCAACCAATTAATGGTGTGATAAAACAAGCAATAAGTTACAAAGTCGTTCCACAAAAAATGTGTAATAACTTTGTAGCTTGTTCTAATCATGCCGGTAATTGAACGTGCGGCCAGCTGCTCCCCTGTGGCTGGGAGCGCCATCAATCGAGGGGCTGCCAGCCACAGAGACACACCATCCGCTATCAGCCCTATGGCTGACAAGGCTCGCACTGGTGGCAGTGCTGTCAGCGGCGGGGCTTGCAGCAGGGAGATCGCTGTCCCCCCATGAGCCATCTCAGCTGTGGGGTTCACAGCGGGGGCAGCAGGATGAAAGCTGCCACCACCGAGAGCCCTGGGAGAGTGGGGTTCATAGCAGCAGCAGCGTTCCCCCACATTGTCCCCACTGCAAGCTCCACTCTTCGCGAGGCTCTCCGTGGTGGCAGCGTCTCCCCGCTGCCACTGCTGCAAGCCCCGTCGAGCCCTGTCAGGTGCAGGGGAAGTCCAGGATCATGATCTCAAGCTCCCCCTACACTGACCATAAGGCACAGTGGGATCTAATGCATAATCGCATAGTCGCACCTCCTGCCACGCATGTGTGGCGTGATGAGAAGCTCAATTATGTGGATCCCATTGCACCTTTACCTGCATGTGTCGAGGGGCCCTCAAAGAAAGAAGACTGGGAACTTCTGTTTTCTTTCTGTGGCAACAAAACAACAGTATAATCGATGTCCTTCTCAGTTTAGGGCGAAAATGGCTCATTAGAACACCAAATGTGACCTCTTGTATGAAGACCATTACATTTCATTCATTTCCCCCTGTACGGATCCCAGTACTAAGCTTGACTGTAATGTCTTTTCCGAAATGGATTTGAGGGCATCAAGAAATGGAGAGTCTACCTTCCTTTGGTCGTTTGCTACAGTGGTTAATTTACTCTCACTTTTGGAAATATGTGCTTGTCTTTCAGTTAATTTTGCCTGTTTTAAACCAAACTGTTGGTTCCCATCATGACATTCTCTTGCTAGATTATAAAAAGCCCTTGAGCTCTTTAAGTCTCTCTGCGAAGCATTTTCTCCATGCCCTACTTATTTTTCTGTGTTTTTACTTGCACCCTTTTCAATTTTTCAACCTCCTGTTAAAATGTGGATACTAAAATACTATTCAGAATGCCAGGGTCAGTCACCAGTTAATATATATGGAGGTTATGTCACTTCTCTTCTCCTACTTTCAAGTCCCTGGTTTATACAGCCAAAGGTTGCTTTAGTCTGTTTTGCCACTGGATCACACTGTAGGCACATACTAAGCTTCTTGTCCTCTACAGCCCATAAGACCTTCTCAGTCACTCCTAGGGGTCCACCCCCCCCAATTCTCTTCCAAGGGTAATGGTCTGGCTTCCTGGTTCCTGTATACCGTATGGTATAACAGTTTTTTTGCCTGTATTAAGACTGATTACCAAGTTGTCCAAATTGCCTTGTATGACCACCTTTGTCCCTGTTTTTGCCATCCTCTAATTTTATCAGTGTTTTTTCTATTTATAGCTCCTTCTGGATCGTTGATAGACATGTTGAATAATATCAGACTTAATAGCAATCCCCCTCCCACTAGAAACACCTCCCATGAAAGATGATTCCCCACTGACAGATTTCAAAAAGCAGTTGTTAATTAGACAGTTCTTAATCCATTTAACACATGTTCTATTGATATTGTATAGCACTAATTTTTTAATCAAAATGTCAGGTTTGTTTGACAAGATCTGTTTTCCATAAAACCATATAGACTGGCATTAATTGTATTCCCATCCATAATTATTTTTATCAACTGAATCCTGAGGTTGTACAGTCGAAATGGGGGGTGGGGGAGGAAAAGCTTTTTCACATAATATGATTTGACTATGGAACTCATTGCCACTCAGTGACTTTGAGGCTGGGATTTTATGGGTTCATAGGTTTTAAGGTCAAAGAGATCCATTAGAATATCTAATCTGATTTATTCACTTGATTGACAAAACAAGATTTTAACAAGAATATCCTGAATTAAAATAAGTAATATACATGAGAAGAATATTGGGGAAAATACAGGGCATTGTTTCAAGATTTATACTAATTTGTAACTAGTTGGGAGTTGGTACATTCACCCCTGAAGTGTCTAACTCTGGCCACAATTGCAGACAGGATGAGATGAGGCTGATTTAGTCTGGTAACTCCTATGTTTCTAGGTGCGCTCTCTCACAGGCAAAAGGTTTAAATGTGGCAATATTTTAGTACTAAATATGTGGTGAAAATCTCAAGATCCACCAGTAACCTGCTGATTTACACAAATCACAGTTGCTTATATCCCAGTATTTTAAGAATTTCGATATGTTTGGCCTGGGTTATTGAAAAGAAGAATGTGGGGTTTTTCCCTCCCAAATAAAATGCTGATAATGCTTTGGATTACTGTCACCCCTTTGGATCTTGGGCTCTCAGCAGGCTTTACAAAGCCTCCATACTCCATAAAGTAGCTTAATATTATGATCCCCATATGCCATCAAATAAACTTCCGCCCGGAGATGGGGATTGTTCTCAAGGTCCCACAGCAAGCATGTTCTGAGGTCTTGGATCTCCTTACTCAATCCTAGCACGACCATTTGGGCCAGTGCGTCTACCTGGGGACCATTCAGCCTGAACCAAGGGGCACTTTTACACGTGCTCTGGCGCGTGAGGATCCGTCGCGTCTGCTAGAGCACTCTAATCGGGATGCTCCAGCTTGCTGCAGCATCTCATGTATTCAGCATCCCCCACGTTTCAAAACGGTTTCATAGTTTCATAGTTTCATAGTTTCAGGGTCGGAAGGGACCTAATAGATCTTCTAGCCCGCCCCCCCGCCAGGGCGGGAGAACAACCCAAAAACAAACAAACAAACAAACAAACAAACAAAACCACTCACCTCCCTTGGAAGTTGGTTCCAGCTCCTAGCCGCCCTAACTGTGAAGTAGTTTTTTCGGATGTCCAATCTGTACCTCCTCTCCATCAACTTGTGCCCATTACTCCTTGTTATGCCAGCGGGGGCTAGGGGAAACAGCGTCTCCCCCAAACCCTTCTGGTTCCCCCTAGTGAGTTTATAGACGGTCACCAGGTCCCCCCTCAGCCTTCTCTTGTGGAGGCTGAATAGGTTCAAGTCCCGCAGTCTCTCACTGTAGGGTCTGCCCTGTTGTCCCCGGATCATGCGGGTGGCCCTCCTCTGGACCCTCTCCATGTTGTCCACATCCCTCCTGAAATGGGGCGCACAGAACTGGACACAATACTCCAGCTGCGGCCTGACCAGCGTCGCATAGAGGGGGAGGATCACCTCCCTGGCTCTACTCGAGATGCACCTGTGGATGCACGACAAGGTCCGGTTAGCCCTGCCAACCATGACCTCGCATTGTCGGCCCATGTTCATCTTGGAGTCAATAATGACACCAAGATCCCTTTCCGCCTCCGTGCTCTCAAGTAGGGAGCTCCCCATCTTATAAGTGTGCTGCTGGTTCCTACTACCCAAGTGCAGCACCCTGCACTTGTCCGTATTGAAACACATCCTGTTCCTGTTTGCCCACCCCTGTAACCTATCCAGATCCTTCTGCAATCTCTCTCTCCCTGCTAGCGTGCTCACCTCCCCCCAAATTTTGGTGTCATCAGCGAATTTAAACAGGTTGCTTTCCACCCCAACATCAAGATCGCTGATGAAGAAATTGAACAGCGCAGGCCCCAGGACCGAGCCCTGGGGGACTCCACTACCCACCTCCCCCCAAGTCGAGTATGATCCATCCACCACCACCCTCTGAGTGCGACCCTTCAGCCAATCTGCAATCCATCTGACCGTGTAGGCATCTATGCCACAGTCGCCTAGTTTATTAATTAGGATGGGGTGAGAGACGGTGTCAAAGGCCTTGCTGAAGTCCAGAAAGACTACATCCACCGCGACACCTGCATCCATGGCCTTTGTGACCTGATCATAAAAGGCAATCAGGTTGGTCTGACATGATCTCCCCCTAATAAATCCATGCTGATTGCCCCTGAGCATCATTTCTGATGCCGGCCCATCACAAATGTGCTCCTTGATGATCTTCTCAAAGAGCTTCCCCAGGATTGAGGTAAGACTGACGGGCCTATAGTTGCCCGGGTCCTCCCTTTTCCCTTTCTTGAAGATGGGGACCACATTAGCTACCTTCCAATCGTCTGGCACCTGGCCCAAGCACCACGATCGCTCGTAGAGCCGTGCCAGGGGCCCTGCAATAACCCCAGCTAGCTCCCTCAGCACCCTGGGGTGGAGAGCATCCGGACCCGCTGACTTGAATGCGTCCAGCCCCTCCAGAAGCTCTCTAACCCGGTCCTCCCCAACCTGAGGTCTGAAGGCGATCCCCTCGCGTCCGGCTTCTATCACAGCAGGGAAGTCCCGGTCCCTGCACAAGAAAACGGAGGTGAAGAATTGGTTAAAGAGATTCGCTTTATCCTCTGACGCAACCACCAGATTGCCCCGCATATCCTGCAGGGGCCCCACATTACCCGGCGCCTTCTTCATCCTCCCAATATATTTGAAAAAGGACTTTTTGTTATCCTTAATCCTGGACGCTAATCCGACGGTGGCAGGGCCGCTTTAATTAAAGTTCGTCGAACAAGCTTTAGTTAAACTGCCCCGCCGCCATTTTGAAATGTGGGATGCCGAATGCTGTGGGCACTTTAATTAGAGCAGCTCATGAGACCTGCTTTAATTAAAACACCTCCCCTCCCCCCAGCCCCTTACCCCAGAGCACGTGTATAGGTAAGTGCCATAAGGATGAGGCTTCTGTGTTGTGGTGTCTCTTTTGTTGCTCGGACTACTTTAACTGCTGTAGTATTTGGCAGGACAAAGGGGGTACACAATTCCTAGCATTAAAGGACAGTGTTTAGGTTCAATTTGGCATGCTCTCAGCTCGAGTACACATGATGACCGGGCTAAGTTTTTTCTCTGACAGGATTATTTGCTGAAAGAAGCTAGCAAGGAAATCCCTATAAAACTTTAGCAACTGCTTAAGATATTGGCAGCAAAACCCTAGAATCCATTTACGGATGCTGCATGACATTCCAGCCATGGTTTCCATTCATCTCAACAGCCCCTCTCTTCTTTCTTGCTTTTCTGATTTACTTTAGAAGTTACTTGTACAATTTTCTCCATCAAAGCTTCTCCATTACAGCTGCAATTTAGAAGTGTTGTCATGGGCTGTAATTTGAAATTTTATTACCAAGAGATTTTTTGGTCATAGAACATTT
Organism: Alligator sinensis; assembly: GCF_000455745.1. Lineage (NCBI taxonomy): Eukaryota > Metazoa > Chordata > Crocodylia > Alligatoridae > Alligator > Alligator sinensis. Next base: position 1,761,069 of record NW_005842144.1, read on the forward strand.
ACTTTTATCATCTGGGTATTATTTTTAAATGCCTGAAAAGATTGATACATCAACAGTATCCTTGCAGTGCCAGGCACTGATTCTTTTTTTCCTCGCATTAATTTTAAAATCCCTTTACCTAGAACATAAATTGATTGTTAAGTCCTCACATGTGCAATGATTTGTTAGTTTCAAGGTTAAACGTATAAAAATACTTATTAAATAAATATCCAGTTCTCATAAGATTTTCTCAGAAGCAAGGGTTTTTCTTGGTGGTATCTCTTACTGGCCCAACTCTATAGTTGGGAGGGATGGTAGTCAGGTTACCTAGCCTTCTGGCTTTTGCATGCAGGCGTTTCTCCCTGAGGACTCCTCAACCAGGCTTCTCAAATAGTACCATCTTTAGGCAAGAAACACACCAACAAAATAAAAATCCTTCAGCCCTTTCCCGGCGCTCAAAGAGGAGTCCTTTGGCTCTGGCTCCCAGCACAGCAGCCTGGCCCCCTTCTTGTAGCAAGCACTTGCATTCACCTCTCCTGCTTACTCTTCTGGGAGCTTTTTTCTGCCTATACAAATGCCCTGCAGCTGGGCTCTCTCAACAGGGCTGACTTTTCTGTCTTAAAGGAACAGAAAAGGCAGTCCCATTAAGGGAGAGGCGCTTTCTTCAGGTATGGGCAAGAATCAGGTACAGCCTAAGCTAAATAACAGATAAAGAAATGGAGGAAGGCTGTAAACTAGGAGCAAGAGAAGTAATCAAAAGTAGCTTCAAAACAGAAGTGCATTTAAATAGATAGCCCAATTATATGGAAGGACAGAGAGAGAAGGGTCATTTTCTCATGCAGAACTGAAGGGTAACTATAATCTTCAGGGGAGTTGCTATGGTTGTAAGATGGCATAACTGAGATCATATCCTGGCCTCTTAAGTTCATAGTGCTCCCATAAGATTTAAGGTTTGTATATTGTTTACCTGTATCACTTTGATCCTGGTGTGGTCAGAAACACAATGACGATGTGGGAGAGGAGAAAAAGGAGTATGTAAAACATTAACTTCTCCAGAAAAACAGAGCAGAAACTGCAAAAGAAAAATTGCCTGCCTGCCCTCCTCTCTCTTTCTTATAAGTGTGCTCTCTCTCTCTCTTTTTTTCTCTATACACTAGTTTAACCAAGTCACATAAAACGAATGAGCAAAGAAGGAAAAAAATCTTATTTTAAAGGAGAAACAAATCAGCATGCCTGGGGAATACATTGTAAAAAGAAATTAAATTGAATATAGTACAATAAAATGTTTACTCATTTATTCCATTTGAGATCCAAAACAATTTAATGCCCCCACCCCCTGTCTGTCATCTGCTGATGATTTACAGTACATCACAGAATTCAGTATTATTGGTTCTTTTCCTTGCGCTTGTGAGGCAGTATTTCACTAAGCTGGCACGCGGCTTCCACAAATATTTAAACTATTGATTAAACAGAATGAAAATAAACATTAATTGTTTTTCCAAGTTACTTTCAATGTTGCGCATGACTAATTACAAACAGCAATCAGTTGTTCTACTACAGTAACTGAGATGTATATGCCCTTTATAATATAAAACATAAGAGACACGCACAAAGAAGGATTATCAATATTAGAATGTGCAGTTGCTAGCAAACAGTCAGACCACTCAGTGATGAAATAAATATATGTGACTTGCAGTTTCGGCTCCTTTGCGCTAGGCTACCGGGGGCTCTTCTGAGGTCTGGTATTGACACGGGGCAGGGTTGTGGACATTTCTGATAAAGCAGTTTCCTCCCTGAGTTAGCTGACAATTCTTTGATCTGGGTGCAGTGCAAACACATAGACCAACCAAGCATAGCTCTGGCAGAAGTTTGGCTCTTCTTGGGTGGCAGATGACTACGATTGCACATCAAGTTTAGTCCACGTGTCAAAACGTACAGTTGTTTGTTCTAGAGAAATGTGTATCATTGCATGGACTTGCAAGGAAATTGTGTTTAAAGTGAAGGACTGTTGAGACTTCTTCATCTGTGAGAGGACAAACCCTTTTTCTTATATGTACAGGAGATTGTTCTACCTGCAGGTCTATCTAATAGGATGATAGCAGTCTATGAAATCTGTTACACCGAAATCTAGGAATTGGAGCAATGATCCTGTGTGTGCAAGCAGCCCTTCATTTGTAAGGGCAGAGAGGGACGTTCCTAGGAACATCCCTATTTTGCAGATTGAGCAGGACACAGAGCTGACAGTGGGAAGGAACTGGGGAGCGTCCATGTTGCATATCATGGTCTTTTCTCTCCCAGCAAATTGGAACTTGCCCCAAAGCTCCTGAAGGTTAAGGCCAATACTGGCTTCTGCTACGCAGCTGCAGCTAATGTGCCCAGCTGCTTGGCAGCCAGCAAGACTATATTGAAGCAGATGTGTTGCCAGAGGGACAGGAAACTAGAGGCAGGTGAATAGCATCTCAAGATCCACAGGTTGAGGGGATGAACCCTCTTGCCAATCCAAAGGGGAATCAATTGGAGAAAGACTTCTCGCCTTCTGTGGGTATTTTGCTGCTGAGTGGCAGATGGCTCTAGTGGCAAACCTAAATTGATACACACCGTGCTAACACATCCAGACTCTGGGGAAGTCTAACTGAATGTGGATCTGAACACTGCCATGTTTCCTGCACTCCAGCATAGGGCACCACTGTGATACACTTAAGCTATGCTACCCTGTATTGCTGCATTGATATTTCCTTTTCTGGAAATAGCTTGCCATCACAGAAAGCTAAAAAACATTTTTTAGTGTGGTTAAATTTTCCTTAAAATGCAGGGTTATTTTACTTGAGATTTTAATTGGGAAAGAACAGCACCATAATAAGTCCATATAGTTAGAAAGTGTCTGTGCTTGGGGTTTTCCTGACTTGCAATGTGTTTATCATGTGTTGAAAGAGCTAAGAGGTCTGGCCAGTCTCTAGTCCCAGCTCCTTTTGATGATGAAAAGCTGTGTGTTTAAAGGACTAATTGGCACAGCCAAGTACTGACAAGATTATAAGTGTGAAAGATTTGGAAAAGAAAAGACAGATGTTTTCAGATGTTGCCACTTGCATCAAAAAGCATCTACTCTTCTGAAATTGATTAATATTAGTAATATCCAGGAACCTTTCAAGATGCACAATGGCCACGTCGCAAGCTGAGTGCTTTGATTCTTTTCCATCCTTTACATTTTCAATATCTGTCTCTCTTTCTTTTCATTTTTTTTCTTGTAACATTAATTTGATATTGATACGATTAACAATAGAAACACAATACTAGTTGTTGTCATTGGAACGCCTTAGTTTACTCCAGCTCAAATTGATATATCTATGTATAGATACATATCTATCTATGTATAGATATATCAATTTGAGCTGGAGTAAACTAAGGAATATATATAATATAACAGTGTGTGTGTGTGTGTGTGTGTGTGTGTGTGTGTGTATTATTTGATTCTGTTGCTAGAGGGATAGGAAAATAGAAGGAGGTAAATATGGTTCCCAGATCCACAGGTTGACAGGAATGAACCCTCTTGCCATTCCCAAAAGGAACCAATTGAAGAGAGACTTCTTAACTTCTGTGGGTGCATTTACACATGATCTTTACTGTGGAGTAGATTCATTAGCTCCACAGTAAAGTGTCACCATCTACTCGTGAGCTGGTTCATAGATTCATATTAGTATGGTATTAGGGTGCAGTAAACTAATTAACTCTGCTGTAAGATAGTGCTGTTGGGGACAGTACTATCTTACACTGGAGTCATTTACTATGCAAAAACACACATGTAAACAGTGACGGGCTGGCTGGGGCATGAGGGTGCTAAAGTGCTGGGGCTGCCTGCTACACAGCTGTGCACTTTAGCTCTCTCCTGCCCCAGCCAGCCCCTCCACTGCTTGATGTTGCCACCCAAAGCCTTGGGCTGACCATCTGCCAGCCCAGGGCTGCTCCGCCCCAGCTCAAACAGCTGCAGTCCCGGGTATATATGCAGATGCCATGCCTGGGAGCAGCTGACTTGTGGAAGCTGCGCTGGAGTTTATCATGTCGCTTTAATACCACATGTAGACACATTGACACAGGCACATTGACACATGCACTTTACTGTGCATTAGACTAATTTTATAGTCTTACCATCTACAAATGCCCCACAGTTAGTGTGCAGTAGATTAATTTACTTCCGTGTAGGATAGTCCCGTCAGACACAGGTACTATCCTACACTGCAGTAAATTACTGTGCTTAAATGTACATGTAGACAGTGACATCTGGATTAGTTTACTCCGGCTCAAATTGAGCCATAGTATATTCAGTCACATTAATTGCACGTGTAGATGCGCCCTGTGAGTATTTTCCTCCTGAGTGGCAGGTAGCACTAGCAACCAATCTAAATTGATGCACACAACGCCAACACATCCAAACTTTTATTATATGTATATAATGAAATCAATGAATATTTGAATACTGGGTATTGCAAACACCCAATTTTGCCAGGTGGGCCACTGAAATTTCTTTAAATGGAACAGTGTTTTTTCAATCAGTTAATTTTTTACTGTGGTCTTTCATGGCAGAGCAATATTAGAAAAACATTTTTGGAGGGTTGGGAGTGGAAAATCAGGGGGGTGACAATTTTGTGACAGGGCCTTGGTGTCAGCTGCTTGAGAGAGTGTACTCCCGCAGGTGCACTTAGGTATTTGCATGTCTTTGTTCCAGAATTTGTGTTTGCAGTTGATATGGATGTAACTGATTGGTTCTGTTTGAAAACTAAGGTATAGCACAGGGATCTCAACCTTTTCACACTTGGGGTCCCCCTGACCCACTAAGAAAAGCAGAGGCAGGAGGAGCACTCACTGTGTCCTGTCCATGGTGGTGGCATTGGCTCTGCAGCAGATCAGCTGGAGCAGCCTCCTGGCAGCATCTCCCACCAGGCTGGGCTGCAGCAGAGTGTCACAACCCAAGGGTGTGATTTTTGTTTTGTGTGCGCTTTGGCACCACTGAATTACGTTCCTGCTAAATTGCAGCTTCTTTGCACGGTGGAGTTTTCTGCTGCAGAGGAAGACCCCGGTGTAAAAGAATTCCCACCAATTTGTAGCTTTCTTTGCAGCGTGCATTTCTTCTTTGCAGCACAGAAATGCACTTTGCAAAGAGTTCCCGCCATTCGTATTCAAATTCGAGCCCCATTATTGGCTTTCGTGACATTATTTCAACCTGGGGGCTAGTGATTGGCTTGCTAGCCGTACAAAAAGCCTCTCCCCGTCGCCGATCACAATCCTCGACGTATCCCTCTCCCTGTGCGCAAAAGGATCCACGGAGCCTCGACAACTCCGTGGGAGTGATCCGAATATTGTCTGAGTCCTCAAATGAGGATTTAAGCGGAGCTGTGCCTGGGAAACTGTCCAGCCTACACCGCAACCATCTTCGGTGTAAGTAAACAATCTTGAATCAACCATTAAGCGTCCGTGCCTAATTCCAGCGTGTCGCCTGTTCTCTCCGACCCAGCGTGCCCGGGCTGCTGGCCACAGCCCGCGCGGCGCGAAAAAGGGTCCGGACTGCTCCCGGCCCGCACACAGAGCACATCTTCCTGCTGTAGCTGCTCCATGGTCTGGTGCTGCATAGAATCTCTCAGAAACAGAGGTGTGGTTGTGGGGCAGTTCCTCCTGGTTGTACCCTTAAAGGCTCTCGTGGCACCCCCTGGATACTGTGGCACTCGGGGTGAGAATCGGTACTCTAGTGTATCTCAGTAGGGGAAGCAATTGTTTGTTTAACAGATTTGTTTTATTTTTGTTGTTTTTTGTTAAGTTTCTGTTTTATTCCCTTTATTCAATTGTAAAAATTGCTTACAAAACAGAAAAGACAACTTTTCCTCTCTTACTGGCACTTCTGATAGGGCTCAATCAATGTGTGTTCCTTGGGTTTGCCTGTAGGTTGTCCATGTTAGAGGACGGGTTTTCCACTTTACTTGAAGTATAATCTTTGTCAAATTGTAAGACCCTAGTACAGCATTTAGCTCACGGAAGAGAGATATAATTGTCAAATGGTAAATTGCACATGTTTTAATTTGGTGGGCTGCAGAAATTGGCTGTTCAGGATTCTCCCACTAGTCTTTCTGCTTCCTTATTTTAGTGGTGTTCTGCTGCTTTCGGGCTGAAATTTATATGGTTGCTACCCACTGCAATTTGCACTGTGCCTCCAAACTGGTATGCCTTGGAGAACAAAGCCAAGAAAAGTTGTACTGTGACATATGTTCTGTCTGTAAAGCAGTGTTTGTCTGTAAAATGCTTTTACTCCCACTGTATAAATAATACATAATAATAAATAATTAATTCTTGATATCAGAAAATTATTTATTTTAATTTAAATTCCCAAATCTTTGATAGAAATTCTGAACACAGACACACGTGGGTAACACTGTTGCTAAATAATTTCACAAATATGTCAAGAAAAGGAGGCCAGTGCTCTAGCACATGTTGTTTACGGGGGATTCTACCATATATAAAGTAAAATAACTTTCATGCCAAAGGATTTCAAAGCATTGTTCAAAGTTTGTGCATTTAGACGCATTGAAATAGTGCTCTGAGGTGGAAGGCAGCTGCCCACTGGGCCAAGGATATCAGTCCTAGCCAAATTCTTTCTGAGACTTAGCATATGTTTTGTATGAAGGCCACACAGTTCAACGAAACTAACTGCGCTCACAGTTGTGTGCACTGGAGCATGCTGCTTTATTTATCTGCATCACAAACTGCATGGGGAAAGAACTCCCTCTGAATAAACAGAAGGGAGGGATTGGGCAGAACTCCATCCCATAATACTGTTGAGTAATCCAGTTAATCCTATTATGACCACTTTACTACATCCTCCCTCCTAATTCAAAGCTTGGCTCTATTCTTTTTAGGGGCATGTATATGGCACAAGGCAGTGCTTGAGATGCCTTGCCTTCGCTCCTGAAGCAGCATCAGTATTGCAACACTAATGTAGTGCAGCAGGCGACTATCTGCTCTCTGTCTCCACACAGCTCTCATCCAACCTTACTTGGCCCGTGCACTAACTCAGCTCTACTTCTTTCTGTCCAGGAGCTAGCACAGACTATCTCAGTTCAGTGTTGTCTTGCACCATATAGATGAACATGGTAACACCAGTCCATACCAGTGTGATCCACTTCAGGGCCAACGCATAGGGGGTGCACATGGGTGCATGTGTACCCCCTGAGCATGGCGATGCACCCCCTGCAAAAAGGTGCCGCTGACACTGTCAGCGGCACCTGTGGGAGGTTACCACTCACCATCCCGCCACTGACACTGCTAGTGGCATCTGCAGGTGGTCCGTGACACCCCACTGGCTGCTGCTGACACTGCCAGTGGTGGCTGCGGGTGGTCGCTGACCTGTGATCGGCACTTGTCCCCCCGCCAACAACAACACCAGAGGCATCTGCGGGAGCTCCCCCACTTATTGCCGCCGAGGTCCCATCACTCCCACCACTGCAGTCCTGTTGATGCTATGCCCCCGCAGCTGCCAGGGGCACGAGCCGTTCATGATCCACTTTCTCCAGGCTCATGGTCCTTTACATACCCCTAAGTCAGCATTCCCAAGAGAACTGTGTCATCTCCTGGCCTTGGATTCTCCACATGGTCATCAGCCAAGGTCAGAAGCTTAGGGGGCTGTCTATCACTCCAAGGTTAGGGACAGACATTCAAAAAGCCTGAGCCTGAATTGATTGAATCCTTTCAGGTTAGTTTAACTTGCCTAGGTTGAACTGGTTTGCAAGTGCACAGACATTGCCTCTGGACTGAGGAAGTGCAGGCACATACCTCCAGTGGCTCAGGCTAGTAGCTGGGAGCTGCTAGAGCAGCCTTCCCTTCCCTTGCACAATGCTGAGCTGAGAGCAGGTGTGGCCCTGGCAGGATGCTTTGATTAGGGGAGGGTTTAAACCCCCACCCTGGCCTGCACCATCTCAGGCTTTTCCCCCGCTCGCTGCTCAAGGGGCAGGAGTGTTGCCAGACCCCAGCCTCCCGATTAGCACTCTGAGGCAAAGGGGGCAGTGGTGTGCAGTGCATGCATCTGTTGATGATGTTGAGCTTTTCAATCTCCCTCTCCCTGCTTCTTCATACTGTCTGCAAACCTGACAGGCAAGGGAGCTAACAGGGGGCTGATAAACACTGTTATCAGCCCATCTGCAAAACAAAAGCCTCTCATTAGTGCAAGCTCTTCTTAAACAGCTTTGTCCAAGGAAAGAACGGAGGGACATTACCAGCTGACCTGTTGATTTGCTCCAAAAAGCCCTAAGTGGACACTTCTGTCTGCCTGTCCTGGTGAATTTGGAAATGCACACACAGACACCTCTCAGCATTAGCTAGCATACCACATGTCTAGGGTCCATAGGGCTGGGTTCTGTGCTGTGGGAGATGTGAGGGCGGGGAAATCCCTGCTTGAGCAGCAGGTGGTGAGGGGCGGGCTGGCAGGGGGAAGCCAGGCAGACGTTGCTGTGTCTACAGTCTCTGCTGGAGCTCTGGCTAAGGAGCAGAGGGGCAGGACCAGCCCTGTTGTCTAGAGCAGGCAACCCAGCTCAGGGCTGCAAAGCATCTGGGATGCTGGGGGACTCTGGTTTAACTCAAACCAGGAAGTGGTGGTATGGGACAGACATTGCATAAACTGGCTGGACCCAAATCAGTTAAGTCTGATACTACATTCAACCAGGTTTATCTCAAACCAGTTTCAGCCATTTTGAAACTGATTTATGTGCTTTGAACATATGTTCTGTTACAGGTTTAAACCAGTTTCTGATCACTTAAACCAGTTTATGTGTAATGTCTGCCCCTAGCCTAGAAGCCAGTGGTCCAGTCCTCTCTAGTTCTGCAACAATGGGGATAAACTAGATCCTCTGAGACCATCTTTGTCTTTGATGTCATTATCATGGTTTTGTTTTGGAACAGCTTACTTCCTTAACACTCCCTCTCCTTACTGAAATGGATTCAGTCCAGATAAGTTCTTCTCTTCCTTCCCATCGAAAGGTGGGCTGGGCTTATGGCTGTCATAAATTGAGAAGTTATTCTATATATTAAAGAGATCGAGACAGATTTATTTCCAAGCTCCCATTACTCACTATCTTCTACCACCCTTGAACATCTCTCTGCTAACCTACTTGAAGCTGGATGACACAAAGTCAGAATGTGTTTATCCTCATACCTGCTCAGCATCTTTAATCTCCATGCTCAAAAACTTCGGCCCTTGCATGCTTTGTGTGACAGTAGTAACAGCAGGTCACTGAAATCATCAGACGCATGTCTAACCATTTCATGCACGCTTGCATTATGATTTAAAACATTTTTTCTAGATGCTGGTCTGTAAAATGCATGTGTATGTAGAACCTTTGGGTGTTTATACACATGCTCCGGGAGTGGGGGCAGGGGTACTTTAATTAGAGCGGCCATTTTAATTTAATTAGCCGCCATTTTGAAGCATGGGGACATTGATACATGAGACGCAGGAGGCTACTGGAGCATGGTAATTACCACGCTCCAGCGGACTAAATTAATCAAGTCTGCTCTGACGCTCTGGAATTGCAGCACGTTGGAACGGGCTCCCTGCTCATGTATAGGCACCCTTGGAGGGTCTGGGCCTTAAGCTTTTGAGCACTGCCACATACACAGCTCCAGTTTCATCTTGACATTTCACCCTGCTATGAAATGTACAGGGTGTTACAGTAATATTACTCTATCCGGATCACTTACAGGTCTTCAAATTTTTATTTCTTAGTTTCTGAGGCGGTAACAGACTCGTTAAAGGACAGTACATTTTACTGTTGCTGCCACTGAGGACTATTTCTTTCTGTTTGTCTTTATTTAAACATCTCATTTGCTAAAACAGTGTCATTTCCCAACAAATATTAGTGCATGACTTGTGCTGTGATTTGGATGGGGTTGTAACATAGCCCTGAAATATTCTCATACTTACTGATATGGTTGTGTTTGTAAACGTTGTATAGATATGGGGGCTACACAACTCAGGGCATTTCTCTGCCTGGGGTTGTTTAGTCCTGTAATTCTAGGGGGGGTTTTATGTCCCCTAAGTCTGAAGCTATAAGTCATTTCCCATGAAATGATCTATCATTTAGAACATCTTTAAAATTATTTTTTGCTTAACTTCACAGCAATATAGCTTATAATAACCTTTTTACATCTCTTCAGCAAACTGGGTGCTATAACTCCATCAGTACACAAAAATGTTTTAACAGAGCCAGACTTTTACAGATGAGCCTAATTTTTGCACTCCAGTACCATTAGCGCACATCCAATTGTTTCAAGCTAGCTAATAGGCCTTTCTGGGTGGAAAATCTTGCATCTCCAAAGGAATTCTAGATGCAGCAGAGATCTCTGTTCTTTGCTAATGGAAGAAATAGTGATAGGCCCCAAGCATTACCCATCTGCCTTGCCCCCTTGCCTGCTAATTTTCTGTGTGTTCTTTGCAAGCCACATTGCCTGGCATGTTGCACTGCATAATAGTCCTGTGTCATAAAACAGAAGCCCTGTAGAAAGGACGCTGTCACAAACCCGTCCGCAGGGAACCCCTAGAGCCCCTAATTTCTTCCCACTGCCCTCCCTGCCACTCGCCCCAAGGAACAGGCCGAGGTACCTCCCTATCCGGCACCTCAATTCCTCTGCCCTTACCATGCACTCTGCAGCTGCAGCAGGGATCTCTGCTGGCCCTGAGTGGCCCCTCAGTTTTAGGTTATAGAAAAATAAATTATAGGTCCCCCAGTCCAGGAAGAGGATCAGACTAGATATCACCTACTCCAAAGTCACTATTTTCACAGGCAACTAGAAAGGAGACAAACAACATGATTTATTATAAAAGCAGAACAAACGTAAGAAACCAGTAACCATATGTTGAGATACAGACACTGATTTAAATCCAAAGATGAAGTTCTTAGCCAGCTCTAAGGGTCTAAATGTTACCTCTGGCTCTTCCCTTCAGGGTTTCCTGCATCCCCCCTCAGCTTGCTTTCCCCAGCCTGCTTGGCTGATGGCTCAGCCCCTCCCTTATACCTGGGAAGACTGAAGACAAAGCCAGGCAGGTTTAAGTACTCTTGCCACTCTGGCTACTATGGCAAGTCACCCCTTCATTTCTAGGGGGGCTCACACTATGCCAGTAACTTCCTAACACTGGAAGATGCATATTTACCAGATTACGGTTTTGCATCCTTTTAAATGTGTAGATTAGTTAATCTGATACACTGTCTCTCCTATATGATAGGTTGACCTACTAAGCGTGAGGTTTCTTTTAAAACTTAAATGTAACATTGTCTGTCCAGACCCGAGCATACCTCTTAGCATATCCTTATGGAGGACCAAAACACAATCCAGATCAAATGCTAATTTTCAGCCACTGAGTCTTCTAAGTGTAAGCAGTCATGAATGGCTCAAGTTAAGCACCACGTTCTTAGCACAACCTTAGCTGAAGTATAAACATACATTAAAATTACATTAATATCAAATACTATAACATACAAGGTTATGGAGATGGTAGAATTGAACGCTGCTTTACACTAGCTACAATTAGAGACCAAACACCTCCAGAGTGAACCTAATATGAGAGAATATCCATGCATGCCACATGGTGAACCCCAGAATCATTTTGTCTTGGGGTACCTTTGTGACAGATGCTTTGAAAGGACGCTTTTCAAAGCAGTCTAGTACAGTGTTTCTCAACCTTTTAAGTAGCAAGTACCCCTTAACTTCTGAAAATTTTAATAAGTACCTCAACACTCAATTTTTCAGGGGATTTTATAATTACAGACTAATGTGTGCCATATGTTGGAAGAAGGGCTGTGTATATAAGGCCGTGACAAGACAGATGTCTGATCTGGTGCGGGTAGGGTTGCCACCTTTTACACCAAGGGTGCACAACTCAAGTATGTACCTGGGCTAGAGGTGATGTTGGCCAAAGCTAGGAGGGCTGAACCCAGTGCCACACAAGGCATGGTACGCCAAATTATTACTGGGGAATTTAATTTTTTTAATTGCACCAATTTTTTTGCCATAGTTTTGAGAAGAGGAAGGGGAAGAGAGAGAGGAAAAGAGGACAGAGGAAAGAGCGTTGGGGTACCTGTGTCCCCCCTGCCTGTGTCTCATGTACCCCCAGGGGTACACGTACCATGGGTTGAGAAACTATGGTCTAGTAGTCCTCAGAAAGCAGAATGGTGCAAGCTGCTGAGCCTGAAGACTGAGGGTTTATTTTTCCATTTGTAAAAATAAATAACAAGGAAGAGGATTTTAAACATTTTTTACAAAATTCAGTTTAGGTCAAATCATCTTTTTTGTCATTTTTTTTTTTTTAAACCAGCTCCACTCGCGTCAGAATCGGATTAATGTTTGGCTTGAGATAAGCAGTTGTAATTAGGCTCAAGAGTTTCACACCTCACTGAGATGAATCTGGGCAAGGAGGGACATATTCACCTTCCTTTGGTTCTGTTCTTTCAGTCTGCCTACACACACACAATAAGACAGCACTTCATCCGTTTTGCATTGTGATGATTGTCATTGCAGCTGGGAGGCTATGCAAATTCTTTTTTTTTCCCTCCCCTTTGAAATAGAAATGTATATTCTAGGGAACACTGAAAAACCTGTAGAAAGAACCTGTTGCTGTCATTCCTGTTACTTTTCCTTGGATCTCTTGAGTGTTTTTGAACAACCCTTGCAGTGGCATTATCCAATTGATGGCATGTCCTCATCCCCCTGCTTTACCTGTGACAGGTCAGCATGGTCTTGGTGTTTGGGGGTAATGTGCCTTGTACTTGTGTGGCAGGGTTGTTGGTGTAGTTTTTGGAATAGGTTAGACAAGCACTCATATGGGATAGTCTGAGTAGGGTGAGCCTGCCTTGGACAGGGCCAGATCACCCCCGGAAGTCCCTTCCAGCCCTCCGTTCTGTTCCTCAGCTGGCTTCTGCGTAGGGCCAGCCCATTGCTAACACCTTCCATTCCTGTAGCAGAGTGAAGAACATGGTTTTTCTACATTGCTATTGCCACAAAATGAATTTTTGCAGGAGACCTGAAAATGAGAGGTGTCTGTTAAATACTGGATGAATACTGGCAGACAGCTAGTGTGAAAGATCATGTTATTCATTAAGGGCTGAAGTAGAAGCACCTCTTACTACCTGCACAATTGATTTTTCACTTAGCAGATTGTCTCTTCCCCTTCTCTTCCACTGCAGTGTCGAGTAGAAAATAATATTTCTTTCTGCCAACTGAGGCCCAGTAAACCTGGAATAGGTCCAAGACTGGGGGAATTCCAAGGCCAGGATTCAAACTCTTTGTGAAGCCCCATTTTCATCTCCACTCTTTGCATCCACCTGAGGTACAATTTTCTGTACATCCTTCCTTTTTTGGAAACAGATCACAAGAAACAGATCACAAATCCCGTCTACTGGCAGATGTTGCCTGATTACTGTCATTTCGCGAGCAGAGATTTTCCAGCTGCCTTGGTGATGCCCCCTTCTAGCGTTGCAAGAAAGCAGCTCCAGGTTCTGATTGTCCTTCAGCATTTTAATTTATCAAATGAACTGAGCGCAATTTACTACTCCTCCAAATCGCTACTGCCAAACGCCAATGTGCGATCCCACATGTGGAGAGGCCTCTGAAAGCAAAATTCAAGTGGTCCTGCTGAGTGTGTGTATCCCAGTGTGTGGTACTTTGGGCCTTGATATTCAGTCGGAGCTGACATTGCTTTATGATCGGGAGGCTCACCGGTGCCAGGCAGTGAGTTTTATGAATTTACGGAAGTCTGTATTCATTGACTGGTTTTGTTTCCTTGTGACAGAGCCTGGACTAAAATCCATGGGCATGCGTTCTCTTTAGTAGAGTTTCTATTAGAAGATATACGAACGATGATTTGCTCTTCTTCACCTGTGCTGCTATTTCCTGTATGGCTCTCCCATCCCCCAGCCAGCCAGCCCTATACAAGGCTGCCAAGCTGCCACAGATTTATAGAGAGCAAATTAAAAGTCCATTTGATGAATAACTCAGGGGTAGGCAGTGGGCCATGGTGCCAGTCGGATTTAGTCATTATTACAAGGGGTAAGCCATTTCCATATGCTGGCTAGTCAGTGGGGTATTTAAAATGCTTTCCCTCCTTGTGTCTATATCATCGTATTTGGCACGCTTGCTTCTAGCCTTTCACTTTGGAAGTGACCCTTTCTGCAATGAGTTAAGGCACATGGAGTGGGCAGTGCAAAGATGCTCGCATCGCTACTGCTCAGGGTCTCTTTATATAATCTCTGGACAGAGGACATTGGTCCACCAAGGGTTAGACTAATTATAAACCCCCCCCCCCAGGTACAGGAAGTGGCTCTAAATAAGCTCCCACTCCACCTTTTTCAATTTATTGAGGAAGTATCTTTCCCTCACATCATTTGGCTTTTTGATTGTTAAATCAAATTGAGCTGGTTGTGCTGAGACTCGGTGATTAGAATAGAAGTTCTGAAAACCTTCTCTGTTAAGCTGCCGTCTGGTCTCTCTGCGTAATTGGTTTGCTCAAATTTGCTGTAATAACCTTTTTAAGAGTCCTGTACCCATTTTTCATTCTTCATCACAGACCCTGCTGTGCACTGGGATTATGTTATCTGTTGCCTTCCTGAATGCTTAACATGGTAAAAGTGATTTTTTTTCCCCATTGCAAGTTTTTTTGCTTTCAAAGTATAAACTTATATTGCTTTGGTGTCTCTCTTTCTCTATCTTTTTTTCCCCCTTTCCCCCCTCTTTAACATTTCTGCTTAGTAAGTATTGAACAAGCATGCTGAGTAGGTCTGATAATTAGGTAATTTGAATTCAGGGGTGGATGTCAGATGTTGAGTCCTAGGATAGAAACTGGTTATGTTGTAAGGCGATGTATTCTGTATCTGGGTAAGAGAGACTGAAATGCCCTTTCAATCATCTGTGCTTGCCAGCCAGCCAAGGGTCCTGGGTTGAGTACAAATGCAGTTGTTTGCCGAGTTCACTCTCTCAAGAAAAGAGCAGATGTTGACAGTGAATGTAGTGAAGAGCAGTTGGGTAAAATAATAATCAGAAGTGGTAGTTTAATGGAATTATTAATGGGATTTGTGCTTAAATAATGGAAGGGCTTGATTTTATTAATATCAGTTTTGCCTAGGCCAAAGATTATAAAATTCTTTCCCTTCTCTAGGCAGACAAGATTCCTTGGGTGAATTTGATATCTTTTATTAGACCAACCCAAATGGTTGAAGAATAGTTATTAAGCAAGCTTTCGGGTTCAAAAACCCTTCATCAGGCTAAGGAAGCTTCAGCAGTTGGTGTGTTTCCCTTCTCTAGTGATGCATTTATAGAGTACAGGGTGCAAGCAGAGATTTCCAAACTTCTTAAATATTGTACTTTCTCCACTCTGCAGCATGCAGCACTCCATGCACCTGCAGAATTGACTGAACTGCAGGTGACCCTTGGAATTAAATTGTTAATAGTCAGGCTGGAGGTTTTCATTGAGAGTTCAGTGACTGACTGTCATCCTCACTAGAATAAAAAGGGAGAATGTGTTGGATAATACAAAACGTTAAAGTGCTGTACTCTTCGTGCCTTGAGTCATCTGATAGAAGGAGCCATGTAAGTGCAAAGTGGTGGTGGTTATGTCATAATTGCAAGCTGACATTTAAGAAAATGTTACAAGGACAATATAAGAGAATGCTGAACATAGCTCTCTCCCTCCTTATCCGCCCATGTTTTTGACAAGAGGTCTTATTGAATACCCATTTGTTTCATGGACAGGGCCATCCAGGCTTTTGACATCATCCCTATTCATAGAATGTCTTTCCTGAGGTCATTTGTAGAGCCCCTATTCTCTCTGCTTATAGATTCCTCCTATGACCTCTCCCACCATGACACCTGCAAAAACAAACCTGCTGATTATGGCCAGGCTGCAAATACACACATATGCACCATCACCGAATGACCACTTTGGCCACATCCACATGAGCACAGATGTTTGTTTCCCTGGGGACAAGAAGCAGTGGCACACCTTGTGCCGCTGCTACTTGTCCCTGGGGAATACCTGTGCCATGTGCCCTGTGGCATGCAGCAGGTTACCATGGGTGGTGTAGGGGAGGCTGGAGCCAGCGCTGGGCTGGCCCCAGCAGCCTTATCTGGGGTCCTGGGGGCCTCTTGCGGCTGCAGCAGTGGCAATCCTACAGCACAGAGCCTGGCTGGCAGCCAGAGTGTGGATCTGGCCAGTGTGGCTCACGTTTTGGGCGGTGTGCGCTGCCCCCACATGTGCCACTCTGGGTTTTTTGGTGGGGGGGGACAGGGGTTGACTCTGGGATCTCCCGGGATCAACACTTCCTGCGCTGCTACCTTGCAGCACGGAGAACAGCTGAATGTGCAGTATGTGGTGCTGTAGACCTGTCTGCAATGCCACATACTGCGCTGCCATGCTCATCTGGACACGGCTTCCATGCTTATATATAAAAACAGTAAATATCGTAGTATTAATATGTCACCCAATGTGGCCAACATAGTTGGGTGTTATGCAGTTCTTTTCTACTCATTGTCTTTTTGGACTGTGAGCTCATCAGGATAGGGACCATAGAATCATAGAAAATGAGGGTTGGAAGGGACCTCAGGAGGTCATCTAGTCCAACCCCCTGCTCAGAGCAGGTCTGTCCCCAACAAAATCATCGCAGCCAAGGCTTTGTCTAACCAGGTCTTAAAAACCTTCAATGGTGGAGATTCCACAACCTCTCTGGATAGCCTGTTCCAGTGCTTTACTACACTCTTAATGAGAGTTTTTTCTAATATTAGGGGGGCACTGATAAAGATTTTTTGGGTTGATACCGATGGCCAATGATTGACCAGCCATATCAGCCAATACCGATCTCATTGCCAATATACAGCCCAGCAGCTCTGAGAGCAGTGTCTAGCTTGTAAGTCTGTTGGAGGGAAAGGGTTGGGGGGAGGAGGGGAGGGAGAGGCAGGTGCAGATCGAGGTCCCTACAGTGAGGTAGGGAGTGGGGCTGGAGCTGGGGCTGGTGGGACAGGGCTCAGGACAGAGGCGTTGGCTCACCTGGCGGGGGTGGCTTCCACCACTGCATGCACCCCTGGGGGAGGCATGTGTCCCCTGGTTCTGTGTGCATGGTGAGAGTGGGCTGCCACTCTGCGCTCAGGGCCAGAGGCTGGTCCAGCCTCTTCCTGTCAGCTGTGCTTGGGCTGGATGGAGTGGGGTGGGCAGCAGGCGCTAAGGGCCAGAGGCTGCTCCAGCCTCTTCCTGTCAGCTGTGCTTGGGCTGGATGGAGTGGGGTGGGCAGCAGCAGTGCTAAGAGAGGGGGAGTACTGGGAGGCTTGAGTCACCCCAAAATTCACCATAGCCCCACCCCCCAACACCACAAAATGTCTAGTGCTGTAGTTCTCAACCAGGGTGCCATGGCCATGAGATCCTTTCAGGGGTGCCATGGCTCCAGTGCCCCTGCTGCTGCTGCCACCACTACTGCTGCTGTCACCGCTGCCACTGCTGCTGCAGCCCAGTGAAACTACCCCACACACCTCTGCAGAGCAGAGCAGGGAAGGGAGACCAAAACCTAAAGCAGCCGGACAGCTGCTACTGCCACAGCCACTTCCTCCTCCAGCCCTGTGCATTTCTGCCGGAAACAGAGGTGCGTGGGACAGCTGCACCTGGTAGCAGCAGCAGGAGAAGCCTGGAGATAAATGGACAACCTGAAACTTTACTGCAGTTCTCAACCAGGGTGCTGTCAAATTCAGAGAAGTTGTTGATTGGTGCTGTGAATTTTAAAGATTGAGAACCACTGGTCCTAGTGCCTCTGTCCTCTCCATTTGTAGACTCCTGACTACCACTCCTAGCCAGCTGTCAATTTTATTTACTTCAGCTTAAAATTAAAAGGGTGTCTTTCTCATACAGCAGCTTCCCAAGGCACCAGGGTTTGTGTGAGACACATTGCAGATGTGTAAGAGTGAACATTTTCCACCCTCTGCTACCCTGTCGTGCTGCTAGCAGTGGTACGTGCTACTATCAGCGATGGATGCTGTAGGCTACTAAGAATTTTGGCTCCATTCCTGTAAATCTTTAAGCGTATGTTAATTTTAAGCAGGTGATTGATCTTAGTGAGACTACTGATGTGCTTAAAGTTAAGCGTGTGCTTAATCCCTTGGCTGGATTGAAACCGTACTTTAGTATCCAAGACTGGCAACTATTGTAAACATCAACATTACATTTACAGCAACTGTTCTTCTAGGTTACTGTCTGCTGTTCTGCAAAAACCTGATGGGTAAGAGATCAAGGTCAAATGTATAGTATCATACAGAGACTAATTTCTAGTGCCTGTTAATGTGTTCTATTTCAGAAATGTGCTGACCATGTGATTTTTATTGTAGAATCATGTTAGGTCTGGGGTGGATGATATTGGGTAAAATATATTGTACCCATAATTCATATTAATGGAAATTCAATAATGGCAACCTGTCATCCACTGAGATTAGAACTGAGTGCAAATGTTGTTCTATAAAAGCATTAAAAAGGCATTATGAATTAGAGTCTATCGCACCACATTGTGTTCCTTATAAATAATAGAGGGAAAAGCTGGTCCTTGAAGTTTTTGGATTGTCCATTTTGAAAGAGCCCAGCAATTACTTTCTAGAGCTGACTGTGCACCATTGATCTGACTTATGGATTTCATAAATGCAATGGTCTGCTAATTTAATAAACTTATTCAATCTATGTTTTTAAACGGAGTATAACACTTTGAAAAATGATTTCCTTTCAAACCAAAATGAACTCTTATGGCTTTTAAACACTGGATTGTGATATTTTGCTTCCACTTTTTCATTAGACTACCTTCTGGTTTCACATTTTTCCCTAGGATAGTATAGAAGCCAGCAATTCATGTTTCATTACATTAAATACTCGTATTTCATTTATGCTTATTTGGAATAGAGCCATGAATTGAGTCCTTAGACAAACTGTATTTGGCTTTATAATAAAGTTTACATGTGTCTGCAAAGTTTATGTGTGCCAAAAGCTCATATAATCCTTGGTTGTAATTGTTTAATAACCTAAGATTCACCATATTGTACTGGATAGGATGTTGATACATTAAACATGGTCTCTTGTCACAGTCAGCCAGTACATTAGGCTGCAAGAACACAGGGGAAAAATCCCATAATGTTTCTGACAAATGACTCGGTGCAGTAAATTGAGTGAGGGGAGAATTCCCTCTAAACTCCTTTTGTGCTCTCAAGCGTCAGATTGGATTACCTCTGTCTTAGTCATTTTAGCATTCATAACCACAATAGGTCATAAAACTGTCCAGCCTCTCCTTAAATCCAGCTACATCTGTAAATCTATAACCTTGGTGTAGGACTTTTGGCGTATAGAGATTAAACATTGTGGTGGCAAATTTCCTCAACTGGGCTTCCGGCTGTAGTGGTATGATACCCATGAATTTCTAGAGCAGTGGTTCTCAAGCTTTTTAGACTTGCGACACCCCTCATTAGGCTCAAAGCACCCCCTGTTAGACTCAAGGCATCCCTTAGAAAATGCTGGCTCTTAGCATTCACTTATTTTTTGATTTTGGAAAAATAGAGGAATTCTGCTGCCGCAAGGACAAACTACAATGGATCAAAATATTTTTGACACTGGATTCTTATTTGAAATCTCTGGGTTTATCTTGTGAATCATGTGTAAGCGTTTGCACACCTAACTGTGCTAATATTGCATGCCACCCTGTAACACCCTTAAAAGGATTTCAAAGCAGGCCAGGGCACCGCTGCCCCCCTGGTTGACAATCGCTGCTCTAGGGAATCCTCACAACTAAAACGCTACCTCCCCCATCTGAAAATGGCCACTCTGGCCACTTCTATGTTTGCATACTGTGTTTTGGAGTACAGTGTACTCTATTTAAATGTCTATTGGATGCATGCATAATATGCTTAATTGCATAATGAGACAACAGTCCCCATTTTTTGCCTGTGGCTTACATTGTAATAAACTCTGGTTATCTGTATATTCATTAAGTACATAAACCACTTAAATGCATAGAAGTACTTTGGCCCCATAGTCTGCTTCCTAAATGTTTAAGGGCATAATTGGTTAAACTGACTTGGAACAGTCCATTTCAAGGCTTATAAAGAACCACTGAACTAACTTGATCCTGACAATTTCAAGGCTGCTATTAGAGGCATAAAGCACTCTGAAAAGTAAGATAGAGAGCCTTAATGAGTGTAAATGCCTTAGTTGAGGTTGTTCCTGTTATTAATTAGCATTGCTTACAGTCGTTAGGGTAAGTACATGGCCTTTTCTTTAGTTATGGGGCTACGCAGTTAAATGATGTATGCCATATACAGAATATTTAGAGACTAAAGTCTGATATGTTTAACAAGTTATGAACTTTACACCAATGCAGTTTAGATTCTCCCCCTTTCCCCCCAGAATTTATCGTATCATGAATTATCACTGACAAGGTAACCACGTGAACCTTGGTCAAATGCCAGATTTAATACAATAGTTATCAAGACCAAGAAACCAGCGTGACAGTGACAGTAATAATTATGTTTGCCTGAAAAGAAATGGAGAATAAGCTTATACTCTTCAGCTAAAGGTGGAGATAAGGGGGAGTCAGGCAATTATATATATCATATGCTTCTGACCTATGCTTTTATCATTCTTGACAAGGTTTGAAAAGTACTAAGGTACATCCTGGCCAAGGAGCAACTACATTTAAAGAAAATCACGTACCATCTTATTTGTATTCCAGGTTAATAAAGTGGTCGCTCAAAATTCAACCCCTTCACATTTTTAATAACGTTAATAGGGTGGGACCGACAACAGTGCCTTGCTCTTCTTGGGCATTGGGGATGCAGCAACAATTCCGTTACTGTTACTTGATATTGCAAGTTTAAGCTCTGACATTATGAAAATAAAAAAGAAAGGAAAAAAAGGCAAAGCATTTGTAACACAGAGGAGCAGCTTGCTCTGGAGAAACAGGCTGTCTGTCTGGAGGAATGAGACTGCTGCTCCCAGCTCTGTGAGACCTTCTGCCAATCACTTAATCTTCTTTTCCTCAGTTTCCCAGTCAAGTAAAATATGAATGCTACAACCTGGCTAACTTTGTCCCAGGGTTATTTTGGGGATTCCTTCACCTGTTTTTCTAGAGCACTTTGAATATAGTGGCAGGGAATTACAAAAGTGTAAAGGAGTTTCCAGTCCAAATCCTGTTGATATCCAGGAGTTTTGTATAGCTGATTCCCACTGGGTGCATCTACGCAAGATGCTAATGCACAGTGGTTATTATGCATTTATTTAGTACTTGTATAATTAAGTACTAAATAAATGTGCAGTAACCATAGTTACTGCACAGTAGCGCTGGTGAATGCCTTTTTAGTGACACTACTCTACAGTAGCCTACTAATATTGCACAGTAGCGTATTAGCACTGTTGGTGCTGTGACACATTGCTGCACAGTATCATTCAGCTACTGTGCAGTTAGCATCTCTGACCACGGTGCAGCTATTTGCAGCCTGCCCGCCACCTGCTGTGAGCAGCCCAGGCACTATGGGCAGCAGCGGCTGCATGCGCGCCTCAGGGTGCACAGTGGGAAAGGGGCCGGGGGCATCGTAGACCTGGCCCTTCCCCGCCGTACTCTGAGGTGCGCATGCAGTCACTGCCAGCAATGATCCAGGCTGGTACTTTGGACCCCAGTGCAGCTGCTTGCAGGCTCATGGCCACCTGCTGCAAGTAGCATGGGGTCCGTGGTGGGTGGCAGGGGCATGCCTAGAGCCTGGGCTGCTTGTACCAGGCAGGCGTGAGGCTACAAGCAGCTGCACGGGGGTCCGGAGCCCTGACTTGGTTTGTTGCAGGCAGCGGCTGCACATGTGCCTTGGAGCAGGGCAGGGAAGGGGCTGGGGTTGTGCTGCCACACCAAGGATTGGGCCCCTCATGGCTCCCCACCATCTGCCTCTGGCACACCAACATCTTCCAAGTCAAGGTTGTGGGGTTTTTTGGTATTCGGCCCAAAAATGTTGCCAGCCCCTGGGCTATACAGATACAAATTAGCAGAGACCATTTGTTTGCTTTACAGAAGAACGGGTCTTCTTTAGGCCAGGACAGCAGCTTAATGATCATATGGCACCTAAGTTCCCCTCCTTAGCTTTGGGGAATGTTTCTTCACCAACGTGGCCCATCACTGGAAGACTGATCCATCATCCACTGACAAGCCCTGGTCTAAGCCATTAGGACCTAACTCTAGGCCCTCCTGCAGTTTTGATTCCTCTCTCTAGGCTGTTGGAGATGTGTCCTCCAGACTTCTCACAGGTTTCCTTTTGAGTTGCTCTCTTTTCATTTAAAAAACTGCGTTTTGGCTGATATTTGCTCCTTCACCAACACCCTCTCCCCTCCCCTCCCTGCTTCTTTTTAATGAAATTTCCTATAGGAAAATCTCAAATTGGCTCATTAATTTTATTGTTTTAGTGCTCATTCACTAAAAATGAAATAAGTGAAACGTAAATGAGACCGCTCATCTATTGTTTCTCAGTTTGCCTCAGATGACTTTATTCCTCCCACCTCCTATATGGACAGAGCTTGTGTCATTTCATTTCTGCCTCACCTATTTCTTACTTATTGCAACACCTTGTCTTTTGTTTCCCCACTCAGCTGTTTGTTAGAGGTTCCTTAGAGCAGACATCAGGGCGAGAACATGAGTCTTGTGGGCGTTGTAGAGGACAGGGTTTGGGAGCCGGGAGATCCAAGTCTCTTGACAAAAACAGGTCATTCACTTTTCCACTGTCTGATTGTACTTACACTCTAAATCTCATTTTTTCCATCTTTGTTGAAACAAAGGTGATGATAGTCTTCAAAAAGTACTTAGAAATCTATAAATGAAAAGATCTCTATGCTCAGAGTACTTATTGCCGTATTTTTAACCTTCTGGGGAAGGAAGTCACGTGTTGCTTACACTTGCATGGTTTTGAGGGCAGACGCTTTGCCAAATGCTTAACAGAAACCTCCTGCTACATATGTTTTGTTTCCCTCTTTGATTTCGCATTTAATTTTCATTTAGCTATTTCTCATTAATGCCCTTTGTTCTCATCTGTGATGCTATGTTTGGCCCATTATACATAGCTTAGTAATAAACGAGAGCTCCTCTTTTTCTCATGAGAGAGAAAAGTGAAAAAATTTCTTTCTGGATTGTCAGGCACATTATACTGAAGTTTATTATTGCTTCATAATAAATGATTATAATAATCATTTTCTATGCGGAAGCTACACTGAGTTGTCAAGGGTTTGACTTGTATTATTTTTGTTCTGTTGATTTACTGTTTCCAACTGACTTCCACAATTTCAAGTCAGTGAATGAAAGAGAGAGTAGGGGGTGTGCGGGCCGGGACCGACCCGAGCCCTTTGCGGTCTGCACGCGGGCTGTAGCCAGCAGCCCGGGCACGCCGGGGCGGAGAGGGAAGGCCTTCGAGCTGGAATTAGGCACGGACGCGTAGCGGTAGTTTAGAAGATTGTTTACTTACACCGAGATGGCAGTGGTGTAGGCTGGAAAACTTGCTTAAGTTGCAGTTACAGAGAGAAAAGAAAACAAAACTCGAACCTGCAGGGCACGAGGGTACGTCGCAAAGGGTTTCGGCGACGGGAAAGTAAACCTGCAGGACTCGAACCCGGGTAGAAGAGCTCTGGAGTCGTCCGGCAAGGACTCTCATGAAGTTTGCTAGGCTCCGTGGGTCCGGTTCGTTTGCGCGCGGGAAGGGATACGTCTGGGAATCTATCGGCGACGGGGAGAGGCTAGAGGTTGATCAGACCTCCGTTGCCTGCTTGAAATGCGCTGGGTCCGTAAGGATCCGCAGCGCTTAGAGATCTT
Organism: Alligator sinensis; assembly: GCF_000455745.1. Lineage (NCBI taxonomy): Eukaryota > Metazoa > Chordata > Crocodylia > Alligatoridae > Alligator > Alligator sinensis. Next base: position 1,784,915 of record NW_005842144.1, read on the forward strand.
CACACAGCGTGAAGTCTCCTCCTCCCTTGTTCGTGGAGTCCTCCAACTTGGGCGGAAACCACTCAAGCCTTTTATACGGCTAGCAAGCCAATCACTAGCCGCCACGTGTGAATAATTTAGAACTGGCCAATAATGGGACTCGAATGAGCATACGAATGGCAGGAACTCTTTGCAACGAGCATTTCTGTGCTGCAACAAAGAAATGCACCCTGCAAATAAAGCTTCAAATTGGCGGGAAATTCTCCCTTGCACCGGGGTTCTCTTTTGCAGCAGAAAACTCCACCGTGCAAGGAAGCTGCAATTTAGCGGGGACAATTTAGCAGTGCCGAAGCGCACACAAACAAAAATCGCACCCTTTGGGTTGTGACAGGGGGAAGAATTTACAAACTGACTTGGATGTGGGAAGAGTGGGAAACTGTGAGGTGGGGTTTTGATATAGGTAAGGAGGTTAGAGAAAGAGTAGATCTTGAGTTGGGTTCAGCTATGAAGCAAAAGGGAAGGGAGTTCTGCTTAGAAAAGTCACCTCCGTTTCATGTAGGAAAAACAGTGCTCTGATGAGCCACCACCTTCAGCTTGTTTGTAAGACATTCATACCACGGGCCTTGCATATAAAAGCATTTAATTTATCAATAGTGAAGGAAAATGAGAGGCAGAATGGGGACGTGAGCAGGGAGGCAGGAGACTTGGTTCAGTTCCTGGCTCTGCCACAGACTTCCTGGCCTTGGGTAAGTCACTTAGGCCCTGATCCCCCAAAATATGTTGGTGTCTAACTTAGGTGGCCAAGTGGTCTGCACAATGAAGGGGAGAATTAGATGCACAGCACCCTGCTGGAGACAGAGGTGAAATCCTATCTCCCCACTAAAAGGCGGGGAGTTCTGGGGTTTGGTCGCTGTACTGTTCCTGTATTTTTCTGAAGACTTTTTAATGCAAAATGCCTGAGCAGTCCCTGAAGCAGGGAACTGAATCTGGTACTCCCCCCACCCTAGCAGATGAGCACCTTAACCACTAGCCTATAGAATCACATTCCCTCTTGAATAGCATTTTTCTAGCCCCATATATCTTGTATTCTTTTCTTCAGCAGGGGAAAGATGGTTCCTCATCCCAGTCTAGCCTCTAGCTTGCTAGTTTAAGGTAACCTCTTGGGAAGTGGGAGACATGAATCTCCTTGGGTTGATTCATGCAGGGCTGTCCAGCTCCTTAGCAGCTTAGGAGCTCCATGCCTCAGATGTTGCTTCTTTGAAGGCCACAGGCCCCAAGGGTTGCACAATGTGCAGGTTCCCCCACCGCACACTCCCTCCCTCGCTGCACTGTCTCCCCTGCACTCCCCCTACCACCAGGGCTTCCTGTTCTACCCACTACGCTCTCTCTCTGCTCTTGCCCATGGTCCCTCTCCATGTACCCCTCCAGCACTTAGTGGGGGGGCACACCCCATCTCTGCTGTTTAGTCCCCACCACACAAGGGCAAGAGAACCCTTTTACTCCATTGGGTCATGTGAAGACATCTCCTTAAAAGACTGATATTACAGCAACAGGGAAAGAAAAGATTATCAAACTGTTCTCTCCTATTCTTAAGTATGACTTAAATGAGGAAGTAAGGGAATGCTCAAAATCATGAACGACTGGTGCCTCCTGCAACTGGTGGAGCGGTGAGTGGGGACTGCCCACAGCCGCCAGCAGCAAGGTGGAGGGGCAGGGGGGTGGCAACCAGCCACAGAAGCCAGCACTGGCCTGTTGGGGAGGGGGGCACATGCCCCCCTGTGCCCTGCCATGCATCACCTGTGTTCAAAATGATCTGTTCTGTTATGGCAATTATAACTGAACATTTATATTGGGCAGGGACGAAAAGGTTCAGTTGAACCATGCACAAATATGCAGTAAATGACTATCCATGAAACTTTTCTATTACTTTGAAATGCTATGTACAATCGTGGGTTTTTTTCCCAAACTATATGGTCAATAGCAAATTCAAAATTTGGATTCTAAGAAGGGCTTGTTTCAAACCACTCATGGTTCATTTTCTGGGTTGAAACTACTGTGTTCACTCAAGTTGCTGCCTATATAGTGACACCCACTAACATTTTAATGTCTTGTGGCTATATTGTAGAGTTCAATACCTGAAAAGTGGCAGCCCAAGAAGGAGCTAATCTTAACTGAAAATTAAAGCATTTAATTCTGTTTTATAAGCTGTACTGGTTGTATTTCTGAGCAACCCAGATAAGCCATATTTTAAAATAGTATAATAATTTTTAAGAATAAAACACGCTGAGCAACTTGAAGATAAGTCACTGATGTCAAGTTCTCCCAAATTTACTAATGATACTATAACATTTTCGATGGTAAAGTTTGCAGATGACACAAATTTTGGTAGGGTAAGTAAATAAATAATGAGAAGCAGGAGACAGTGATCTGAATTGCGTCATTATATGGTCATAATTTGACAGGATTCTAAAAGCAAGGTAATAGATCTGGAAATCGAGTACTGTACATGTTTCCCTCGCTTTATGCTGTACATGCATTCCTGGAAAATGGCGCATAACTTGAATTTGCATAAAGGGAAAATACTTTACAATGTGACAAATAGGGATACGTTCCAAAAACTCGACTCTACTGACCCCCAGACCCATTCCTGCCACTTTTACAAGACAGTTTTGGTACTCGCCAACAGCAGACAGTACACACAAGCACAGGGCACTATCATAATGGGGAAGGCAACTACAGAAACACGTGTTGCAGACAATGAGCAAAGAGCACAGATCCACGCAGGAGACTATATTTTGGTGCGCATCACTCCCACAGTGCACCGCACAAAGCAGGTGACTGTGAGCTTTCACCACACCAGTTGCATAAGAGTTAATTTATGTCGCATGTAACACATTTTTGGTATAAAGGTCATTGCATAAGAGCAAATTCACACATACAGAACCCACGTAAAGCAAGGAAAACCTGTACTCAGGGTATACCTGTATGGTGGGAGATTATATTGGAAACTGTCTCAGAAAAAGGATGCTGTCGATAATCACTCCAGTATGACTTCTCAATATAGTATTATAGAAAAGAGGGCCAGGGCAATGGCTTGATGGATTAAAAGAGAACTAGCAAGTAGAAGAAAGGTAATCATCTCACCACTGTCCATGCTGTTAGTAAGACTGCTTCTAAAACACTGTGTTCAGTTGGTTTTTTTCAAGAAGGATGTGGAAATACTAGAAGGAGTTATAAGGAAGAGCCTCATGAGATGATCCAGTGGATGGAAGATAAGCCTTATGCCACAAGACTTAAGGAGCTCAAGCTATTCAGTTTACTGAGACAAAGGCGGAGAGGTGACTTAATCATCCTGTATAGCTACCGATACCCAGAAAACTATCGGATGGCGGGGATGGGGCTTTGCAGTCTTGAAGACAAAGTCACAATGAGATCAAATCCCTGGAAGGTGAAGTTATACAAATGCAACTTTAAAATAAGACTCAGGTAATTAAACACTGGAACTGCTTCCCTGGGGGGGTAGACCAGCCATTACTTGAAGTTTTTAAAACGAGATTAGTTATCTTTGTAAAAGACATGTTTTAATCCACTTTGTAGAAAAAAAAAGTTCTGTTGCCTCTGTGGACAGAAAGTTAAAATTATGATAGTGGTTCGTTCTGGCTTTATAAACTTGGGATCTGTGAGAATGGTAACATTTTCTAGAAACTCTGAATACCTAGAGGACTATCATCTCTAGGTTATGAACTATGATGTCTTCTGATATCCTCTTCACAGGTTTTGACTTGATCAGGTCCCGACACTCAAGATTTATTTTGCAATTATCATAAATATTTTGCTGATTTGCCTCAAGTACTTTTTCTTAATTGCAGAAAATACATTTTTTAAAATTGGGGTATTTTTTCCATGAGTACTCTTGATTTTAAACCTCTTCTTATTACTTCATGTGGCTCCAGGTCATTACTAACACCAATCCTACGTATGACTTCACTTCAAGTTTTATCAGGTCTAGTGGAAATGTCAGGGACTCTGCTGTGGGAAATATCATCAGGTACTCTGCTGTGTTTTGCTGGAAGACATCCACATTTGATTTCTTTCTTTTGTCCTACCATTTCTATTTTTATAGTAAATGTTTCTGTCCATTTTAAGGCCATCTCTGCTTTTGTTGCTCTTTAGTATATCCTAAAGCAATATTACTCCTTCCATAGTGACCCTGTAACCTGGATTATACTAGGCTGTTACTATAATACTCTGCTTGGTGTTTTAGGGCCTGATGTTCAGGGGGTAACCAAAGCTTGGGAAGACAGTCCTCTGAATAGCGATGAGAGAATCTGCATAAGGGGGCTATATAAAACACAAGTGAGAAGGTAGAGGGATGAGAAAACAAATCACATGTGATAAGTGTTAGTCACATCACTTAATGCGGTCTTGGAAGTCACTCAGGTGCATCGCCATGATATGTGAAGTAAGAATCTGTCTAAAATAAAACAACGTATTGCGTATATACATAGAATCCAAACCCTAAGAAAACCCCTAGATGGTGGGAAATGCTGTTGGCATTTCCTCAAGCTAAGGAGGACATTCATGCAGGGCCTTCACCCCAAAGGAGCATTTTGACCCCTAAATTATTATTAAAAAGGGTGGGGCGAGGATGGGGAAAGGGACTCCCATGACCAGCATTACTTTTTCCTCTGGTTATGTCCAGAAGGACAGCAGCAGCTGCCACTGTTCGTTGAATTAAGTCAGATCCTGTCAGGTTTCTGCTAGACAGGCTCTGATAATACCTACCAGATCCCCAGGAGACTTGCTTCCTGGATTCTGCTTTGGTTTAGGAGTGCGTTAGGGCTGAGCTGCAAAGCCCTGTCAAAACCGGTCAGTTCTGGACATGTCTTGAGGTGCAACTTTAGGCACCTAGGAAATGTTAAAAAGTCAGTTATGCGCCAACGGAGCTGAGATGGCCCCAGGGTTAGGCTGCAGCAGAGCAGGGGTTTTCAAGATAGCAATTCTGGATGTAGGTGCCCCTACGCCACCTAAGTCTCACTCTAAGCACCTAAGTGGTGATTTGGATCTAGCCCTGTGTGACAGATTGGTAATAACGTATCATAAGACACATGCTTGATTGCTTTTCTGTAGGGCTTTATTAAGATCCTATTGCTACAAGACCAACAGGGATCCAGTATTACCATAAAGAAAGCTTGCATTTGTGACACAGATGGGACGTACCTATTTAGCAGAAGTGAGAATACTACAGGTTTGGTGGTACTGTATAAAAGAATCTAAAGAGGCAGTAAAGCAATAAGGCAAAACCCCTCAAGGACAGATCCTGAATCAAGCAGCATATTTCATAGATTTGATAGATTTAGATTTCATAGACGTAAGGGCTGGAAGGGACCTCAAAGAACATCAAGTCGAGCCCCCTGCCCCAGGGGCAGGAAGTCAGCTAGGGTCAAAGGATCCCAGCAAGATAAGTGTCCAAGTGTTTCTTAAATAAGTCCAGAGTAGGTGCCTGCACCACTTCTGGAGGGAGTCTATTCCAGGTCTTGGGGGCTCGGGCAGTAAAGAATTTTTTTCTTGTGTTCAGCCTAAAACAGTCTTGGAGGAGTTTATGACCGTTGGTCCTTGTTTTTCCTTGGGGCGCTCTGGTGAACAGACGTTCTCCCAGTTCCTGATGAACACCCCTTATGTACTTATAAGCAGCCACCAGATAACCCCTGAGCCTGCGCTTTTCCAGGCTGAAGAGTCCCATGGCTCTCAGCCTCTCTTCATAAGGCCTGTTCTCTTGCCCTTTGATCATGCGCGTGGCTCTCCTCTGGACTATCTCAAGCTTCTCCACATCCTTCTTGAATTGCGGAGCCCAAAACTGGATGCAGTACTCCAGCTGTGGCCTCACCAAGGTTGAGTACAGAGGGAGGATGACATCCTGAGATGTACTTGAGAAGCATCTATAGATGCAAGCCAGAGTTTGGTTTGCTTTACCAGCTGTGACATCGCATTGGTGGCTCATGTTCATCTTGTGGTCAGTCATGACCCCCAAGTCTCTTTCAGCCAAACTAGTCGAGCAGGTCAGCCAGTCTGGCTGAGAAGAGCCTCCACCCCAGCGGAGAGAGTTGGAGGCCGTCTCTCCCCAGCAGACCACTGCCTCTCTCACCAAAGAGCAGATTGTAATCGTGGAAGCCAAAGCCTTCATGATGACACCAGCACCGCAGTCTTTGGTTGACTACCTCGACCTGTCTCTCCCCACTCAGCCCATGATCCACAACCGGGAAAAGTGAGGAAAAGATCATCTGTGCCCCTAAGCCCCACTCCCAGAGCCCTGTAGTCTCTCCCAAATCACCAGTTAGGTGCTTAGAGTGAGACTTAGGTGGCGTAGGGGCACCTACATCCAGAATTGCTATCTTGAAAACCCCTGCTCTGCTGCAGCCTAACCCTGGGGCCATCTCAGCTCCGTTGGCGCATAACTGACTTTTTAACATTTCCTAGGTGCCTAAAGTTGCACCTCAAGACATGTCCAGAACTGACCGGTTTTGACAGGGCTTTGCAGCTCAGCCCTAACACACTCCTAAACCAAAGCAGAATCCAGGAAGCAAGTCTCCTGGGGATCTGGTAGGTATTATCAGAGCCTGTCTAGCAGAAACCTGACAGGATCTGACTTAATTCAACGAACAGTGGCAGGTGCTGCTGTCCTTCTGGACATAACCAGAGGAAGCTGCTGCTCTCCTTCTGGACATAACCAGAGGAAAAGTAATACTGGTCATGGGAGTCCCTTTCCCCATCCTCACCCCACCCTTTTTAATAATAGTTTAGGGGTCAAAATGCTCCTTTGGGGTGAAGGCCCTGCATGAATGTCCTCCTTAGCTTGAGGAAATGCCAACAGCATATCCTACCATCTCAGGGTTTTCTTAGGGTTTGGATTCTATGTCGGGGACTAAGCTCCTAAAAGCTCACACCCAGCATGTAGGTTGATGCCACTGAAATAGTCTACCCCATTTTCCATAGCATTAAACATCTGGAGACTGGGTCTCAGACTTACTTTTCAGATCTTCTAAGTAAGATTGCTTTTTTAGGTTTTTTTCTTGGGGGATTAGGAAGTGGCAGGGAAGGGAGGAGTTTTTGGTGGTGGTTTGTTACCGTTCTTTTTTGTGTTGGAGCTGGACTGATGATTCAGAAGGATAAGATGAGAATTTTGGGCCGCATATTTGATGAAGAAGGTCTTATTAATTGAGCCAGACTTTCCCAGCACAAAACTTTTCAAAAACCTCAAATATAGGTAAAAATTATTGCTGCTGTTTGTAAAATTGTCCAACTCATCTACTGATCCAGCAATGGACTAACCCTCTGCTGCAAAGAATTTCACTGTCAGAGTAACCAATATAGAGCGTTTCCTTTTTGTTAATTAGAAACTAACTGGCCTTTAATTTTATAAAGAGACTCTCTATACTCATTTTATGGGATAATATTGGCACTTGCCTGCCTGTACACTAATGCCAGGAGCTTGGGGAATAAGCAGGAGGAGCTCATCCTCATGCTCAGTGCAAACAATTACGATGTCATAGGGATAACGGAGACCTGGTGGGACTCCACCCATGACTGGACCACGGGGATAGATGGCTATACCAGAGCGCCCAAAGGGATGACGAGGTCGAATGGTCACAAACTACTTCAAGATCGTTTCAGGCTGGACATAAGGAAGAACTTCTTTACTGTCCGAGCCCCCAAGGTCTGGAACAGCCTGCCACCGGAGGTGGTTCAAGCGCCTTCATTGAACACCTTCAAGATGAAACTGGATGCTTATCTTGCTGGGATCCTATGACCCCAGCTGACTTCCTGCCCTTTGGGCGGGGGGCTGGACTCAATGATCTTCCGAGGTCCCTTCCAGCCCTGATGTCTATGAAATCTATGAAGTAGAGACTCCATCAGTTTGCATTATATCTGCTTGTAGTCTTAAATATCTCAGGTTTCTTTTAACTCCTCTGTTCTCCAGAAGGAGATGAGCACAAAGATTTGGAAAGCAAACCATGCACTGAAGACTGACAGCTAATGAAGCTCTGACAGCAGCAGCAAAAATTATAATAGATCCATGCTATATAAACATCTTATCAGGGCTCCTATGTGGAGCACATATGGCAGCTAACATGGTCAGAAGAAAGGAGGTGGAATTCATTAATGAAAGCTTCTCAGAGGAAGCTGGCTACAGCGCATGGTTAACCAGGAGATTTTTCTGCTAAAATTTCAAACTACATGTAGTCAGGAAAAGGCATAAGTATTTTTTGAGTGCTTGACACTATTATTAGTTCTCCTACTGGCTAGATAATTGGCTGGCATGTTAGAATTAATGCAGGGAAATGTATGCAGGATATTGGGGAGGCATTGGAGAGAAAATATTTGGTATTATAGACTGTGACTTTAGAGCCAGCTCCACAATGTTACAATGCTGAGCTCTGTAGTGCTAAATTTTTTGGATGCCTCTGTTGGGCAGCTAAGCTCCCTGTACAGTGCACAGGAACAGCAGAGCACCTCAAGGAAGGAAGTCCAGCAGCAAATTCTGGGGGCAGTAGAGTGTCTTAAATCTTGCTTCTATGTTAGGCCATGGTCCCAACCCATACCCAGACTGTCTCACTGTACCTTTTGGTTTGTGCCTTTTCCTACTCTCTGTTGGACCCTCTGACTACTTGATCTGGCTTGCCCTTTGACTTTACCTTCTACCTGGTTTACCTTCTCTGGTTTTCTGATTTGGCTTACCCCTAGACTCCACTCTGTTGGACTTTCTGGCTGCCTGACCCAGCTAGCCCTCTGACTCCATGCTCTTCCTGACCTTCCAGCTTCCTGACACAAGCTTGTTCCTGGATCCAGCTCTTGGGTTTACCCTTGGCTTCCTGACCTAGCCCATACCTGGATTCTGCTTATTCTGCCCAGCCCTGGCCTTGGTCACTCACGACTCAGCCTAACACCCTCTTCAACAGCTAGATGTCGGACATTCAGGTTTCACAGCCCTGAATCCTCCACTGAATCCTCCCCTTCTAAGAAAAATAAGCAGGGGTTACTCCTGTCATTTAAAAGTGCCATTCTTTGATCCAGTAGCTTAGTGGTTAGATATAGGAGATGGTTCGGTTCCTTCTTCTGGATGAGAAGAGACAAACCCACATTGCAGGTTTCTTCCACATCCCAGTAGAGTTCTTGGGAGGGTATTTCTACCCTTCCTTTTGAAGCTGTTTCTGTGTGGAATAATTAAAGATTAATTGGACCAGAGAGAGAAAACGAGAGAACAAGAAGGGAGCATGACTGTAGGTAAGTGGATAGGGCATTCATCTGGGAGATCCTTACTCCAAGGACCAGTTGTGTATTGTACATTAAAGTCATCTGAGAAAATATATGAACCATGCTGGGGGTAAAGATTGGCGGACAAAGTAGGCAGAGATTGTATATTCTGATAGACATAGGTGTGATAGCCATGCAGAGCTTGATGTTTAGTCTTCTTAGGACATCTTGTCTTCAGGGCGTGAGTCATTGAATAACACTTTCTCCTGCCTGCAGAAAAAGAGGAGTCCCTTTGTAGAGGATCGATAAGACTTTGAAGACTCATGACTGTAAATTAGAAGTTAAAGAATCAAATTAAGAAAATAAAAATTTTAAGTAGCATGGTGGAAGCCTCATTGCTCTTGACTGCAATAACTAGGCTGAATAAAGCACTAAAAACTGAAATAGGAAACAATCCTGGACTATCATCATGGACTGGATGAGCTAAAGGCTATTTTTCCTTTGTAATGTTGATAATCTAATCAGAATAGCAATCTAGTTGAAATGGGCTAAAAAGAAATTATATGGTAGGTTCACAGAAAATGAAGGGTTCCAGTGGCTGCATAGATACTTACCGGTTGTCATGAGAAAATCCAGACCTATACATATTTTCCAATATAGATTAGCATCTTTCAGTCAGACATTCTTAATCCTTGACCTAATATAATGTCTTCAATGATTTGGACTTATTTTTTCCTGGTTCATTTTATTGTACTGTGGAGGCAGACATTTAAGGCAAGGAAGTGGGGGAGGGAAGCAAATGTAAATGTTATAGCTTTTTAATTAGAAGTCTTTTAAATTACAGCAATTTTATACTGTAGTAACTTTTCAGGGCCATTGAGATTCTAAAATACCTGCCAACTGGGAGAGCCAAAAGTTCAATTGTTTTTTGGGGTTTTTTTTTCCCTCCATTACTTTTCCAGCACAATGAGGCTTTTAGGAACATTTTAGTTCCCCTGTATTACCTGTTGGTGTCTTTGCTTGTGATGCTACACTTTTCAAAGAAAATTGTTACTGTGTAGTAATCACTTATTGCCACCTTTAATTGTTTTTAGTTGGTATATGACTAAGGGAATTGGGTTGGTTGTTTTTTTTCTCGGAGCCTTAATTAAAGCAAATGGTTGCTTAGGGTTTACATTGAATAAATCTGGAGGAAAACAAAACCCACAAAGCAAACATAACCTTTTGCTTTTCCTTTACCTGCTTAGTTTTTGTTTCCTGCATTCATAGATCAGCTGGAACAGATGACATTATTTGACTCTCATTTGTCACTCCACTGGACTGTACCAGGAACAGTGTTAGTCTAGCACAACCCTGTGTTTCATAAATATTTTAAAGTGTTTGCTGGGCAGAGCTCTTACTGTGTTGTATAGTCCATACTGCGTGTAACACCAGTGCTCCAGAATATAATTGGAGTACAGGGAGCAATATGCTGTTTCATCTTTGGGTTGTATTTATTCTCAGAAACATACTTGCTTAATGAACAGAAGAGTGACAGGAAAATCTGAGACAATTACCTTAAGTCTGATTCCACTGTCAACTAGCAGCGCTTCACTTTTGCAGCAGGTTAGCTGAAAAGGTAACAAACACAAATTCTAAAATAAAAGTTGAAAATATCATAAAAAGCACCCGACATTTATTGTTGTTTTTGTTTAATGAACACTATACTGTTAAAACTAAAAAAAGAAAATCCTTAACAGACAGCTGGAATTTTTTCAGGGAAGTTTCTTCTCTTCAGGTTTAGCAGCAGAAGATACTTTTTGAATGGTGTATTTCTCTTTTTAAACATGATAGTCTCGTAGATAAGATGAAGGGATACAATAATCAAGGTGAATAACAGCTGATCTAACCCGCCCAGACATTGAGAAGCCCTCTCTCATTATATTCAGTAAATACCAGTGCTACCTGTCAGTACTATTTTTTATTAAACCCCTTATTGTTGGGATGGGAAGATCAGGCCACCTGTTGTATATTGATGAGATAAGATTTGGCATGCGGGTTATCTGAGGCATTTGTATTGGTTTTCAGGATTTAACTCTGCTTTGGTGTTGTTGTACTGGTTGTATCGCTGTCCACATTCTTTGATTGTAGGGTAGGTTTGTGGTTTTATTTTTCCCTTTGTACATGCTTGTAGATATGACCCGTTTCATTCTGGGGTTTTTTTTATTCTGTTGTTTATGGCCTATCTAGATAATGTTATTGCTGTTGATTGCTCACAAAAGGTCATGTCATCAAACTGTTTTCACAACGAGAAATGGAGAGGTGAAATCCTATAATTAATAATTAATGCAGCCAGTGTGATTTGTAGTGGATGTTGTTGATGTGCTTTTCAATATACAGAAATGAATAAACACTTGAATGCTTCTTATTCAGCTTTTAATGGCTATGCTGTCAACACAACTACTCTTTTTGAGTTTTCCATTGTTAGGCTTCATTTAGATTTTGGCTCACTGCAAAGATCAATTGAACTTAAATAACATAACAGACAAAGGCCCTTTCCAGTAGCAAGGAACTTCCGCAACACATCCATAGGTGCTCCAAAATATTGTGCCAAGGCTGCTCTTGTGTGGGTGTCTCCTTTGGTAACAACTTCATGAAGCCTGATCTGGTAGGCTTAGTTCAGAGGCTTCCCATAAGGCTGCCACTCTTGGGAGTGTGGTTGAGGCTGTTCTTCTCCTAGTGGCATGTCAAGCTTCACCCAGTTGATTGTTGTTTTTGGCAATTACCGTATTTATTCACATACCACATACCTTTTCTCCAACGATCAGCCCCCCCTCTCCCATTCCCCCCCAAATTAGAGTTTGTGCCTTAAGTGGAAAGATGAAGTTTTCTGCACACGGAGGAAGAGAAGCATGGAGACGCTGCTGTAATGGCTGCCAAAATAGCTGCTGCTTCTCTCTGAGATAGCAAACAGCAGGAGTAAAGTCCCTATGGCAGCAGCTGCTTGATTGTCAGTAGCTTTTGCCGAGCAATTCAGCCATGGTTGTGAAAAGATTAATGCTGTAGCTTTTGTCTGATAAGCCATTGAGCTGGCGGAGGGCAAGCTGAGCTCCTGCATGCAGTCATCTCTCTCCACCATGACTCTGGAAAAGTCTTGATTTTTTTCCTACGTTCTGTCTTCCAAAAACAAGGTGCAAGTCTTATTTGCAGGACATGTGGTAGGTATGAAAATACAGTACCTTAGGAAACTTCCAGAGCAAGCTCTGCGCATCCCTCAAACTCCTAGCCCAGAGGCAGGGGTCTTTTCTGCCTGACTGGTGTCCCTTTAGCTGGGAAAGATTTTTAAAGGGTCTGTGTGGCTCCAGTACATCTCAGGCTGACAGCTCTGTTGCATAGGGTTGTTTTAAATGCAAGTTAACTGTCAACACTGAAGCATATAACATGAGTTGAAAACTTAAATAGTAAACTTCTGCTTTTTAAAGTTTTGTAGCTGTTTACTTTCAAGCTTCACTCTTCTTTACTCTGGGGCATGCTGCAGAAAGAGCCAGCCATCTGTATAGCAGGTCTGTGATATCAGGGAGCTTAAGAAGAGGGTGAATTTTAAACTAAGAACTCCCTCCATCCCTCTTGCTTGGCTGCTGGGGCATATGGCACACAGCGGTTTAAAATACATGAAAAATTGTGGCAACTGGATTGGCAGGTCACCTTTAAGAGCCAGTCAGATCACACAATCGTTATTAGATTCTAGCTAAGAAAGCATGCCATAGCCATCGGCCACACAACAAACACAGATGTGGCGGAGACAAGCAGAGGACAGAAATGAGAATTTGAACATGCTTTTGCATCTACACGTGACTGGAAAATTTAGTTAAAGCAAATTGTGTACCAGAAGTTTATATACATGCCTCGGCATT
>NW_005842144.1:1798083-1808559 GCF_000455745.1 Alligator sinensis
CAGGAATCACAATAAGAGGGAGATCTACAAACTAACGCACCCACAAAGAGAAACAACTGTGCTGCAATCAGCCAGCCAGTGCCTTTAACAGAGCAGTGAAATGTGTTTGAGTAAATAACTTGCTTAATAACACCTTGCAGTTCGTAGTCATTAGCAGGCTACTTGTATAGACTTACACTTTGCAAATACATTTTAAGGCATAATATTTAAACATCAGGTTCTCCTTTATTTGTCAAATACTGACTTCAAAGTTGTCTTTCTTTCTTCTGCAGTTGTTGATGAATCACTATTGCCTATAGCTGTGTAGAGACTGCAGCTCTGGCTTTGTTTTCAGGTGTTAGCAATTCATCAATGGTTGCTGAGGAAATAAAGAAACCTGAACTCTGGTCTTGGCAGGCAAAAAGCCTTTCAGTTCATTTTTTTAATCCTGAAACTATAATGGAATGCAGGCTGAGGAAAAACAAAGAAAGGTGCATGAAAGCTTAACTGCATGTATAGAGAAGGATTAGTCTGAACGACACGGAGTAGAATAGTTATCACTGAAAAGTAAACACTGGGTAAAGGCAAAGTTAACGTAGCAGCTTTTTACATCAATGGACACAACACTCATTTGGGCTAAACCCAGAGTCTGGTCTCGGCTGTGGTTTAGTATAAGACATAGCTAGGAACCTACTGAATTCATGACAGAAGTAGAGTGCACAGCAGCTCTTTTTATCTTGCATGTTCCCCCACGCGCACCTTTCCCCCTCCTCGGTGCTGATTAGCAGAGACCCCCGCCGCTCCCTCCTAATCAGCAGGGAAGCTAAAACCGTGGTTTTAAACATAGCACCATTTATGCCTCCCCGCCAGTCAGCAGCAAACAGCAGGGCTGTCCGGGGACCCTCAGCCACTCAGCAATGGGAGGCAAAAATGGCACCATTTTTAAAACCTCAGTTTTCGCCTCCCAGCTGATCAGGAGCGAGCCGCAAGTGAGGCCCCTCCACCAATCTCCCTCCAGGGAGTGGAGGGGTGCGGGGGAACCTGCAAGTTTAGAGGAGCCACAGCGCTCCATGAATTCAGTAGGTCCCTAAACATAGGTGTTTAGGGTCCAGTTCTGCAAGCACTTAAGCATTCCCATTTATTATCAGAGAATGTCTTAGGAGGAACACCTCGCCTGTTAAAGGAGCTGATGCATCCCACTGTATCAGCATATCTAGACACAGGAGTCTTTCTGTCACGTCTTATTCAGGTTCCCTGCTGAAGAATGGCAGAGAATTGGAATACGGACCATGTGATGCTGTGCCGAGGCTGCCACCCAGACCTGAGCTAGCTAATGTAGGTATGTCTACAGGGTAGCTCTCCGTTAGGCTATTTCTGCATTGTCCCAGAAGTCCAGAACAGCATGAGGGAGCACTGTACTAAGATGCAACACATCTGCTTCATAAACCACAACTGGAAGTGCTGAGGTCCAGGCTGGGCACATATTAATGAGCTTCGCTTCTCAGCTCTGCTGTAGCAATATAGATGTGTCTGTAGTTTGAGGTGGCTGGCTGGTTGGCATAAAGTCTTTGGGGGCAATTACTAGCTTGCTTGTGCCATGCAGGTGACTGGCACATAGTCCTGTTTGCTGAGCTTTGTAGTGGCCCCTGCAGATGCACTTGGAAAAAGGATGCATATTTTTTGCCTGTCTTGTGTACTGTAAGTGGTTCATACTTACCCTAGTGTAACAAAAATGTAGGGCTGCAAAATAAAGGCAGAATGAGATCCAAAGGCTGGAAGCTGAAGATAGGCACATTCAGACTAGAAATGAAGTAAATATAGCAGTGACTGTACTTGACCATGAGGACAAGTTGCAAAGGGTTGTGATGGAATCTCCATCACTGGCAATTTTGAAAGAGATTGGATGTTTTCCTAAAAGATTTATTGTAGTTCAAAAGGAATTAGTTCAGGGAAGTTCTATGGTGTGTTATGCAGACAGTCAGACTAGATTATTACAGATAGTCCCTTCTGGCTTTATAATCTATGAATCTATGAAAAACATCAAAAAAACCCTCTACTTATAAAGCAGACTTCCCCTTTTGCCTTAATGCTAAATGAAGAACAAAAACATATGTGACGAGACTTGACAGAATCTATTCAGAATACCATTAAGAAATTCCAAGAATGCCGGAAAGCCGAACACCCTGTATTTCAAGGTTAAGCAAATAAAACCTGACACTCAGTAGGCTAAATATGTATTCATAATCCATGTGCATATGTTTTATCTTTTTACTGCCCATGGATCTTGTCCATATAGTCTCATCTCAGAGATTTTAGGTCTTGCGTCTCCTGATCATGATGCCTAAATCAGACTGCTCTTTTTTAATTCAGGCAGGTTATGATCTGCACTCATCACTGAGTGCAGATCATGCACTCAGTGATGAGTGCAGTAATATCGGAGTGTCTTTTACCAGATAGCTAAGCAGTGGCACTAATATTCATCACTTGTCTCTTCTTTCATCTTCTCCCCAGCGTGAGAAGCATGTGTTTTGAAGAGCCTAGGTCTTTGTCTGTTTGTTTTAAAGTGAGCATTGGTACATGATAGAGGAACAAAGTCAGAGAGGTGTGCCTTGTTCCTGGGATGGAAGGTGGTGAGGTTCCTGGTGGTCCCTTGCTCTGGACAAATTCATTCTATGGTCTTGACCTGCTTCCTTAGCATGGAGAGTTTCACGGCGCCAAAGTAATGTCAATATCTTCATCCCAGACCTTTAGACTGTGTTAGAGATCCTGAGCCCAGACTGCAGAACACCTTGAAGGTAAGGGCTGAGATTTTGAACTTGATTTGATACTAACTATTGCAGAGGTGGGCAACTATTTGAGCCTAGGGGCCACACAGGGAGTTTTGATGAGTGGTAGCAGGCTGGGTTAGTACTCCCCGCCCCGCGTTCCCTTGTGCAACAACTCACCAAAACTCCCCATGTGGGATGGGGCCACGGGCCAGCAAGCAGGGAGTGGTGTTCAGGAACGGGATGGACAGGCAAGACTGGGATCACGGGGCAAGTTCGTGGGGCGGTCACAGTGCAGTGCCAGGGGCCAGGGCAGAGCTGCAGTCCACTGCCTGCACACCACCGCAATGGGCACAGGTTCTGCAGGCAGGGGCCTACAGGGGGTGGATCATGGCTCTGCCCCAACCCTGGCCCTGTGCTGTCACTGCCCAAGATCCCAGACCTGGCCCCAGAGGCAGCCCCCCACCCAGCCACATGTCCTGCCTACGTGACTCTCAGACCCCAGGATCATGGGGCTGGGGTCAGGACAGAGCCCTGGCTTTGTGGGCAGGGACCCAAAGGGCCAGGACCTGAGGCAGAGCCGCAATCCATTCCCTGCATGCCCCTGCTCAGTGGGGTGGTGGCGAACTGCCTGGGTGCTAGGTCTCAGGAACCAGCTGGAGGTGAGAGGATGGAAGAGGAGGCAGGGGGCGCATACAGCAGAGCTTGTCTGGGTGGTGCAGCCCATGGCTGCCCCCATGGTGCTCTGCATGGGGCTGAGCCCCACTCCAACCCACCTAGGGCAGCCCATGCTATGCTCCTGCCCACGCCTGCTGACCCGGCCCACTCTCAGAGCTTACCGGTATGGCTGCTTCTGGTGCGGCTGCAGCTGCCCGGGTGCTGCTCAGCTTCTCTCACCTGCAGCGGCAGCTCCTCATCCTGCTCCTGCCCATGCTGCGCTGCTCCGGGTAGGCAGGAAGCTTCAACCAGGCAGCTCCTGCCCCAGCGCACAGAGCTCTGGCTCCGGCTCCCAGCTGCTTTCCACCCACTCCGTCCACTCACACTGGAGAGGCAGAGTGGGTGAAAGGCAGCCAGAGCCCCACGCACTGGGACAGGAACAGGGTCTGGCAGGTGTGGGCAGGAGCACAGTGCTGGCAGTCCCAGGTAGGGCTCAGCCCCATGTGAAGTGCCGTGGGGAAAGATGTGGGCCAGATCCAATGAATTGGCAGGCGTCCCCTGCAAGTTGGATCCAATCAGTTGATGGGCCGGATTTTGCTCACCCCTGAACTATTGCATAGGAAGCAGAGTAAAGAGTAGAGAATGAGTTGCATGTTCTTGCAGTAGCCTGTGTTCTTGTAGATGCCCTGAAGCTTTCTATACTATTTAGAGTTTCCTGTAATCATGCCTCTTACACTAATACTTCTCTAAAATGATCAGAGAATGAAATGAATGCTTTACTGCTAGGCTACTGGAGCTGATATTTCATGTTACCAGACACAGGACTCATTTTGAAGCAACATCTGTTTATTCACTCCTTGGGCTGGCTTTTGCTGTAAAAGTGTATCCACCTTGAAATATGGGATGTGGGGGAGTGGCTTATGGCAGAATGCATTTTGTACCAGCTGGCAATGGAGAGACGCTGCAAGCTGGTACAAAGGGAATCTCCATGTCCTGTCCCTCTGGATGCACTCAAATACAACAAAGCCATCGTGGGTGGTGGACTGTGGCAAGGAGGAAGCCTTATGTTCATATCTCCTCAAATTTTTCTCTTTTAACATTCCTGATCATTTATGCTCTGGCTGTTTTTCTAATCCATTCCAGAGTGACACCATTAAGCTCATCATCTCACATTTCTCTTCTTCATTTTTCTCCACGTTTGTCATCAGCAATCACTTTTCTTAACTTACTTTGGCATTCCCTGGCTTCATTCCTATTGTCTTGTAAAATACCTTTGCTGTTCAGTTATCCAAGAATGTTCTCTTGGAAATAGTGCTATAGCAGAGAAGAGGCATAGTCCATAATGTCTGCCATCCTCTTTCTGAAAGGCTGGAAAGAGTCACCACCTTCATACTGCCATAAAACTGTTTATGGTGGTAAAAAGCCCAAGCAAACAAACATCCATGCCCCTTGTTACACTACAAATGCCCCAAGTTGTGCATACAACAATAGGTGATAAAAATTTGCTGCTTTTTTGCAGCAGATGTCTCTTTGCTTTATGGTGGGGGACTGTGGTCAGCCTGGAGCTACCACACTGTCAAGCCACCATGGGACTGTGGCCCTGGGAGTTCAGGGGCCTAATTCTGTGCCCCCAGGAATTTTCCTGCAGGATTGGGCCCCTGAAGTCCCAGGAGTGCTTGCCTGGGTTTCCCCATTTGCAGAGGCTCATCCCAGTCAGGGGACTCCCCAGGCGAACATATCGTGCTGCTACACCCCAGCTCGGACAACAGTGACATCTGTGACACCCAGTGAAGTGGATCGGCTGTGCTGAGATGTATCCTGGAACAGCTGATCCCACTCCAAGGATGACATTTGTTTGTGGCCAGCAAAAGATGCTGCAGAAAAAGGTGGAGAAAACATCCCGAAAACCTACTAAATAACACAAAGCCACAACTAATGATGCTTACAGTTCTACCATCAGGTAATACTGGGAAGAGATGGACAAAAGACTGGACGTGGTACTCTCTGGTAGTGTCATGAAAGTAATCCAGAAAAGGCCCCACGTAATTCTTGCTCCTGTATATCCTGAGTAGAATGGGATCGTACCAAGGTTTTGCTCTTATGTTGGTTCCACATCTCTAACTGCTGTGAACAGGGGAGGGAGGGATAGATTTTATTTTGCCTAATGCAGCAAGAAAATCATCAATCACATTTTTAATTTAAAATTCTTAATTACTGGTGTTGCTTAGCCATCCGACGGATAAATCATTGAGCAGGGACCAAAGAGACTTGACTTGCTGTATGATCTTGGGAAAGTCATGTTACTTCCCAGTGTCTCTTTTCCTTTACAGACTTTTTCTGTTTCCTTTTTTTAGGTTGTGAATTTGAATTCTTAGGGCAGAGACTGCTATTTAAGTATTTCTGTGGTGTCTAGCTCAGGGATGCTTAGAGTCCCACTATCACCTCAGGCCTCTGGGTGACCTGTAACACAATTAACTAAATTATTATAATTCAAGGTAAGAGGAACAAGTTATCTGACTTGATTTACAGGGCCCAGTATGTTTCTGAGAGAAAGAATGTATTTTCTTTGGACACTGAGAAAGTTTTCCTTAGGGGTAGGTCATTGAGAGAGTAAATAAGGGGGGTAGTTGTCAGCTTTACAGGCACGTTTTTGAGAACTGTTCCAATCAATAAATTATATTAATGGAAAAACATGGAGGAATTCCTGTGGCTTAATGCATGGAAAAGTCTGTATTTTGTAAAGATAACCATCACGTTAAAAGTCCCTATAGTTTGTATTATGTAGCATGTCCAAGCTCAGAGCAACTTTTGCAGCTAAGTAAATATTTAAGGTACCCTGATATGAGGTGCCTACCACATCCTCAGCATGCGGCACATTAGTAGTTGGAAACTTATATATCGCCATGTATAGTTCTTTTTTCACTGTAAATGGATAGCCATGAAATTAGTAATGGGCATTTCCTTAAATTATAGCTGTTAATTCCAGACTGAAAGTTAAAAGTTTTTCAGAAGCAACTAATAGCTGCTTTTTTAAAGTCAAACTTTGATTTCTGGCTAAAGAAGAACCCACAAGTTACATCTTTCTAACATGTGGTAGAATGGGGATGCCAGAGGAGACTGTAGGCATGACTGAGGTTTTACATCCTTCTTTCAATGTAGCTACACTTCTCTGACTTAATAAGTGATTTTATGTTTGCCCCAGTATTATTTATCTTTAAAGTTGAATGTCCTTGATGGTATCATCTGGTAGTGCCTTCCACTGGCTTCATACTTGCTATTAAAGATTTCTTTTCATGAACTTGATTTTTTTTTTCCATTTATTTTCTCAGCTACATAAATTAAGCTTCTTGAACTGATTTTTATAGATTCCTCTCTTTAATCCTGAAAGCAGCTTTGTTCTCCTTCATGGCTTATTTTAGACAGTAGTGTTTCATGGTTTTTTTCAGAGCAGAAACAAGACTAGGACTTAATAGACAGAGGGAAGGGACAGTGTCTCATTGGTACATCTTGTCTTGTTATTAAAGTGATGCGTGATACAGCTTCTCTCATAGAAATTAGAGATTGAAAAGAGCTATTAAGTCATCCAGATGAGATGCCCATCAGTGTTCCCACTATAAACCTCACTTCATTAGGATTTAATATCTTAACCATTCCAAATAGTAGTGAATTGAAAACATTGCCATAGAAAGTATTTAAGGACAGGAGTGGCATCTTTAACTGTGCACTTTATGTATTTTAAATCCAGTTGTTAGCATTACTTTAAATAGGACTTTTTAATCAATTTTTTTGTTTTGTTTTCATTCTCATATTGACATTACTGCTCAGACTCTCTAGCCTCCTGCCCAGTTTGCTATTTAAATGTTCCCTAACATTGTTGTGACATTTTTAAGAGCAAATTCCACTATTACTCCAGGGTTATTTTCAAAATCTTCTTTGCAGTCAAGTTCAATTCCATTTATTTTTGACATGTGTTTCCTCCTTCAGAGACCAGTGTATTGCTTTACATTTCTGTTGGCTATCATTTTATGTTTTTCAGTCCTTCAGTCCTTGGAAAATTCCTGACTCTATCCTCTTTGCCATTTTCCTTGTTACCATTACAGCCAACCTCACTCACAGGCAGGTTACAACTCAGTCTCTGGGTTCCATAATCAAGTCTTGTGTTATTTTTAATAATAATCGTTATTGTTTTACCATGTGTTGTTTTATTTCCTGGTAGTACAGATGGTGCCACACTTTGGTTTGGACTTCGTAGTACAAATTTCTGTTTCTTGAGATGTTTATCATCAAAGAGTTTGATATTCGGTTGTGCTTAACTTTTCCAACCAGATTCTGAGAATTGTCAGTTCCCCTTAAAATCAGTGTCTGAACTTGAAGTCAGTGGCAAAACTCGTATGAAATTCAGTGGATACAATGTCAGGTTCACTGAGACATGGGGATGTTTCCACATATTATAGGGCTGGGTCCTTTATCAGATAGGAAATGAAAGTCATAGGCCTGTAGTGGTACCCAGATACCCTGGTAAATGGTGTCTAGAGAAAGATGGTCAAAAAGTGCCTAAGAGATGATGACAGGGGTGTAGGTTGTAGCCGTGTTGGTCTAAGGAAGAGCACACACCAACTGCTGAAACTTCCTTAGCCTGACGAAGGGTTTTTGAACCCGAAAGCTTGCTTAATAACTATTCTCCAACTATTTGGGTTGGTCTAATAAAAGATATCAGATTCACCCAAGGAACCTTGTCTGCCTAAGAGATGATGAGCGATTTAAGAGAGACAATAGGGAAAATTGGAAGGGAGTGGGTTACTGGGGATGGATAGCTTATCCCAGGAAATCAGAGGGGGGCACATTACTTAGTCAGCCCATACAGGTCCAGAAGTAGAAGCTGCCAAATCAAAGGCGGTGAGCTGTCCTGGAGAATATGAAAGAGGAAGGGTAGAATGGAGCTACATTTAGCATTTTCACCTATAGCAGGGCTCTCTGAGTGGTAGCCCACAACCTGCATGCAGCCCCCAAAGGGTTAGGATGTGGCTTGTGGGCTACTGCCCAGGCACCATTCCCCATCCCTAGTTGCTCCTGCTTTGGAAACTGGAAGGGGGATGGAGTGCCTCATCTGCAGGCACAGCAAAGAAGGAAGCTTGCCCAGGCTGCAGGGGGTAATATGTGCAGGTAGGGAGAGAAACGGGAGGTGCTGCACGCTTTGCACAGGAAATCCAAGCTGCCTGCTCTGGGAGGGGTGGGGAGAGGGGAGAATACACCGACAGCCTGCACATCTGGGATGGGAAAGGAACTGGACTGCTTGCACTGTGTGTACTGTGGTTGGGGGGCACTGGCATGCATGCAGGTGCTTCCTCCCTTCCACCCCTGCATGGTGACCTGGGTTGCCTATGCTGAGGGGAGACTGCCCATGTAGCTGGAAGCTGGGGGAAACTGGGCTGTGTGCAGCCCTGGGGAAGGGTAGGGGGTGCTGGACAGCCTGTGAGGTGCATGTGGTTGGAAGGCAGGGGGAGCAGGGCAGCGGAGCACGCAGCTGCCAGGAAGTTGGACAGCCCTGACCTATGGAGACAGTGCCACTAGGAGGACCGTGGGAACCACCATGATTTTGTTTATTTGGCTTGGATGATATACTTGGGGCTGGTCCTGCTCTGAGCAGGGGGTTGAACTAAATGACCTCCTGAGGTCCCTTGCAAACTTAATTTTCTATGATTCTCCGGTCTAAAATAAAGAGCGCTGGACTGGGGTTCAGGAGGCTTGGGTGCTGTTTCTAGTTCTGTCTCTGACCAGAGTTGGACAATTCAGCTTGCTTCACTACACCTCTTGTTCCCCCTTCCTTCCTCCACTTATTGTCTGCCTTGTCTATTTAGAAAGTAAATTATTTGGAGCAGTGACATTCTGGTATGTATGGCTGTGCAGTGCCTAGCACAAAGAGGTCCTGATTGTTATAATCGGCATCATCATTACTACTGCTAATAATTTCATTAGCCACTTGTTCGAGAAAGTCTCCCTTGTACTTATAACTACTACGTGGTGATGTAGAAGAGGCTGAAGTGCTCAATACCTTTTTCACCTCAGTCTTCACCAGCAAGGTCAGTTCCTCTACTACTGCACCTGGCAGCACAGTTTGGGAAGAAGGTGAGCAGCAAGGTTTTTGATATGGTCTGTCACATCATTCTTACAAGCAAGTGAAGGAAGTATGGGCTGGATGAATGGACGGTAAGGTGGACTGAAAACTGACTGAATTGTCAGGCTCAAAGGATAGTAATCAGTGGTTCAGTGTCTGGTTGGCAACCAGTATCAAGTGGAGTACCCCATGGGTCGGCCCTGGGGCCAGGTTTGTTCACCACTATCATCATTGTTATCTTCATCAAGATATATTCATCAAGACCTGGAAGATGGCATACAGTGCACCCTCAGCAAGTTTGCAGATGACATCACGCTGGGGGGAGTAGTAGACATGCTGGAGGTTGGGGCTAGTATTCAGAGAGACCTAGACAAATTGGGGGATTGGGCCAAAACGAATCTCATGAGGTTCAACAAGAACAAGAGCAAAGTCCTGCACTTAGTTTGAAACAATCCCACAAAAGCTGGGAGCTGACTGGCTGGGCAGCAGCTCTGCAGAAAAGGACCCGGGGGTGACGGTGAACAATAAGCTGAAGATGAGCCTGCAGCGTGCCCTTGTTGCCAAGAAAGCTAATGGCATCCTGGGCTGCATTAGTAGGAGTGTTGCTGTTTAGCACTGGTGAGGTCACATCTGGATCACTGTGTCCAGTTTTGAGCCCCCCACTACAGAAGGGATGTGGACAAATTGGAGAGTCTAGTGGAGGGCAACCAAAATAGTGTGCGGGCTGGCTCCCGATCTCGGGGGCGAGCTGGGCCCGTCTTTGTGTACACAGGCTGTGGCCAGCAGCCCGGGCACGCGGGGCCGGAGAAAACCGCGGCGCGGTATGGTATGCTCGAGCTAGAATCAGTCACGGAGGCGTAATGGTTGATTGAAAAGATTATTTACTTACACCCAAGGTGGTCGCGGTGTAGGCTGGTCAGCTTTCCAGGCACAGCTCCGCTTGAGTTCTCGGTGGAGGAC
>NW_005842144.1:1808683-1811352 GCF_000455745.1 Alligator sinensis
GACAAATTAAACCTCTGTTGCCCTCTTAAGGAAAAAGCTGGGTTCGAAGGGATCAGCAGCGCTTAGAGATCCTCACGCTCCTTTCCTGAACTCCACGTGCTTTCTCTCTCTCCGACTTGGGCGGAAACTACCCAAGCCTTTTGTACAGCTAGCAAGCCAATAGCTAGCCGCCATGTGTGCCTATATTAAGATCGGCCAATAATGTGGCGGAAATCTTAATACAAATGGCGGGAACTCCTTTGCATCGTGCATCACCATAATGCAAAAGAAATGCACGATGCAAAGAAGGCCACAAAACTGGCGGGAAAAACTCCTGCACGCGGGTTCTTAATTGCAACAGAACACTCCACCGTGCAAAAGAGCTGCAATTTAGCGGGAACGCAATTTAGCGATGCCGAAGCACACACAAACAAGAAAACCACAACTTTGGGTTGTGACAAATAGTTAAGGGGCTGGGGCACATGACTTCTGAGGAGAGGCTGAGGGAACTGGATGCATTTAGTCTGGAGAAGAGAAGACTGAGTGGGGATTTAATACTAGCCTTCAACTACCTGAAGGGGGATTTGAAAGAGGATGGAGCTGAAATGTTCTTAGTGGTGGCAGATGACAGAACAAGGAGCAATGGTCTCAAATTGCAGCAAGGGAAGCTTAGGTTAGATATTAGGAAAAACTTTCTTACTAGGAAGTTTAGTAAAGCACTGGAAAAGGCTATCCAGAGAGATTGTGAAATCTCCATCCTTGGAGGTTTTTAAGACTTGGCAAGACAAAGCCTTGGATGGGATGATCTGGGTGGGGATGGTCCTGCTTTGAGCAGGAGTTTGGAGTAGATGTGACCTCCTGAGGTTCCTTCCAACCCTCATTTTCTATAAGTCTATGGTTCTGTGTATAGAAAACTGCCTTTTCTACCAGGAATCCATCTAAAAGACTTTGTGTTTGTTTTGATGGTCTGACATTGTACACTTCATCCAATGAGGTCCTATATACAGTAGCTGAGATATGCTGCCACCTTACCAGATGTGTTCGGTGTTAATTTCACACTAAAATATTATTTAAAGCCATTTCATAATTTGATGCCATATTTACCAATTTCTGTAGTCTACCTGGAACTTACCAGGCCCTCTATAATGTCAGCCAGTAGTCCAGAAATGTCTTTTGTCATCTTTCTGATACCATGGGATAACTTCCACTTGGTCCTTTTGAAAAACATTTGAGTTTCTCTATATTATTTTCTTTCTGCCTCACTAGTGCTAAAATCAACCAGGGTTGTGGTAATGATACTGCTACTTTTCCTCTTTATATAAATTAATTTAGATGACACATTCACTTCTTTAGATTTTTTAGTATCCTGCAGTTTTTTTCAATTTTCTGTCCCATGATTCCCATTTTTATGATTGAAATTCTTTTTTAATTCTCCATTAGGAATTAGTAAAACAGCAAAAGCAAGAAATCAATGTCACTAGCCCATAGGGCTTTTCACAAAGTTAGATGAAATTAAACTAAAATAATGAGTAGACACACAACTGTTTTTTTTTTCCTTCTTTGATTTTCCTTTCATAATTTATGTAGTAAATATTTTTCTTCTTTCCTGCTTTCTCGTGGTATTTGGCTTGTTATCATTCAAGTGAATTTACATACCAAATGGATTTTAATGTTGTTTTGCTGCTTAGGGTCATGACATGTATTTTTTATTATTGAAACACAAGTGGTTTTAATTATTTTAGTGCTACTTGTGCAACTCTGGATAGCTGCTAGCTACTGAACTTTTCCCATTTTTGTTCATGTTATTAATAAAGTATTGTTTTTAATTTTATGAAGGTTTACTGTTGCTTTGCCATGTAAATTAAAGCAATCGTTTACAAAAAAAAATGTGATTTGGGGTAATATTTTAGGAGACTACATCTCATGCTTACTTCAACTAATTTGCTTTTTTCCTTGCTTTCACCATCTGCTTTAATCAAATTAAATGACCCTTTCAGACATGGTTATGGTAGTTGTATAAGAAAGACTTTCTGGTTTCTTGTCCTATATAGATTGGCAACATATTTTTTAGGACTTTACATTCAAGAGTCTTTTTAGACTTTGTCTGATAGTTGGTCGCTTGGCCCTCTTGTGTTCCCCACCTTCCCCAGACCATATGTTTTTGCTCTGCAGCAATTGACTGGGGGCCTTGGCACGACACATCAACTGCATGCCTTATACCTAGAAATAACACTTATGGCCAGGAGTACTATCAATGAATAAGCTTAGCAAAACCTGAAATCAATGGGACTGCTCACAGCAGAAGGCTTTTCTCATCCTGAGTAAAGGTTTGCAGC
The DNA here is from genome assembly GCF_000455745.1 of Alligator sinensis. Taxonomy (NCBI): domain Eukaryota; kingdom Metazoa; phylum Chordata; order Crocodylia; family Alligatoridae; genus Alligator; species Alligator sinensis. The sequence goes on from NW_005842144.1 coordinate 1,810,999, forward strand.
ACTGCAGACCTGTCTGTGGCACCACAAATCGCGCACACTGCGTGTGCAGGCATTCGCTGTGCTGCTGAGTTGCAGCATGGTGGGGTTTTTGACACTAGGATATCCTGGCATCAAAAAAACCCACTGCAGAAGAAAGCAGGGCAGCACACGTGGAGGCAGCATGCACTGCCCAAAACTGGAGCCTGGCCAGCCAGAACCATACTCCAGCTGCCAGCCAGACTCTGCATGCCCTGATCACCAGTGCTGGAGCCCCAGGAGGCCCCCAGGACCTCAGGTAAGGTTGCTGGGACCAGCCTCCCCTACCCCACCTGGGACAACATGCTGCATGACGGTGCATGCACACATGGGCATTCC
>NW_005842144.1:1811383-1815437 GCF_000455745.1 Alligator sinensis
CATTCCTGGGGAGAAGTAGCAGCGGCACAACTATGTGTCACTGCTGTTCATCCACAGGGATACGCATAGGTGTGCTTGGCTGGACGCGCCCTGTGATTTTATCTAAATGGGGTAAATTCCAGGTAAGGTTGTAAACTCTGCATATTATAAGTAGTGTGAATTAGAAAGGACTGTTTTAAATTGCTGGGTGCTAGATAACTGTATTCCCTAAAGTACCAGAAATGTATAGCCTAGAAGGGCAAAAATGGTTAGGTCTTAATAATTGTGCCTATACATGTCTGTGTTCATTGTCTCAGTGTTTCTATTAATGCCAGTTAACGAATAGAAGACCCACTGTTTCAGTCGCACATATTATTTTTCCATGAAACCATTATTAACTAGTAATTGTATAATCACAATTATTAAATATGATTATCAAGGGAAAAAAAATGAAACACAAGCAAGCAATAAACAATGGTAACTTCAGTTATATTCGTTCTGTATATCTCTCTTTAAAGAATTCCCAACAGAGATTGTGTCTGAAAATGGGTCTGATGTGGAAAAGACATTCTTCTCTAGGTGAATTAAAACCAAAGTAGTTAACAGATGGGCAAGGGAATTTTGTGTAAATATTGGTGATTTTGCTTGGTTTATTGTGGCAAATCTAAGCAAGAATTTTATAAAGAAGAATAGGTACGTGCCTTTAACAACATCTAATGGAACTGAAGACTTTCTTAACTTGGCTACTTAAAAGCCTTTCAAGGGGTAGTCTTGAGATAAGCAAACTAATGATTATAAAGAATTTTAAATTCTAATTAAATCTGGTTATTTCCCTCTTTATCAGAAATGCATAGCCTAAGCAATCTAGTGTGTAACTGGAGAAGCTGTTAGCAACTTGAATTAACAGCATATTAAAGTGGTATTATAATTATTTATAAGGAAAAATTAAAGCTGCTCCCTCAGCATTGCATTTGCAAACTCTAGCTCACCAGTGATGGTAAAGACTAGGTGAAGTTTTGATGTGGCAGAGACAATGCATGACTGGAAGGCTTCTGGTACCTGGGGCTGTTGTGGCCTCTTGTGTTTTTTCTCAGCTCTTTGGTTGCTGATGAATTTTTGCTTGTCAAAGCGAGATGAAGCCTGAGCTGAAATGGGGGCCGTGATGAGAACTTTGTTGTTTGCTCTCAGTACTCTTTCCATGAGCTCCTTGAAGGAGGTAAGCAGCGCATCTCTTCCCAAGGTTTGCGAGATTCAAATATCAGCCACCATCACCTTTCAGATGCCTCTCACTATTTTCTTGGGTTCGTCTTGTTAACATCCTCAGCTCATGAATAAGAAATCTGCATAGGCAGCGGGGTTGTAATTGCATTTATTGTTGTGGTGGGAAACAGAATATATTTTAAACTCCGACTTTTAATTATTTCTTTTACTGTGGCCCTGAAACCCTTTAGTTCCTTCAGGATTTAATCAAAGTTGAAATTCTGTTTTAGATGAGTTCAGGCAATACTGTTTCTTTCAACTCTCAAAATGGGCTTTTTAAACATAATTAGTTATAACAATGCCTTTAAATGTAAATAGTTATAAAAAATATTTGGTCTTCCTGCCAATCCTTGGAGAGGTGATTCATGTCTTTCTAAATTCGGTAAGAATTGTTTAAGCATTGAAAGATAACTAATTAATTCCCAATTCATATCAATGTTTTTATACTCGTTTATCTTTTACATTAATAACCAGTTATAATGTCAAATTAGTTCCTATACTTTTACATAAAACATATTGCTATTGATGTAACAAATGCTAATCAGGCAGTTATATGTAGATTTGTACTTAAATGCAAAATATTTGCTAATATATATCTCCAAACATGCTTATACGCTCATAAGCATATAAGGCATGACAAGGTTTTTATCTTAAACGAAAACAAGTTAGGCGTAATCAATATCCTGAAAATGTTATTCAGACTGTTCTCTTGGTATTTGTCAAGCTTTAAAGTATTTATAAAAGAAATCACATTCAATAGGAACTTTCAGTATTCATTGTGTGGGTTTCAACTAGAGGTTTTCCTTTCCAAAAGGGAGGGACAAAAAGGCCCACTTAGTTCATAGCTCTGATAACACATCCTACACATGCCTCCTCTGCAGAATTTCCTGAATAAAGAACATCCTAACATTCTTTTACACGACCAGGTGTTTTTCTAAAATTTGAATATCTTACAAAGTCTGTTTTGTTGAGATAATGATCGTATCTATACCAAACTGATAGCTTATACAAGAGGGATATTTCCTTCTCTTTTGATAAGACAGTCTTGTGGGCTGGTTTGCCTTTTGACCAGACAGTTTCTATGTTTACAGCCCAGTATTTACAGCGTATTTACAATTTATAATTAAAGACTCCTATAAAATATTCTCTACAAAGCATGGCACACAATAGCTAAACTTGTGTATATCTTTCAAAATAAGGTATAAAAGAAAGTACTACAAAATGTTCAAGCAAAATGGAAGTTTTAAAGCTGCCTTTCAGACTCTGCGTAAATTCACATGGAAATAGTAAACAGGTTTTCTAGCTAAGGAAGTGTTGGCACTTGGGCCCTGTCCCTCTTTTGAAAGATTGCAGATATTCCTACAAATTCCCTTAGCTTGCATATCTAGTTGAACAAGCAACTAAACATATGTAAGTACAATGTTCCCCAAACATGGCATATGAATAGTAAGTATCTTGTAAAATTCTGTCATGATGCAGGCAAGTTTGTAAAAATACATTACACACAGAAATTCATAGGAATCATAGGGAAATAGGATTGGAAGAGACCTTGCAAGGTCATCTAGTCCAACTCGCTGCTTAACGCAGGATCATCCCTGACCAAACCATCCCAGCCAAGTGTCTGTCTACCTGCTCTTGAAAATGTCCAAGGATGCACAACTTCTCTAGGTAGCCTGTTGCAATATTTGACTGCATTCATAGTCAGAAAATGTGTTCTTATCTCCAACCTAAATTTCCCCTGCTGTAGCTTGAGGCCATTACTCTAGTCCTGTCCCCAACAGCCACAGAGAAAAGCCAAAGTCCCTCTTTGTGATCGCCCTTCAGGTATTTGAAAATGGTTATCAAATCCCCCCTCTTCCCCCCCTTCTCTCCACACTAAATAACCCTAGACCTTTCAGCCTTTCCTCATAAGTCTTATCTCCAAGGCCTTGATCATTTTTGTTGTCCTGCGCTAGACTTTCCAGACTGTTCACATCCTTCTTGAAGTGTGGGGTCCAAAACACAGTACAGTTGGGCCTAGATTTACACGGTATTCTTTTGCATGGTTTCGGTTATGCGCAGTCAATTAATTGTGACCTTTTATTTTTGTACATGGTATGGATTCATTTTTACACGGTGCACTGCAGTCATTGGTTGCTTCCCGCCCCACCCCACCATACTGTGGTGTAAGGGGAGGGGGAGCGAAGGGGAATGGGGGAGGCAGATCAACCCCCCATGGTGAAGGAGGGAGGGGGGAAGGGGCTGGGGCAGGTTCTGCCCAGCCAGGGCACGACAGGCGCAGAATGGAGCCGCAGCTCACCTGGGGGGCACAGGAGGGGGGCAGCCCCTGTCACTGTGCTCCATGGGAGGGAATGGGGCGGGGTGTCACCCAGATCTGTACGAGGCAGGGCAGGCTGCAACTGCAAGCTGGGGCCAGGGCTGCATGGGGCTCTTCTCGGCAGGGGCTGGGCTTGGGATGGGTGGTGGCAACGCTAGGAAGGGGCTATGAGGGGAGAGGCTGCAGCCACCCCCAATTTTGCCATAGCCCCCTCCGCCACCACCCACCCTGAGCCCAGGCCCCTCTAAGAAGAGCCCTGCACAGCCCCAGCTCCAGCCCACAGCTGCATCCCACACACCCTGCCCTCCCCTGCTCCACCCTGCACAGATCCAGGGGCACACGCCCCCCTCCCCCTGTGCCCTCTCAGGGTGCACACAGCAGCAGGAGCTGCCACCCCGACACTCCCTGGACAAGCCGTGGCTCCGTCCCATGCCCGCCCCTCCCCACCCGGCTGGGCAGCGTCTGCCCCTGCCCCCCTCCTCCTTTACCATGGGGGGG